>NW_026652284.1:97254395-97589933 GCF_009828535.3 Hylobates moloch
TCTGTGAAGCTAAGTAACAGGGTAGAAAAGAGGGAAAAACAGGAAGAGCTAATTTTAAAATTCAAGCATTTAGTCAATCAAGACCTCCCTGAGAAAGCAGAATTTAAGCTGACAGTCATCTCATTTTTCTATGAATACATCCTTGGTGGGATGAGGGTTTCTTCGGTTATTTCAATAGTGTATCATACATATAAGGCCAAAGACATGCATTCTGATCAATCGGTATAAATCAGCAAACTCACCTGATTTTGTCCTGCTCTCAGTGGAAGAATGGGAATGTTAAGAATGCTGTACTCAAAATCTTTGGTAGATTATCACTCGTCTGTCCTACTTTAACTTTTGTCTTCATATGAAACCAGATTATCAGGAAAGCGTGTAGCTCTCTCCTATCCACGGATGCATGTCTGGGATTAACTGCTACTGAATATGCTACGTTGACATTTAATGCTCAGTAATGCTCTGTGGGGAAGGATGGATGGCCTATTGTAATAAAAGAAGAAAATATGTGAACACTTAATTATATTTAAGATATAATTCTGGTTACATGTCAGAAATGTTTGGTTTATCTGTAGGTAGAAATACATGCTGATGATATACACTTCTGTTGGGAATACACATGAATCTGCTGTTGGTGAAGGCCTGTGGCCCCCTCTCAATGCCTGGACATAATAGACACTCAACTCATGCTAGTTTGCCTCTTCTCTTCTCTTTCTTTTAATTCCTCCCTTGTATTCATTAATTCACAATTCTTTTTCCCAGCTACCACCTATTACAGATCTGGAGGGTGGAAAGGGGCTTACAGAGTCCAGTCCAAGAGTTTATAAATTGTATTTTGAGGGTTCCCAGGGACCCACGGAAGACTATCCAGGGGATCAGCAGATGGATGGACTGAGTAGTCCTCAATTCCAAATTCCAAAAGTGTAATTTTTGCCCAATAAATTCAACTGGAGCTACATATAAGTGTGTGTTAAGAAAATTTCCAGTGCTAAAAAAAAATGTTTGAAGACCATGAATAGTTCAGTCCTTGTTTTATAGAAGATAAAACTGAGCACCAGAGAGGAGAAATGGCTGGCTCAAGGATACATGAAACAGAGTCACAACCTAAATCCAGGCCTCCAGGTCCATAAATCAACACATTTGGAGTCTTATTTATCTTAATATGATCTGCCTCTGGCCTTCACCCCTTCTCAGGAAAAGCTGTCTTTCTACTGGATTTTTGCTCTAGGAACATCACAGTTTAGAATTTCTGATTCTATTAATTTAGGATTAGGTGGACACAGTTGGTTGGCTTCCCCAAAACACTGCTGAATGCAGAAATAATTGAGAAACGCTTCCAGACACAAGATTACTGAAAGTATGGGTAGAGTTGAAATTGAGATTCAACTCAAAAAAGTTATTTCAATAGTGTATCATACATACAAGACCAAGAACATGCATTCTGATCAATCAATATAAATCAGCAAACTCACCTGCCTTTGTCCTGCTCTTAGTGGAAGAATTGGACTGTTAAGAATACTCTACTCAAAATCTTTGGTAGAGTATCACTCGTCTGTCCTACTTTAACCTTTGTCTTCATATGAAACCAGATTATCAGGAAAGTGTGTAGCTCCCTCCTATCCATGGGTGTGTGTCTGGGATAAACTGCTACTTGAGCCAGCCATTTCTGGGGAGAGAATATCGGAAACAGACAGTAAGTGAGAAGGACACATCCTGGAAAGCTGGCTGCAAGAATGGCATAGGAGTAGTGGGCAGAAAAGCAGACTTGATTTTGTGATGGGATCAGATAACAGAAAATAAACAGACTGTTTGGGATGGGGCACAAAGGAATGCCAAGTAAAGCATGCAGGGGAGATTGTCCCTCTGTTCTTTGGTAATACTGTTCTTAGAGAAACGGCTATTCCATTTCGTTAGCTCAGCAGCAAAAAGATAGAGATGAATTGGAGGAAGTTCAGCAGAGCAGTGAATGGGGTGGATAATTAGCTTCTGGGGAAAAAGGTGATAACATATAATGCTTTTGAGGGACTGTCATAGTTTTCTGTTACAACGCTGGAAACTGGAGACACCAAGTGGGGAGTGAAATTACTTGCGTACACAGACGTTTAGTGGAAAATGATTGCATATGGTTAAGAATATAAGAAAATAAGTTAAAATCAGGGATGAATTCTAGCAGAGAGGGAATCAATTTATCAGCAAATTAAGTCAGCATGCTAGAAGTAGGAGCAGCTTAATATAAAGTATAAGATATGTATCTTTCCTCATAAACTTTCAGCTGTGGAATGCCTACAGCCAAACCATTCTCTCTCTCACGCACTTTTTTGGTGAACAATCTTGGTTCTGTCCTGAGGGCATTTGCACTTGCTGTTTCTTATGTCTAGATTTGTCATTGTGCAACTTTTCTCCATCCCACTCCAGATCTCTGAATGGCTGGCTTCTGATTGTTATTCAGGTCTCATATCTCAGCTACAGTGTCACCTTCCCTTGTTTTAAAATGAGGCTGTGAGTAGTTAGCAACTTGACAAATATCACACCACGTCTCACTCCAGAACCCAAGCCCTACAGTCTCAATGCTGCTTTACTTAATAAGAAATAGACATTTTAGTTAGAGAAAATATAGTTTAGCTTATACGATGGGAGATCTAGAGGTAGCAGTTTCTCATCCGAAGTCTAGGAAAGGTCAACCAAAAAGAAAGAAAATATCTGGTGACCACAAGCCATCACTTGGGGTATCTTAAAGAAAGCTTTATGGCAAAAATAGACAGGAGCCTTAGGAGAGCCACCAGCTTATAGAATATTCAATGGATGGGCTTTTACCTAGATAATTATAAATAAGATTCCTGCTCACTAAACATCATCAGTCTCTTTTTGGACAATAAACATACACTAACCGATGGAAGGGTTTATTGATAAAATAAACTATGAGTACTGTACCATTAAATGAGATGGCGTTTATTATTTGTTTTGGAGCCATACATTGAACTAAGGGCTTTACATACTGTATTTCATTTAATCTTGACTACAACCCTGTGAGGTAGGTACTATTGTTATATATCCATTTTACAGATTAGGGAAGTGAGGTTTAGAGGTTGAATGACTTTCTGAAGGTCACAGTGCTATAAAGTAATGGGAACAAGAGGTGAGCCAGATAGTCTAAAGGTACCACATCTGTAAAAATGCACTGTACCCTCCATCCCTTCCCCTACCCTCAAACCCATATTGACAACTATTTTGTATAAATACAAAATAATAACACTTATCTACTATTTGCCTACTCTATCTCAGGTGCCATACAGATTTTTATATATTTCATTAAATTCTTTACATATATATCATTTAATATTTACAAAAATTTTAGTGGATGGGTATTATTGTTACCAGTTAATAGATAAGGAAATAAAGGATGTAAGTTGTTGAGTAGCTTGAGCAGTCTCACAGTGGAAAAGATACATTTGAACCATTCTCTTTTAATTGTCTGGTACTTTCTCCATAAAGATATTTTGAGCACCTTGGGGGAGATATTCAAATCTTAATCTATAAGAACATAACCACTTTTTTCCACAGCTCCTCTTTGAGGCTCTAAGCCCCCAACACAAGCCTGCCCTCTGACTCTGTGTCCCATGCTTTCCCCCGCTGTACAACAGGGCATGCATGGGTGCTCTTAGAGCAGGCAATGGAATACTGGTTTGTGCTGGAAACAAGAAGCCAGTTTGGCTACTGGAGGCACTTGCAGGCCTTCTACAGTGAGCAGATCAAGGTCTCCTGGAATAGCGTTTCTTCTGCTCTTCTAATTGTTAAGTTCATTTCTTCTGCTTCAGACTTCAGTTCAGTTTCTAAGATCTGAAATACCTAGTTGCCTGTTTAGAGTAGATACTATCAATATTTGTTCAGGGAATGGTTGAAGAAACCTATACTCATTTAGGCTTTTTTTCCTTGTTTCTCCAACTGTAATAATTCTGTTAATTTCATAAAATTGTTACCCAGAGCTGCCATTTTCTGGTCTCTTAATTCATGAATGTAACTCTTCTCTGAATCCTTCTTAATGTCTCTATTATGCTCTGTAGTGTCCTTTACTAGAACTAAACATGCCACTATTTAGGAGTATAAACAAGTTCAAACCTAATTCTCTATGTATAGCAAGATTTAGGAGAATGGCAAGTCAAAGAGTAAATCGATTGATGACGAATGAATGATAGAAACTACCAGATAAGTTTTAATCTTAGACTCTGTATTATGTTCTGTTTTCAATTAAAAAAATATTATTCTATCCCTTCCCCTACCCATGAACCCATATGGCCCCCAGGACAGAAGGATAAGATAAAGTGTTTACTGACTTTGTTGGAGACCTCCCAGTAAAGACAAGTGCATCTTTCCAGGGCCTCATATCTGAATTTTTATCTTGCACACCAAAAATATGCTCAGTTAAAAGGGATTCAATGGGTAAATAATTTTGGAGTTGTTGGACACACCGTCTCCCTCTTAGAGTGTCTCAGTGTACATAAGCATATTTAAGTCCAGTAGTAAAGCCCTGTAGTCAGGAGACCTATTTAACTCAGATTGGCTCAGATGTATTTACATAGTGCCTATGATCAGCCACTGAAGATACTGGAAAAATTCAATTTTAGAGTAACAGAGTTTGAAAAGAACATTTCCTTTTATTTAGATATATGGTGTGATGGTTAATAGTGCTTATCAACTTGATTGGATTAAAGGGTGCAAAGTATTGTACCTGGGTGTGTCTGTTAGTGTGTTGCCAAAGGAGATTAACATTTGAGTCAGTGGACTGGGAAAGGCAGACCCACCCTCAATCTAGGTAGGCACCATCTAATCAGCTGCCAGTGTGGCCAGAATAAAAGCAGGCAGAAGAACATGGAAAGACTAGACTGGTTTAGTCTTCTGGCCTACATCTTTCTCCCCTGCTGGATGCTTCCTACCCTTGAATATCGGACTTCAAGTTCTTCAGCTTTGGATTCAGACTGACTTCCTTGCTTTTCAGCTTGCAGATGGCCTACTGTGGGACCTCACCTTGTGATTGTGTGAGTCAATATGCCTTAATAAACTCCCCTCTATATATCCATCTATCCATTAGTTCTGTCCCACTAGAGAACCCTGACTAATACATGTGGTATCTGAGAACACAGACTTCCTATATGAAGTTCTACACAGGTGTTATGTCACTTTTGAGCTGGGGGATTTCAGGCTGGATTCCAACTTGTTCGATTTTTTTAAAAAAAATCATATTGATGTTTTTTAAAACACTCTTCTAATCTATATAGAAAATCTGTCTCCAATAAATTCATGTAAACCCCTTCAATTTACTTGAATTTTAGCTTGTGCTTCCTTTTGATACAAAGTTTTCCATAAGTTTAATATTAGTGGTATGAAGTGGTTCTCTGCTTCAATTCATTTGTCTTAAATATACCTATTTCATGCTCCAAGAGATGTCTTTTAAATTAAATGAATGAGTTGCCTAAATAATTTATTATTCCATAAATTTATATTACATAATTCTTTTATTAGTTACCATTCTTCTCTCTGACTTTAAAAAGCTCGAATGTTGCTAGTCAGGTTTTATTTAGCATTTTATCTCTCATCACCCTGGTTACCTTGAGTGCTGTATTAGTTTACAGGGCTGCCATAATAAATCACTACAAACTGGGTAGTCCAAAGAAACAGAAATCTATTCTATCCCAGTTCTGGACTCTAGAAGTCTGAAGTCAAGCCATCAACAGAGACATGCTCACTCCAAAGGCTCTAGGGAAGACTTCTTCTTTGCTTCTTCTAGTTTCTGGCAATCCTTGGCATTCCTTTGGCTTTGGCAGCATAATCCCAATTTCTTCTTCATCTTTGCATGGCCTTCTTCTATGGGTGCCTGTGTGTTTCTGTATCCAAATGTCTCTCTCCTCATAAGCACACCAATCATTAGACTTAGAGCTCATCCCAATACAATACATGATTCATCTCAACTTGATTACAGATTCAAAGGCCTTATTTCCAAATAGGAAACAGTTCCAGATTCCAAGTGGACAAGAATTTTGGAGAGACACCACTCAACTCAGTGTAGTCCACTCTCTGGGTCCCAAAAGTTCATGTCTTTCCTACATGCAAAGTACGTTCCCTCCATCCTAACATCCCCAAAAGTCTTGAGTCATTCCAGCATCAACTCAAAGTCCAAAATCTTATTACATATAATTAACTTGAAAAGTTCAAAATCTCCACTTCTAAATCATTTAAATCAGGTATGGGTGAGAATCTGGGTAGGGTTCATCTTGAAGTAAAATTCCTCTCTATTAGTGCACCTGCCAAACTAGAGAACACATTATCTATGTCTAGAATACAATGATGGGACAGCCACAGGGTAGAAAATTTTCATTCTAAAAGTGAGAAATTGGGAGGAAAAAAGGGGTGATGAGTCCCAAGCAAGTTTGCAACCCAGCAAGACAAGCAGAATTTCAAGGACTGAGAATAATTCTCTGTGGCTTGATGCTCAGAGAGCCTGAGGCATCTGCCCTCTCTTCTTGGCCCACATGAGTGGTAGTGCTGTCCTTTCAGCCTGTCACTCTACCCTCAGTGCCCTCAGAGTCATCTTTGCTTTTGCTTTAAGGGTAACATACCTTGTTTGTTTGAGACAGGGTCTCACTCTGTTGCCCACACTGGAGTGCAATGATGTGATCTTGGCTCACTGCAACCTTCACCTCCTGGGTTCAAGCAATCTTCTTGCCTCACCTTCCCGAGTAGCTGGGACTACAGGCATGAACCACCATGCCCGGCTAATTTTTTGTATTTTTCATAGAGACAGGTTTTGCCATGTTGGCCAGACTGGTCTCGAACTCTTGGCTTCAAGCAATCCATCAGCCTCCCAAAGTGCAAGAATTACAAGTGTGAGCCGCTGCGCCCAGCCACGGGTAACATACTTTTTCAGCTGAGTTGCTCCATCAGCCTGTTTCCTGCCTGTAGAATCCCAGAAGTCCAACAGCTTTCTTTCACTTCATTCCATCTCTGTCCTGTTTAGTCCAAGCTACAGCTTTTAGTTGTATAACATTCTCAAAACCCTGAATAGTCTTCTGTGGACATCATGTATAACATTCTCAAAACCCTTAATAGTCTTCTGTGGACATCATGGGGATCATGCCATTAGACAAAAAGTTTCTCCACACATTCCTCCTGGATACCCCGTCTCTATTCCTGGCCTTTGCTGACATGGCTGATTGAATGCATAAGTCATATGCCTAATCTCTTCAGCAAAAGAGTGTCCAACTAGACCCCAACTTGGGGTTCTCTTCTAGAACTTGCTTTCTCATATTTTTGCAATGTGACTAGGCTAAGAATTTTCTAAATCATCTGGTTCTGGTTTATTTTTTGCTTAATAGTTTCTTTCTCCATTTCTTTCCTTTCACATTTTATTGTAGGCTGCAAGGAGAAACTGGGCCACACTCTGCATGGGAACCTCAGTTAAATACCCAAGTTTATTGCTCACAGGTTCTGCTCTCTACACAACAACAGACTACAATTCAGCCAAGTTTATTCTACTTTCTAACAAGGTCATCTTTCCTCCACTTTTCAGTAGCATGTCCCTCATTTCCATCTGAGACTTCACCAAAGCATCTTCAATGTTCATATTTCTAGCAACATTCTGTTCATGACAATAGGTATTCTCTAAAACAATAGAAATTTCCCTACAATCCTCCTTCTTTACTTCTTTCTGAGATCTCATCAGAATTGCCTTCAATTTCCATATTTCTGTTAACGAAAGGGGGTCCTGATCCAGACCCCAAGAGAGGGTTCTTGGATCTCATGCAAGACAGAATTTGAGGCAAATCCATAGGGTAAAGTGAAAGCAAGTTTGTTAAGAAAGTAAAGGAATAAAAAATGGCTACTCCATTGGCAGAGCAGCCCAGAGAACTGTTGGTTGGCTATTTTTATGGTTATATCTTGATTATATGCTAAACAATATGTGGATTCCTCATGAGTTTTCTGGGAAAGCGGTGGGCAATTCCTGGAACTGGGGGTTCCTTCCCCTTTTCGGCCATATAGGGTAACTTCCTGATGTTGTCATGGCATCTGTAAATTGTCATGGCACTGGTGAGGGTGTCTTTTAGCATGCTAATATATTATAATTAGCATATAATGAGCAGTGAGGACAACCAGAGGTCACTTTTGTCACCATCTTGGTTTTGGTGGGTCTTGACCAGCTTCTTTACTGGAAGTTGTTTCATCAGCAAGGTCTTTGTGACCTGTATCTTGTGCGAACCTCCTATCTCATTCTGTGACTTAGAATGTCTAACCTCCTGGGAGTGCAGCACAGTAGGTCTCAGCCTCATTTTACCCAGCCCCTGTTAAAGATGGAGTTGCTCTGGTTCAAACGTCTCTGACATTTCTGTTAGAACCTCTTCAAAGCAATCTAAGATTTTTCTATCATGCACCTAAAAACTCTTCCAGCTTCTATCCATTATTCAGTTCCAAAGCCACTTCCATATTTTTATTTATTTATTTATTTACACAATAACACCCTACTTTTTGGTACTAAAATCTCTATCAGCGAGGGCTCTCAAGAGAAACAAAACCAATAGAACATACACATACACATACATATATGTACACATATGTGTGTTCTTTATATGAGTGTGTATATTAACGAATACGCATAAATGATTTATTTTAAGAAATTGGTTCATAAGATTGGGGCCTGGTATATCTGAAATTTGTAGGGCAAGCCAGCAGGCTGGAAGCTTAGTCGGGATTTTTATGTTGCAGTTTTGAGGTCAAATTTCTTCTTCCCTGGCAAACCTCAGTTTTTGCTCTCAGGACTTCCAATTGATTCAGTGAGGCCCACTCACATTGTTAAGGATAATCTCTTACTTAATGTGAGCTTATTTTAGATGTTAAACACGTCTACAAAGTGCCTTCACAACAGCACCTAGATTAGTGTTTGACTAAATAACTGGGTATTATGGCCTACCCAAGTTGACACATAAAACTGCACATTAGAAGTGCTTTTCCCTATTTCTTCTGCATTTCCAGATTATTTCTCTTAAATTGCAGAGAGCAGAGCTATACATAGCTATCCAGGTCTAACTTCACGAAGAATAGTTTCTTTTCATTTTCAGTGTACATCATACTTTGTCAGATTTTTTTTTCAGTTGCAGCTCTTCGTTGGACTGGTGATAGTACTGGCTTTATTAATCTCTCATTCTTTCATTTATTCATTCCACAAACATTTGTAGAAGGCCACCAAGCTCTAGGGAAAGGAAAGTGGTTTTATAAATTAGTGCTTTCTGGGATAAAGGAAATTTATAATCTGTACTACTTAATAGTAGCCACTAGCCACATGCGGTTTTCGAACACTAGGAGTATACTTAGTATGAATGCGGAAGTAGATTTTTATTTTCATTTAATTATAATTAATTTAGGTTTACATTTAAATGTCTAAATGACACTACTGTATTGGGAAATATAATTTCCCTTATGCAATTGAGGTACAAAATTCATTGTGGTTTTTATCATTAAAAGTAATGGCAGAAACCACAATTATGTTTGCACCAACCTAATACATTATTGAGTTTCTTTTACTGAGATATAGGGATAAATTAGATTTTGATTATTGTTTCAGAGATTGTTAGAGTAAGAAGGAACTTTGAGCAAAAGAGGATTTTAGAGTTGTTTTTCTTTTGTGGATGAGGACTCAGAGGTCAAATGAACTGCTGAGGATTAGAGCTTGTTAGCAGTAGTGCAGGACCCAGAACTTGGATTGGCTGCCTGTCAATTCAGTGTTTATTTCCCTTCCCTGTTCTACATCCCCATCTAATTAGACCATTTGATTTTCCACCTGGAATCCCCAGCCCACTTTGACTCTAATTAACAAATGCCTCTAAAAATAGAACTCAACTTTGCACATGGTTTCAGAATGATTGCATCTTCCTTGCTCCATGGCAGAATGATCTGGTATTTTCTTTCAGTAGCTAGTTGGCTTATGACACACCTCACCTACCACCTCTGCAATGATGCCAAAGGGATGTTCTCCCTACCTGACCCGCATATGCTTTATTGGAGAAGGAAAACCGTTCTATCTGCATAGCACTGAGTCATCAGTATTTTCTTTGGAGAAAAATGTCACTTGGCCCACACGATGCAATTTTTGCCATAGCACCTTTCTTGATAAATCTTTAGCTGACAAAAACGGAGTGAGAAGAGCATCCTAAGAGTTTCTCACAGGACCATTGATCTATTTTCTTATACTAGTGAACTTCCTTTGTTCATTTGCACTGTGTAAAATAAACGCATTTATATTGACAGTGTGCCTTTGTCAGGATACTGTCCTTATTAAAATAAGCTTGAAAATATTTTGCACTGTACCAATAACAGGATGTCATATTGACTCTGCCTTTAATAAAATATCAAAGTATTAAATATAGCCCATGAAGCACTCAAAGTTTGCTTCTGCTCTTTTTAGATAAAGTAAAATTTAAAAATAATGGCAATCAGTTGCTGCATAAAGTGGACCTGTGCCTTACAATGGGCATTGGATTTGAGGAGCAGATGGAAAGTGTCTCTGAGATGAGAACGATTAAGTAATATAATTTTAAACATGCTTTGCCAACAACAGATTTTCTGTCACACTGATCAATTATTAAAGATGAAATTCTTATACCAGCTAGAAATGCGGATTGTTATTTAAGGGAAGGAGATGATACTACCTCTTGGTGCAGAGCTTTATTATTTGGGGCCACACATCCAATCTGCTACCTGTGATTGACAAGATGACAAGTTCTATCATTCCTATGAGAGGTGAGTCATCCATCCATTGCTATAAGAGAACCAAATTTAGATTGGATATTTGAGCCATAAACACAACTCCCCCAAATCTCTCAGGTAAAAAACAGTAATAACTGACCCTGAAAAATCTATGGGATAAAGGTCAGCCATTATAAAATCAACCACAATATAAAGACAGTAATTTGAGGTTGGGTAACTATTTTATTTTTATGGCAAAGCATTGCAAATTATAATAAATGTAGCAAAACTGAATCAATCCAAATGGCCTCTCTTTCATTCTAATCACCTTTATCATTCTGTTATAAACCAGCTTGCTCTGAAATATATAACTAGTGAAGTATAAGGTCCCCAATTATTTAGAGAAAGAATTCTAGGAAAGTTTATTGTTTAATATTTATCAGTATCATTTGATACTTGTATAATATCTTATTTCGATGAGTAAATTATGTTTTTCCTTTAATCAGCCTTGGGGCACTACTGGGAGTAATTAAAACATGTAAGATAATTATCAGCAAGATAAATACAATATCAGACTCTTCCTAACAATATTTTATGTTTAATACTTTTATTCAGTTAAATGGGAGTTTTGCCTGCACAAGGACTGCTGGTTGGGAAGTCTATAGAAGCAGCCAATATTTAAGTGGATAGATTAAAAATCAAATGCCCCTATGTGACAAGAATAAGCAGAATGGTGTTTAGAATGATAGGTACCAATGGCCATAACATTTTTCATATGCTAAATTCAGACTTTTCTAATTTTATTTGTACAGAACCTCTTTCCAGAAATGGCTCCAAAGAGTGACTTGCCAATGCTGGTTTAGCATGTGCTCAGAGGAGATGCCTCCAATGCCCAACCTGAGCTAATGAATGGAAAACAATCTTTTCCCTCTCACTGTCTCAGATTCTTATAACGATCCTAAAAAAAGCGAGAAAACCATCATTACACCTTGTTCACAGATGTTGAAACCAAGGTATATAGCCTGCTTCACTTACACAGCTTCTTAGTGACAGATAGAGGACTTCACATGTTGCTAGGAATCCTTGGAGTTGGATGAAGAAGCCTGGAGCTCTAGTCTTAATGACTTCACTCTACAAAGAAAATAAACCAATATTCATGACACAGAGCAGCATTTCAGAGTTGAGCAACACAGGATCTAAAATGGTCTTATCTATTCCACTAACAAATTGTTATCGAGGTCCTAACTGTGTATGATCTTGTCCTAGAAGCTGTTGGCTATTTGAGGATTTAACAAATTCACATTTCAGCTTTCAGCATCACCCTTTTATTGGAATACTTTCTTTCCTTTGTGCTAGTTTTGCTCTCTGGCAGGCTTTTCTCATGAGGTGGCATCCCAGGACTCTAACCTTCCTTCTCCTAGCCTGGAAACCTCACAGAAAAAGAAGGCGTCTTGACTGATGGTTCCAGTAAAAGTCACGAGGTTGAGTTTTACTGCATTGATCTGCATCATATACCCATAACTGGACCAATCACAGTGGCCAGAGGGATTGGACACACTGATTGGCCAGGCCTGTGTCATGCACCTAGCCTTGAAGGCAGCATGTATTGGGATAGCCCCATGTAAAAGTTATTATAATGGGGTAGGCATTATTCTTCGAAGGAAAGTAGGATGTTGTCACCAGAAAAGGAGGAAATAGTGATGGGCAGGCAACAGCTGTCCTCCAGAGAAAAGTTAAAATTACTTCCATTTTATAAATGAAAAAGTTGAAGCTCAGTAATGGTTAAGTGGCTTGAATACGAAAGAGAAAAAGATAAACAGTAGGAACAAAGTTCTTAACTTCTAGCCCTTGAGAAAATCTTCCCAGACATCCATCACATCTCTGATCACTGAGGTCAGGAAGAAGTGTTCCAGTCACCTTTTAAATCCATTCACTGCCAATAGGAAAAAAACAAGAGAATGAACTAATCAGATTTTATAAATTCCTAAGAGCCCCGCATATATTTTGGCTGGAAAGTTGTTTGTTCACTTGTATTTAATGAATGGCCCCTTATCTGAGTGCTGAAACACCCATTTAAACTGCAACATCTGTATTTACGTCTGTTGAAGACATGTTATTAAGTTGAAAAATTGCTATCTCAACAGACTTGTAGGCTTTCAACTTTGTCTCCTAAGGTAAAAACTCTTTAACAAAGAGCCTTAGTGCTGTTAAGGACAAATGCTGAGAATTCAAAGAAGACACACTTTTGAGGGGATGATCTAGGAGGAATTACCACCCTGGATATCAATCAGAAATGGCTGGCTTCACAGAAGAGCCGGCTCAGCATTTATAGTGATTAAGGTGCTTAGAATTACGCTTTCTTTATTGACTTTTCCAAGCCCTCTCTGTTTCGAAAAACTAAACTGAAGTGCAAAGCATTCTGTGAACTTAATGAAGAATTTCTGACTTGTTTGTATCTTCATTACACCTTGTAAGATAGATACATCTGGAAAGAGTATTAGAATAAAAACATGTTGATTAAAAAAAACCCTCCATAAGAAGATGACAGAAGCTGTGGCTGCTATTGATGTTTGGCGTGGGCCCCAGAGAGAGGTATTGAGGCTTGTTCAAATTCTTTCCACTCCTCTGAATTTTATAGAGACTCAGCAACATTACTTAAAAAAAAAAAAAAGCCATCAAATAGGTTAAATGGTAGTCTAACATCGTGCTTTCTGTCACTTTGTCATTCTGATTGACAGAGCTGAGGACTTCTTTCCAGCCCTGTGGGTGTAAGTGCCAAGAAGATAAAAAGAGCCAAGGAAATGACATAAGGTCACCATGTGTCATGATGTCCTGAGTAGGGAATGGTGGCCCAGAGAAGTGGAAGGGCAAGATGTCCTCCCAGGGGCGGCCATCAAACTCATAGAGCAGGACTGTGAAATGCTGAGAGCAAAGGATCTGCAGGAGCTGGCTGGATGCCAGGGCATGCAGAGGCACATGACGAAGCTTCTCCTTTTAGGGGGATAGAGTGTCCTGAGCCCCAGAGTCTCTGAGAGGATCGAGGAATGGGCTGAGAAGGGTCCGTCCTCCGCAGAGCTAGAAGTGAGTGACAGTGGGAACTGGTGTGATGTATGTGTATGTGTATATCCAAATTCATGTTCATATCTGTCATTTTGCTTGATTTATGAGGAATAATCCTAATTATAATGCTACATGTATATTGACTCATTAAATCCCCACAATAGCCCCGAGAGATGAGACAGGCAAATGAGGAAGCCATCCTCTTTCTTGCTTTACAGAGGAGGACACCAAGGTTAGAGGCCGTCAGGTGATTAGCCTTAAAACAGGAAAGCATTAATTGTAGGCAAGTCCATGAAAAGGTAGCTGGGTAACATGGCATAGTGATTAATGGCTTAGAATCTGAAATCAAACAGACTTTTATATCCTGGTTCTTCCATAACTGTCATGTTGTCTTAGGAAAGCCACCTAACTTTGAGGCTCAGGTGTCTCAGCTACAAATGAAATTGTGATAAAACACATCTTTGTAGGTGTTTGTATAATAAAATTAGAAAAAATAGTTAACACAGCACAAATCCTGGCACAAGCTAAATATTTAATAAACATTGGTAGCTATTTTTATTGTTGTTTTCTGGCATGTTCCCAAGACAGGATCCAGATATAAGAAAAGATAGGTAGCTAGTTGTCAAAAATGGTGTTCAGGTTAAGAACTGGGTTTTGGAAGCAGGGAAAAACCTAGTTATCAGAATTCAAACAAAAGATAAGGTCAGACTTTAGCAGTAGACCACTCTTATTTGCCTACTCACCATTCCCTTCTTTCCCGCACCCTACCCACTGTTTTCCAAGTTATTGGTTGCTGTGCTTCAGTGGGGCTCCATTTTCCAGACCATGACAGAGTACCCAACCAGGCCTGGCTGCTTAGAATACCATGTTCCCTGGCTGTGATACTTTAGCTTTGGACATGTGGACTAAACTAATTAGAGTGCATTATGGGACTTTTTTTTTCTTTCAAACTAGTGGTAAAGAGGCACTGTCTTTCCACTGGTGCTGCAAAGCTACTACAATATAGGTCTGAGGGGCTGGAAGCCATCTTGCTGCCCCAAAGGGAGCATCTTTTTGATGCCATGAAGTCCACCTGGAGGAAGGCAGAGCTGAGAGATAGTGGGAAACTAAGTCCCCGATTACATGGTTTGAGGTAACTGTGCATAAAACCAGCTCTGCTCCTGGTTGAGGCATTTTTTCTTCCTCTTGATAAATGAAGAGTTTTTGATTCTCAGTTTCAAAATGTCCCCCTTGTTTAATATCTGGAAATGTCTAGAAAACAAGGCCCATCTGTGCCTCAGATGGGAGCCAAGGTACCCCAAGTCATCTAAGAAGAAGGCTGCAGGGACTCAGAGACAAGCAGCAGCATCTGGGCTATGTGTCCCTCTGTAAAAAAGAGGGTGACATTTCTTTCGTCTCTATTTCAGGTATCATTTTCTCTCCTCCAACCCCATTTCTTGAAAAATTTAACTACTAGGAGTTTGTGAAGATATCACTTCATGGGTTCATTGATAAATGACAGGTGATTTTATGCTTTCCTGAGATAGGTTCAACATGCCAGAGTGTCTTGTGCTCCAGACCTTGAAAGATGAGATTCCTGGAAAATGGTTTAATGTAGGTTGTATTGTTCTATCTCACCAGCCATTCAGAGAATTTTAATTAAGCTCTGTTGTATTCGTCCCTTACTCTTAATAAAGCCCTTTATTTCATAACTCAGTTCAGAATAGTTAAATATTTTGTTTGAAGTACAGCCCCCGCCAATTCACCACACAGGAGGGGTGTACAGTTAAAGGAATTGGTGTAAATGAAAAACCCCTTGAGACTCGTTGAGTGTCAAGGTCTGAGCTGGGAGGCAGAAAGCCCCAGCTCTAATTTCAGCTCTGCCAGAGAGAGACTGGGACAACTCAGCCTTCTTTTCCCAGAGCAAAAATGAGGATGCTGAATTTGGTTTACTTCATTGAGCATTGGCAGGAAGTATTAGGAAGACAATGTCTTCAAAGCATAAAAAGTACTTGGAAAAAAGTCAGCATATTACTTGTAGGGCCATGAAGATTCTCTGATGGATGCAATTGCATAAGAAAAATATGTTATTATGGACCCAATAGCTAGCCCAGGGCAAATGCTGGGGTGTATCCCAAGGACTTTCCTGCTCTGCAAATTCTTTGTTTTTCCTTCAAGCGTGATCACATGCAGTTTTGTGGAGTCAGCACTTTCTTTGTTTCATTGACTGTTGATTACTTCATTAACTCACTACTTATCTCCTGAGTGTTTTACTATTTGTTCAGCACTACAGGTAGAAAAAGTGGGTCAAGCATGACTGTTCTTTTATTCAGTCAACCTCTATTTATCGAGCACCTACTATGTGCCAAGCAGTGGGGATATAAAGATGGTAGCCATAGTCACTGCCTTGTATAATCTTGCTACTCATATTGTGGTGAGGGGACCAAGAGCATCAGTATCTCCTAGGAGTTTGTTAGAGAAATACAGGCAAACAGAATCAGCTTTTAACCAGGATACTAACAAGATCCCTGGGCAATTTGTATGCACATGAAAGTCTGAGAGGCAAAGTTCTAAGCAGACTTATGTCATGGTGAGTTTAGTGGGAAAATAACGAACTAGTGGTTTAGAAGTCTGACTAATACTGGTTGCCAGCTTTCTGCTCTGATGCTTGTAATGGAATGGAAGCAAGTCATTTTTCCATGTTATGACTCAATGTATTATCTTCAAAATAGAGATAATATTATCTGCCCTTCCTCTCTCATGTGTTATTATGAAGATGAGATAAGAAAATAGTTGCAAAAGTGTAAGTGTTATCCAAAAGTAAGATATTGCTATTGTAACATTTAAGGTTTGGAGAAGCTTCTGTATACTAAGCCTGGCTGCATTGCCCAGGAACTGGAATTTTATTCTGATTTAACAATTGCCTGCATTGTGATTCTGTGTTAAGGCATTCTTATCTCTACCATTCAGAGATGTGAGTAACAGGCTTGCAAAGGCGCCAGCATGCAGAGATGTTCTAGTGCTTGTTAGCTCTAGTTATACAGAAGATGTTGTGCTAGACATTTTATGTATTCAACTCATTTCAATAAAACTTAATGAGGGTTTGTCTACTTGGAAAATCTTTGGGGTATGGCATGCTTGGTTCCTGCCTTCAAGTGGTGTTTAAGATGGTGAGGTAATATACAAAATAATTGTAATTCATGATACAATAATGTAGATGCACTGAGTGTGGTTCAGACAATAGGTGAAGACATGGGCAGATTTATGAAACACAGAAGATTTGTGAAACAGGAGGACAACAGATTACCTAAAGATTATGTTTTTATCATCTGCTTCTTTAGCAAACTCGCAGGGCAGCTGGGTCATGAGACCTCCCAGATGTTGGAGAATAGTATCACTAGATTACTGGAAAATGATGACCTGGCTCCAGGTACAAACAAATGCCCTGTCTTAGCCATCAAGTTGGAGAATTCAGACACACAGCACTTAGAACAGAGCTCTTTTTCTTTCCAAACATTTATATTGTTTCTCCAGGAAAGGGCTGTCCTACTGCTTGTCTACATTTAGGAATAATTATTAGATGAAATGAGATTAGGATTTGAATGAAAAAAACTGCCCATGTTCAATTGACAAGGACCATCACTGAACCCATACCTTCCTGTCTATATATCCCCTTCCACCTTGCCCCTCTGAACTACTATTCGGATTCCACGACACAGAATTTGAACACTAAGGGAGTATACTTGCTGAAGTAGCAACAATTTGGTGATGACAGAGAGCAGAAAATCAATCTAGAGAAATTAAGTTTCCTTACAGAACATTTAAGCCCTGGGGTAATCACCAGAGTGAATTCACCCATCAAAGGCTAAGCTGACCCCCGTCAGCTTTAAATCCCTAGCCCTCCTACTAAAACTGTTTCATATGATAGTGAATTAATTGGCTGTTAAGTAAGCCAAAGGGTCTCGATTTCCTACCTCTGCTGATTCAGCAGATTCTTATCTAAGATTTAAGAGACTGGAGTCTACTGAGAGAAAAAGTGGGGGTGTTCAGAAAGCCACTCTTTTGTAAGTTATGCTTCCCCAGCTATAAAATATTCCATAGCAGGGTGAAAATGACCAACTTCAGCCTCCAGAATCACAGAAGCTGGGAGCAGCCTCAGAAATGGGAATGTAGAGATCTGAATTAGGCTCTATAAGTTAATCGCCTTCTTTGTCTTTCTCTCTTCTGTCCTCTCTCTCTCTCTCTCTCTTTCTGTCTTAGAGACAGGGTCTTGCTCTGTCACCCAAGCTCTAGTGTGGTGGCTACAGTGATCATAGCTCACTGTAGGCTCAAACTCCTGGGCTCAGGTGATCCTCCTATCTCAGCCTCCTGAATAACTGGGACTACAGGCTTGTGCCACCATGCCTGGCTAATTTTTGAATTTTATTTTTTGTTTATAATTTTAGTTTTTATTTTTATTTTTTGTAGAGACAGGGTCTCATTCTGTTGACCAGGCTGGTCTTGAACTCCTGGTCTCAAGCTATCCTCCTGCCTTGGCCTTCCAAACTGTTGGGATGATAGGTGTGAGCCACAGTTCTCATCTAACCTTCTTTGTCTTCTTAAATAGAAAACCAGCAGGAGGAACTGCTCTGGTTGGTATGTGATGTAAAGTGAAAATAGTGAAAAGTTGTCTTTGCCCAGCATCATCCCTGTCTGCCATTTTGATCCTCTTTTCTCCCATCAATCTTCTGTTCTAATTTTCTTTGTTCCTTTTTGGGGTACTTCTTCTCTTGTCCTACTGCCATTTTGAACTCCCTTGGTTCCCCCCCGCCAAGGTTCTTCACCAATTCTGCATTTTGCTAGCAGCAGTAAGTATTCTCTTTACAATCATTCTTTCATTATTATAATTTTATTTCTCTCCACGAATAAGCATTGAGCACATTCAGAAGATAAACACATGTTTTTTCCTCAGTGAAATTCCTTTTGGGTGAGAAAGTCATATGTCAGTCAAGCAAATTAGTGAATTAGGTTAATTCCAGTTACCAATAAATGCAAAAGAGTTAAACAGTTGGAGGTCTGAAGATGAAGGTGAAGGATTAGGAGCCACTTTCTTCAGAGAGGGTAGGGAAGGGCTCATTGAGGCTGTGGCATATGAACTGAGATCTAATCAATGAGGAGGGGCCAGCTGTTCTGAGATGTGGGGAGGCTCATTCCATAGAGAGGAAATGCAGACGCAAAGCCATTGGAAGTGCTTGAGGGTGGGCTGACAGGAAGGGGAGTTTTGGGACTTGTCTGGAAGTTGCATTTGCAGAGCAAGCACATTGTTTTGCTTATATTGTGTGTTGGTTGTGCGTTTATATTACGAGCGGCGTAAGGAGGGTTAGTAGAGATTTTTATGGAGGGGAGAAGAGCTCCCCTACCAAACTTCTGTACACCCTTTCTTGAAGACTTTGGCAAAGACTCAGATAAAAACAAGAAATGACAATAGGACCAGTGTGGTTGGAGTTTGCTGTGTTTGGGCAAGGTGGGATGACCTGAGGCCTAAGAAGTCTACAAGGCCTTACAGGTAGGCAGTGATGGCAAGGCATTTGAATTTTGTTCTGTGTGTGATGGGATGGCACTGGAGGGCTTTGATTAGAAGTGACAGAATGGTGATTTTCATGTTTTGATCTAAAAAATACCCAATTCACAGGCAGCTCCAGAATATGATTAAACTGAACTAAAATACTAAAACAATACTGATGTCACGGACAATTGAAATTCTGTATAATTAATTACCATTTATGATTACTGAAGCTAGGAATGGCATATTGTGTGACTCCTGTTTATAAGGCAATGGCTCAGATGAAATGCAAAATAGAATAAAGGCAATTCTAAGTATCTTAGCTGTAAGTGTACTCTTTCTATTCTGCTCCAAAAAACATATCAGAATGCACGAGTAGCATAATTATGGGTACTACTTTCAGGTGTGCCTGGATTTTATGTAAAGAATTAGAATTAGAACTCTTCATTACACATTACTCCCAGCATGCCTCCCAAACTGGTAGGTAACCTGTCTGTCCTTGAAGTTACTCTTTTTCTTCTTGCCACCATCAAAGTCTTTTCTCAGGTACCCATCACAGTGAAATCAGGAAAGTTCTGATGGTTTTGTTTACACTCAAGTGTCCACAGGAGACAGTGACTTAATATGTTTATTCTCTAAGAATGTGCATTTGAATAGGAGCAATGGTTTCATGTGAGTGAATGCAAGTACGAGTCAAGGTTATAGAAGGCCAGTATTTGGGCAAGAGCCCTTCTTAAGTCCTGAAACTACCCCACCTATACAATCCTAAGGGTTTAGAATACTGTTTCTTCCTACACCTTGTGGCTTCTACGCCCTTAGAAGTGAATGCTGTAGCCCTCCAGAAATGCCTGAGACTCAAAAGGTAATGAAAAATAATTTGTAGCTATCAGCGTTTTTGTCTTTCCGAGGAAAGACCCATCTTTAGAATAATTTCTCTTTATATGAAGCAAAAGCGCTCTTCTGAATAATGCAAAACCACTAACAGTTAAAACAATAGCTGATACTGTAGTATTTTCTGTGTGCCAGGCTCTTTTCTAAGCACTTATTTATATTAACTTATTTAATCCTGCAACAACCCTATGTAACAGGTATTATTGTCATCCCAATTTTATGAACCAAAAAAAAGACAGTTATGGTAAATTCATATACTCTAAATATGTGGATAATTTAGGAGTTCTGAATATGTAACATCACCTCAGTAAGAGCTTCAGCCACAGAGTCAGGTCCCAGAGGATCCGATTTATTAATTACTAAACTCATTTCTGCAGAATGCACCAAAGGCTTCCACTGTTGGGAAGGAAGATCCTTTATGAAAAAAATTTTAGTCTTGTTAGAGAGTGCAATAAAGCTATGGGGAGGTTTTCAACTTTTAATGATTGAACAGTGAAATAGAATTTCAGATGAATCCCCCGATGTAATTTATATTGTAATGTTTTACACTGCTTTATGTACAGATGTCAGGAAAGATGGCTCTAAATGAATTTTCTAGGACTTAAGGGAGAGCTTGCAGTTCTAGCTCTAGGGATGAAGGCCTGTCTTCATCTCAGCAGGGAGCTACGAACATCTCACGAACCAATATGATGAAATCTTCTTTAAAACCTGAAAAGGTCAGAGGTAAAAAGTCCATTCAGACTAAATGTTTGACATCTAAGGTAAAATTGTAAGTTAATGCTAACTTTCCTGCTCTGCAAATTCTTTGCAGAGGCCTAATTTGAAAAGGACAATCCAAGTTTTGATTACCTGTATCAGAAATAATGTTCTGGAAAAGGTTTCAGATAGGCTCTACTTGTAGGCTAAGATAAACTTGAATGTGATGCTGAGATACTGTCTTTTCCTTATGAACATGAGCAAGAATTTATTTGTTAGAGGTCACCAAAATTGTGTGATTACTCTTGTTGTAACTTCTTAAAGACTTAGCTATTGCAAATTTAACTCAGAAACATTTTGGGTTACTTTTTCAGTTCAGATGATACACCTTCTCTCTGTCTCAAAAAAAAAAAACCAAAAAACAAACAAACCTTGCAAAATAACAGTTGCTCACAGATAAAAGCAACTGCCCATCTGTCATCATTGGTCTTTTAAAACCACAAGTTGTCTTTCTAATTTCTCTTCAACTTTTGACATACAACTCAAAACACCTTTTCACAGACAGGTTATATGGTTATTTCAAATACTGTCTAAAAACTCTATAAAGAGATTTGATTAAATTGGAAGCACAGATGACTGATACTCTTAAAATAATTGCTGCCTTAGTGATTCAACATGTGAGCTCTGCCATTTATTACACTTTTAAGTGAACTAATCTAAATTAAAATCTTCTAAGATCAATAGCTCATTTTTTTTTTTTTTAACCACGGAGCATTCTTAATGCATTGCCAAGCCAGATAAGTCATATTTTCAGACCTTGAAAGTCTACAGCAGCCTAATGTATATTTGGTAGCATATTTTACAGCAGGCTCCTTTTTTTTTGCACAAATATATTAAAAAATAGCCATTCCAAGTGTGTCTCAAAACACATCTAGTTCCTTTTCTAAGCATACCTCCTCACTTGAAAGATATCATTATTATATTTTGATGTTTAAAACTACTTATCAATCTGGTCTTTTATTAACTGAACAACAATTTGAGTCATTCATCTGCATTGCTGTCAGGTGATGGTAAAATTCTGGCAAATTTATAGAAAGAAAATAGTGTAAACAATTCAGTTAACATTGAAACTCACTCAGAGATGTAGTGTTGGAATAAGGCAAATTCTTATGGGCCTCTGAGACAGGCCTAATGTCTGTGGGGATTCAGACTGGGTGGAAGTTAACTATGTTAGCCTCCTTTTGTTTGGCTCCCATGGTAAGGAATACAGAGGCCTAATTTGAAAAGGACAATCCAAGTTTTGATTACCTGTATCAGAAGTAGTGTTCTGGAAAAGGCTGCAGATAGGCTGTACTTGTAGGCTAAGAGAAACTTGAATGTGATGCTGAGATACTGTGAGGCTAGCAGTAAACAATCATCTCGGAGATCCATTATGTTCACAAAGCAACTCCCAGCTTTGGCTGTCGTCTTCAACACCTTTAGTTCATCTGTTTTGTGTTAGGGAATTACTGGAGATCCACCTTGGGCTAGAATCTTTGGGGGAGTCGGTCCATATTGCTTTTTTCCCCCCATCTTCATAATTTAGATTGAGTTTCTAAAGGAAAGGGGAAAGGAGACTGCTGGCCAATGCCAGGGTTTTGGCTGCTGAAGTATCCTCCCCATTTGCCACACCCACGTTAGTCCAAGAGGAAGTCAAGGGGAATGAGAGAAGACTACATTCTTTTAGGAATTACTCTACGTGATCACCCCTTCAGTCACTCTTCTTCTGTGCCACAACCTCCCCTGCCCCACCTTACTCCCATATCACATCATCTGGGTGTATGCATAATCATGAAGTTTAAGTTTTCTTCTGCATGGCTAATATATAACGCTTTATCCTTAAAACCCTTGCAGGAGACAGTTTTGGGAGATGGTAGAAGCTATAGTACAGCAGTGCTATATTAAGATAAATGTAAGGTGTTTTTAGAAATAAATTCAGTAAAGTTGTAGGATATAAAATCAACATATAAAAATCAGTTGTGTTTCTGTACATGTATACACTGACCATGAACTATCAGAAAAGGAAATTAAGAAAACAATCCCATTTACAATAGCATCAAGAATAAAATACTTAGGAATAAACCAGAGGTAAAAGACTTATATGCTGAAAACAACATAACATAGATGAAAGAAAAGACATAAGTAAATAAAAAGACATCTTGTGCTCATAAATTGGAAGACTTAATGTTGTTCAAATGTGCATACTACCCAAAGTGTCTAACAAATTCAATGCAATTTCTGTCAAAATTACAATGGCATTTTTTGCAGAAATTGAAAAAAATCCTATAATTTGTATGGAAACACAAATGACCCTAAATAACTAATCTTGAGAAAGAACAAAAAGGAAGGTATCACACTTTCTGATTTTAAAACATATTTCATATCTGTAGTAATTAAAATAGTATAGTACTTACATAAAGGCAGATATACAGACCGATGGAACAGAATAGAGATCCCACAAATAAACCCACACATATATAGTGAACTGATCTTTGACAAGGTTGCCAAAAATACATGATGGGGAAGGGATAGTGTCTTCAACAAATGATGTTGGGAAAACTCAATTACAACATGCAAAAGAATGAAATTGCACCCTTATTTTAAACCATACACAAAAATCAACTCAAAATGGGTTAAAGATTTAAACGTAAGACCTGAAACGGAAGAAACCATAGGAGGGAAAACTTTACAGTATTGGTCTTGGGAATGATTTGTTTGATATGACACCAAAAGCATAGGCAACATAAGCTAAAATGGACTAGTGAGACTACATCAAATTAAAAATCTTCTGCACAACAAGGGACACAATCAACAGAATAAAAAAGGCTACCTACATAATAAAGGAAAATGTTTGCAAACCATATGTCTGATATGGGGTTAATATCTAAAATATATAGGGAACTTCTAAAAAAAAAACTCTAAAATCAACAAAAACCCAAAACCTCTGAACCCAAATAACCTGGTTTAAAAAAGGGGCAAAGGGCTTGAATAGACATTTCTCCAAAAAATACATTCAAAAGGCCAATAAGTATATGAAAAGATGCTCAATATCACTAATCATCAGAAAAATGCACATGAAAAGCCACAATGAAATATCACCTCACACCTGTTAGGATGGCCATCAAAAACAAACACACACACAAACAAAAAATAAGTGTCTCTGAGGTTGTGGAGAAATTGGAACCCTTACTCACAGTCACTGGGAATGTATAGTGTTGCAGCCACTATGGAAAATAATAATATGAAGTTTCCTCAATAAATTAGAAATAGAACTATGGGATCCAGCAATCATACTTCTAAGTATTTAGCCTAAATAATAGAAATCAGTATCTCAAAGAGATATTTGCATTCCCGTGTTTATTGAAGCATTTTTCACAATAGCCAAGATGTGGAAGCAGCCTAAACATTCATTAATGGATGAATGGATAATGAAAACGTGGTATATACATACAATGGAATATTATTCAATCTTAAAAAGGAAGAGGATCCTGCTGTCTTAGTCCATTCAGACTAATATAACAAAATACCACAAACCAGGCTGCTGATACACAACAGAAATCTATTTCTCATAGTTCTAGAGAGTGGGAATCCAAGATCATGATAATGGCAGATTCAGTGTCTGGGGAGGGCCCACTTTCTAGTTCCCAGATGGTGCCTTCTTGCCACGTCCTCACATGATTCTCTCTGGTGCCTCTTTTATAAGGACACCAATCTCATTCATGAGGACTCTGCCTTTATGAACTGAATCACCTCCCAAAGATGCCACCTCCTAATACTATCGCATTAGTGATTAGATTTAAACATGAATTGGAGGGGTACACAAACATTGAGACTGTAGCACCTACCTACGCTGCAACGTGGATGAACCTTGAAGACATTCTAAGTGAAATAAGCCAGTCACAAAAGGACAAATACTGCATGATTCCATTTATACGAGGTGTCTAAAACGGTCAAACTCAGAAGCAAAAAGTAGAATGACAGTTGCCAGGGATTGTGGGGGAGGGGGAAATGGTGAGTTGCTGTTGAGTGGGTATGAAGTTTCAGTTAAGCAACATGGAAAATTCTAAAGACCTAAACATTGTGCTGATAGTTAACAATACTATACACTCAGAAAAATTTGTTAAGAGAGTAGGTCTCATGTTTTTCAGAATAAAAAACATATAAAATGTAGTTTGTCGCTATCCTCTATGATATGTGGAATTTAACTGAAACGGATATCAGGGTATTAGAGTGGTCCTTTCTATGTCATATTGCTTTATTGGGTGTTTATACTTAAGCTAATTACTAATTAGTAACTGAGGCTTAGAAGCAGTGATAAGACTGGCCTTTGTATGGCCTATAGACTTATTCTAATTGCTTTATAGTAGGATTGTATGTGGGAAATTAAGATTAAGAGAATTGCTTACAGCTGCAACATTTAGGCCCTGACATCCTTTAATAATAGGTGACATGTCTTGAGAGCTTATGAAGTGTTAGGCACTATTCTAAGCACTATTCATTCATTATCTCACTTGATAATTATACAATACAGTAAGTTGGATACTATTTTAATTGTCCACCTTTTACATGTAAGGAAACTGATTAAATCACTTTCCCAAAGTTATCTAGCTCACGAATGGCAGAACTGGGATTCAAACCCAGGTCTTTCACCTACAAGGCTTGTAACTCTTAACCATCTAACCTTTCCCTCTCCTTTTCTGTTCTCTTCATTGCTTCCAAGAGCTGGGCTTACCATCTACAAGCACTCTTCATCTGAGTACTGACATCTACTGTGGCCCCAAATGAATGCACAGTTGAGGTAGGCAATTTTAAACATTGTCTTACTCTCTTTTAGTGGAACCTGGTTATAGGCCACATGCCACACTCAAGCTCTGGGTGTTTTATGAAGAGCTCCCTTATTGAAGTCTAAGTCTCTTTTCTGGCAAGGATCACAGAGCTTTGTCGTGTCGTTGGTGTCCTTGTTGAAGATCAGACTGCCTTTCTTCCACAGAGGACCACAGTCTCCTTTCCCCTCTGTGGACTCTGCTCCTCTGTTTAGAAGTCCTTAAGTCAATTGCTTCCCAAATCATGATGAAGCTTGTGATGGTTTTTGAAATGTACTGGGCATTCCTTTATATTATTAGAATATACACTCCACTGGAGAGGAACCAGTTGGTCTTATTCACTGTTGCACCTTTATCACTAAGCCCATTGCTTGGCATGGACTAGGCGCATAATGAATATTTGTTGAATGAATTAATGGGAAGTTTCTCCATCTTCTGTCTCACCTTAGAGGGCAGACCTCAGGTCAGGCTTCATCTCCTTTACTTTCATCATTTGCTCCTTGCCACTGGGAAACTAACCACCCTCTTCTGGGTCTAAGTTTTAATAATGGCAACAGACAGGATGTGTCTACATTTAAACCTTCTAATTTATTCAGATGACACAGAGACTAAAGGTCTACTCCCTGACCAAATACCTTCATGTTTTAAAAATGTAATCTAGCTGATTTTATGCAATGCATAAACAGACATCAGAATGAGACTAAAGGATGACATTTACATAAACAGGCTATCAATATTAAAATAGCATGAAGGAATCTTTAAATGTAGCATTAATTAGAAACCTGAACTAATTTCATTATTAGGCATTGATACCCTGGGAAAATGATCATACTTCTTGAAATGTGGAAATAAAAGTTTATGAGATACTTTTTGTGTGAAGAGTAATATAAAAGTGTCATAATGTAAAGCAATATTTGATTTTTAAAATTATACTTTATAGCAATTACATATTTTACTTTGTCATTTTTAATGGCTTTTTTGAGGTGTAATTCACCTACAATAAAGTTCACTTAAGTGTATAATTCAATGATTTTTAGTAAATTGACAGAGTTGTATAATATCACATTTTAATTTTATAACACAATATGTCATTCTTAATGTACTTCACATTAAGATCTGCTGTACAACATAGTTATAGTTGCTTATTTTAATTTCTCAATTCATTTATAAATGACTGAAAGGACATTGAAGATTTTGGAAACTATTGATGAGGAAATTGAACAAAGAGCTTGCATTGGGTATTGGCTAGTGCAGTTGGTATGTTAACTTGCTGTGGGGAATCCTCTCATCTCTCACCCTTGGTGTGCACATTCTTACTATATCTTTGAGAAGCAAGTGCCTGATTAATTTCAACATGATAGGCTCTTGACAGGAGATGTCCCAGGAGAGGCAAAGCTGGGGAAAAGTGTGGATGGGAGTTAGGACCAACTGATTCCCAGGAGCACATTTTCCAAAAGTAGTGCCTTTTCATGCATTGAGACTCATATAGATTATTGTGAAAGGGTAGAACCTGTTTTATGAGATCATTCCTGTGATTGTAAAAACTGGTCTAGGGAGATGAATCTTTAGTTATAGGGAGAGGGGAGTAAAGGATTGTGCCATGCTTTTACAGTAAGAATATTATATTAGTCAGAAGAGGCTAGTTGATGCTGCACAAACAAATGAGCAATAGATCTCAGATGCTCACAGCTACAAAGATTTGCTTCCCCTCATGTTACAAGCCCAATGCAGGTCAGTAGAGAGGCTCTGCTGATTCATTGTTACAATTCCTGCACCCGGGCTCATGCAGGCTCAATTTCCACACAGGCTTTCATGGTTGCCACAGCAGGCAAAATCAGTGCTGTGGGATCTCACATTGGCATTTAAATACCTCCACCAAAAAATAATTCATACGACTTTCATTCTCAACCCACTGGGAAGAATTAGCAACATGACCACATCCAATCTCCAATCTCAAAAGGGCAGAGAAGTCCTCCCTTGTATCCAGAAAAAAAAAAAAAAAAAAAGATTAGAAAATCAGTGAATAACGGTAAAGGAACAGAAAATCAAATACTGCATGTTCTCACTTATAAGTGGGAGCTAAACATTGAGCACATTATGTACATAAATATGAGAACCATAGACAGTGTGGACTACTAGATGGGGGAGGGTGTGGGCTGAAAAACTACCTATTGGGTACCGTGCTTACTACCTGGATGACGGGATCCATACCCAAAACCTCAGCATTCCACAATATCCCCATGTAACGTACCTGTACATGTACCCCTTGTATCTAAAATAAAAGTTGAAATAAAAAATCAGTAAAGATTATTACATACATAGCATCTAATGAAATGAAGGAAAACATCAACAATAAAAAAATATTGAGATACCAAAATTCTAACATCAGAGTTTCTTTTTAGTGAAAGAACTCTTTTCATTTGGGAAAATAATTTGATATGCATCTTGGGGTGAGGGTTAAGAACTAACAAACTGAGCAACCGATCTCCAGGTAGTTTAATCAGAATATATACAGGATTTTTATCAGAATAAGTTGTTTTGGTGTTGCCATGATTGCATTTGAGATTCTTGAATCTAGTCTCCAAATTTGGATATGTAGTTTTGTCTTACGGGTTTTGGTAATTTTCATTTACTCCATTCTTTTACAGTTTTTATCATTCTTTCTCCATTTTACATGAGCCCAGATTTGTGTGACTCTAATGTGGTCAGCAGAGGAACCAGTAGTTTATGCCACTAATTTCCATTCCTACTTCTTGAGCCTCGGACAGCACTAACATGTTAGGAATGTCTTTTTAGCTCAAGAGAAAAATTCACCAAATATTTTTGTGAATGGAGATGTGTATGGGAAACTTGTGCTATTAGCAGGAGTGGCACTATGAGGGACCTCCATCAGCAGCATCTCTTGAGGTCGGAAAATCAGTGTGGCTAGGATGCTTGGAAATGAAAAGCTTCCTGCTCCAGATTTCGCCAGGTGGTTGTGCCCTTTACTAATTTCAGCTGCAGTTACAAGAATGATAAAATGGAAAAATAAATATTTGTGCAATGACTGAGAAAAGCCAATTAGTTTTGCACCAATGAGAAATAATGTAGAACTCCTCATGTCTCATAATAAATTGGCTCTCTCCACATATATTTAAGACTGCCTATATACAGTACAAATGTACTTAAATTTAAATAGCACTAGAATAAAACATATTCTGCAAGTTTTAGTTAAAAAAGAGGCAATATAATTTCTGTATTTTAGGAAGAAAAAAATTAAAATAGGATCTGTAATAATAGGATCTGGGTGTATAATAATTGATCTAGTGAATGTCAGAGTTTTTTGTTTTCTCCAAGAATGCATCAGCTTCAACGATCTTCTCCTCTCTCTAGCTGTGTTTTTTCCCCCTCAAGGAAGCACCGAAGAAACTAAAACCTGCCAGTTAGCAATGCAATTTAAAGCTTAATATTCTTGCAAACTCCAAATATTATTTTTTTATGGCAAAAAAAGTCCAATCGAGTATAGCTTTTCCTCCATGTTACTTGACTTGACAACTGGATCTCAAAGTACTTTGTGATTTTCTTTTTTATTTGATGAGGCAGAATTGCCTACATGATAACAGGCTGGTTTTATGTATGAAGTATTAATATGATAGTCTTTATTTATTAAGCAATTACTATGAGCTTTATATATGAAATTTACTTTATCTAAATTATTGCATTTAATTTTTATAAATATCTTAGAGAAATTAGGATTAGAGAAAAATCATTTATCCCCATTTTATATATAAGAAAACAGGTTCAGAAAGATTTTGACTACCTGGTTGGTGAATGGTACCCAAGTCTTCTGACTTCAAAGGCTTTACTCTGAATCACTCACTATGTAATGGCTTTCTCATCAGTACATTCCATCCATTATCCACCAACCCATCCATCCATCCATTTATTGATTTATAAAAAATATATTCTTCACCCATGATATGCCAGATGCCGTTTATGAAGAACTGGGGAAACAACAGTGTGGAAAGAGCTGAAGCCCCTAGCCACTAACAGCTTATATTTTCATAGGAGTAGATGAGATGAGAAACAAACAAACAAAATTAAAGATGGAAGACAGATAGCAATAAGGGTGCTGAAAGGAATGAAGAGCACAGTGTGGAAGGGAAAAACTCGAAATAGCTGAGCTCACTGTGCTTCTCACAGGGGGGTCTGAGAGGGGCTGTCTGAGGAGGTGATATCTGGCAGGATGAGAATGCAGCATCTGTGTGCACAGCTCTCCCAGCGGGAGAGCACATGTTCCAGGCAAAGGCGACAGTACTGGGGCGTCTAATAGCACCATTTCCAGGTAACTGAAGCTTACTCTTGAGTGCCCATTTTAAAAGCAGAGTAGCCAGTTCAGTGGAAACTGTCTACAATTCATTACACACCATACTGCTTTCTAGAAGACAGGCCACTGGACCTGTCCTTGGGTTTTTGTTTATGACATTAACCACAGGCATATAAATGTATTCATTTTAGCTAAGCATCTCTAAAGCCTAATTGGTATGCATTCCAAATTATTTTTGAAACCTAGGAAAAAGAAGTCTCATGTGGAAGTTCTTAGGGAAAAATGATGGGCAGCTCACACTTATAATTAGTCTTTTCACATTACTTAATGTTTTAAATTACTTTTTCTTTGGTAATCTTCCCATTTCCTCTCATCTACTGAATAATAAGCTGCTGAGTGTTTGTAAACACTATGCTGAAGAGCAATAACTAAAACTCTTCATGAAAGAGATCTGCAGTGTAGAGCAACAAAGATAATATTGCCCTTAGGTTGTTGGAAGAGACGTTATTTCTTGTGCTCTGTCATTGTCTCTCGCAATTAGACTAAGCAGGAAAAGATTCACCTTCTTGTGACATTTTCCTGAAAGAGAGGAAAATATTTGAATTTATGTGACAAAGTAAATGTATCATTTTAAGTTGTCTAACTGTTCAGCACAATGTTATAAGTTTGTATCTGTAATTCCAGGCTCTAGAGAATATTAAAGCCAATGAGAAATTATCGGATGATGTGTGGTGTGTGATGTTGTTTTTGATTGACAGAGTCAGATCTAATAATCCCAGGGGCTAAGATAGGTGTTTCTAATTTTTAGTGTTGATACTGAAGGTAACTGGCCTGGAGGTATTCACTTTTTTCCTTCCTCCGTCTTTATTCTGGTTTTATGAATGAATTTATATACTTTAAGGATAAAATGTTGGCAATGCTGTGTGACATTTTGCTAGCTTGCAATGAGTTGTATATCACCCAGTACCAAATGTATTTCTTTTCAAAGGAAATTATCTCTTATATTATAAATTCTCAGAGAGCAGAAGTTACATCTGTCTAAATTGCTTGAGTATAGCATCAGCTTAGAGCTTAGCCATTAGAAGTAGGAATTTTGTTAAGGCATAGATAGAAGAGGACGTGGCGATTGTTGGGTTGAGCAATTACCTGAGTTATCTCCTAGGGCTCCTTGCTTTCTCCTTTCAGTTTTCTGCCAGTGAAAAACTACTTCTGTGAACTGTAGTCTGTTTAATCTGCTAGTAAACAAGAGGTGAGTGAGAAGTGGGTGTGCACTTGCTGACTTATGGGGAATTATGGCACAGTGGCCACAAACATCACATCTTCCCAGTCCAGGAGGCAAAGGACTAGGAGTTTCCTAGCAGCTGCCACAGGAAAGGAAATAGTCTCATTATTGATGCTTCATTACTGATGCTACCTTATAGTCACCAGACTGCTGTCTGGCAAATTTGGTATAAAAAGGTGTGTATGTGCACGCGCGTCTGTGTGCATGCTCATAAATACACAAAGAATTTGATAAAGACATTCAGAATATTCTTTTAAAAAATAATATGCTCCCTATGTTATTGCCTAGGGTAAGAAGAAGACTTGCTGCCCACTGTCTACACTCTTGAAATTTAAAACACCTTGCTGAGCACATGTGTTACTTTTTAAATTAAAAAAAATGTTAAAAGTTTTATTTAGCTGGCAGTTAATTGGTAGTACAATTTATTTATTTTAGCAAGAAATGACTTCTCAATCCTTAGCGTAAATAGTGTACACAACAAAATACTTGGGAAGTGTTTCCTTTAGTCTGAAGGAGAAAGGGGATTATTTTTACTGACAAGAGCCTTCTGAAGTTTCACAGTGGTGTCATTCACTTTTTTTCTGGTTAGGAAATTGGGGCAGAAAGAAGCAAATATATTCAGTGACACACTGAAAATCAGTGAGAGGGAAAGAATTCAAACTCACAGCCTACAAATATACCAACTGAATGCATTCAGCATGAAAACATGTTAGTTTCAGCAGTAACATGAGTTAAAATGGGTGCTTGGGCTGGATTCAGGTGTCAAGTGTGCTAGTCTTGAGAAGAACTATCCTCAGAGCAGAATTTAATACACTGTTGGGTAGCAATTAGATAATCACATCTACCCAGCAAGAAGTTTCAATTAGTAGCTAATGACTGTGTTGAATAAAAGTAGAATGCTCCAGGACTTTTCATCTGGCCAGTTAGCACTGCAATGGATGTGTTTGAGCAGACAATGAATCCGTTGTGCTCAAACTTTAGGACTAGTCAGTGTACCTCACTTTAGTTGGGAGCCTTGTGTTTATTAAAAAGTTAGGAGAAATGACCGTGTGGTATAAAGTGGATTAAAAATAAATGTTCTTCATTTGTTGTCAGCAATATCCATATAATGATGATTCTAAGAAGTGATGGAAAATTAGTATCCACTGGGACATCATTTTACTCATAGAATTGATTTCTACTTTTGTTTCCTTCTATAGGAAAAGTTCAAGGGATGTCTGAGTTTATTATTCACCAGGTTTCTTGGGAAACTAACTTGTGACTAGGAAATGCAAATTATTCCAAATTCCATTCTAACAACTCTTATTAAAAATTTCATATTGCTTTGTCATGTTGATTTTTGTTATATATATGTAATACCTAAAATAGGAAAACATTGTAATTGTGTCCTGATATTAATTTTTAACAGTTTAATATGAAAGTTTAAAATGAAATTTTTATTTTGTGAATGATAACGTATTATATTTCTGGTGGAGACTCAGAGAATAATCTTTGTTTTAGATTCTGAATGGTAAAGGGGAATATTATCCTAGGTATATAAGGCTTTTAAAAATCTTTTGCTAAATACAATGTTTTCAATAATTTGTGTTTGCTTGTTATAATTAAATAAACATTTTTGTTCTCTTTTGGAGTTAGCTGACTGCAAAGGAAATGGAAGCTTCTGTCATCTGCTCACTGATCAATATCTGGGTGACTTGGTCGAGAGTTTAGGGTTGCAAAAGGTGATAAGGTGCCTCACTTGTCTTCATTGGATGCGGATTAAAATAACTCATCTCCTGATGGTAGTGGTGAGATTTGCTACAATTGGATTAGCAGCATTTTAAACTGTAGACTTACTGGAAGCAAATTCACTAATACCAAAAGAAGAGATGAATTAGTTGTAATGCCTTGTGGTTGTGCTTCCAAGCAGGAAAGACAGCTGCCATCCCTTGATGCATTTTGGATTCAATGTGAAAAGCAATGGTTCAGTCTTTCATGGGAAAGCTCTGAGGAAGCTTTGTCTTGTCTCCTGGACTATCTCCTGAGAGAAAGTATTGTCAGCCAGGAGTCAAATAAATCCAGGCCTGGAGATTCAGAGGAGACGATGAGTTTGCCTTTGCTCTGTTGGTATTCATCTGGGAATGCTCTGTGAAAATCCATTTCCCAAAGATGAATTATGATCCCCTAAAACCTTTCACTGAAGGAAAATAAACAGTGCCCATGAAAATTAAATGGTGGCATTCCAGATAATGACAAGAGGGCTCTATTATTATTATTATTATTATTATTATTAAATTTGAGCATTTAATGTTTTAGTTTTCAGTGATGCTCTGTGCATTTATAGACCAAGGAGTTGGAATATTAGAAAGTATATTTTTGTCTACTTTCTATTCTAATGCTTTAAAATAATGGATAGGTTCTTTGTAACCCTCTCTTGCCTTTTTATATAAATAAAATCAAAAGACATGTAGTTGTGAGATTATGAAACCAAAAGGCCATTGTTTTGGAGTTTGTAAGAAATAATCAACCATATCTCACCTAGAGGGTGCTCTTGAGGGTTAATTAGTTCAAATTTGCTGAGTGCTTGGAAAAAGAAGTGTGGTATATGGAGAAGAATTGAAGAAATATACACTTCATAAACATTTCAAGCAGCTAGCCCCAATATTTCTCCCCCCAAAAATAAGGCTAGTTTATTTTTCTGTCATTTATTTGCATCTATGAGACTTAATAAAATATTTCTTTTATTCTTTTAGTATCAATATTTTATCAAGTCTTTCTATTCTTAGCAAATACAAATTGCATTTTCACCAGAACATTTCTACAGCTCAATCTCTTTAAAAATAGAAATAGTAAAAAAAATTATATGGTCCTAATTTATCAAGAAGGAAATAAACATCATATGGCTTTCAGTCCATTTTCAAGCAATGTATAAAATATTGGAAATGGTTTGTGTTTTATACATGTTTACTTTAGATTAAAATAAAATTTTCATAATGCTCTCTAAAATACAATCCAATTAAATTTCTAATGTCTTTGTTTTCACATTTCTAGATGAAACGTCTGAAATACACTGTAGTAATAACCATAAAGCTACCTTGCTAAGAAAATACTACTCAACTTGGAAATAACAAGATCTTTATAGTTATGTGAGAATGCGTGAGTCCAGAATCTTTAGTGGGTGATTACACTAGTTGAGTTTGAATTGCCTCCCCTGTTGTGGAAGACAGCTCCATAGTGACGATCATTCTGAATGGCACTCTACTGGTGAGGGGGTAGAATGAGGCAGACATCAATCTAATTTGAGAAAGTAGAGTCCAGAGGGTTTGAGAGATCTACCCAAAGTCATAGAGCCGATAGCTGAAGTCCCCAGATCTTCCTTTTCGATAACCTTTATTTCCTTGATGGATGCTTCATTCACAGGTAATTCTTAGCCTTCTGCTAAAGCTGGAGCCAGTTTCTCAGCAATAGACAAAACATTTTACTTAGACATGGCCCAGTGTATAGAAACTCACAGTTATATGAAACTGGTTATATATCAGAGACTATGCTAAGAACTTTTATACATATTATCTCTTTTCCTCTTCACAAGAACTCTGTAAGATGGATTCGATTAATACTCCCATTTTACAGGTGAGAAACTGAAAAACACAGTGGTCAGGCAACTTGTTCAAGGTCACATATCTAAGAAAGTGGTCAAACCGGAAACTAAAATTGTCTACCTCACTTGAAAGCCCATATATTAAACCACTTCACCACACTGCCTCTCCACATAAAGCCCATATATTAAACCACTTCACCACACTACCTCTCCACATAAACAGGAAAAAGCAAAACATGATGAAAGTCCACATTTATTATTTAAAAACAGGCACATTTCTATGTCTGATTTAAGAAGATGGTTGCATGCACACATTGCAAACATGAAGTATTTCTGAAATACAAGTTCAAATATGGGGAACACAGATTGTAAGTACTTGGTACTTTAGTATCTAGGGATAATGATGGCAGCTTTTTATAAATCCATATATCCTTTCTACAAGTGAAATATCCAACAATCTTTAAGATACTTATGAAATTATTTTTGCATAAGTATTAGCTACTGTTTGTAACACCCTATTAAGAAATCGTTGCTGACAACAGCTAGGACTGAAGAGCCAAACCAGTTCTTCAGTGATATTGGTGATGTTCTTGTGGCTGACAGAATACTTATTTCCACAGGTAGCTGTTATAGATTGTGTGTTTCCCATTCAGTTACTCTAAGCTTGTGAAGGAGACTGGGTGGAGAGGACAACCTGTAATTCGGGATGGTTTGGAAGCCGGTTGCTTAGGAAACTGAAATGAGCAGCGTAATGCCCACTAAAACCAATGTCAACAGGGGATGGGATTTTCCTTTTTGATCCGAGTTGCTTTCCAAATATATATTCTATGCTGTTTGTGGAGCTCAGTTAGGCCGTTGGCCGTTGGTGGGCAGTTCATGCCAAAGTAGACCAAAGGTTAGTCAAGGAGGATAAGAGATTTTTCATAAATGTTGTGCTGACAAAATATTTGAGAGAGGGAATGATGGTGCAGTTAAAATGAACTTTTAAGAAGATAAGGTGATCAGCAGATGCATATTTTACATAATATAATATGCAATTCTTGATCATAACTTATCTGCATCTATATTTATGGCAGCAAAACTTACTTTTTAAACATAATTTTATTTGCTGTAATCTACTGTTCCCTGTTCTTATGCTACTCACACTGGAAGCTTTGCTTTATGGTAATCATCTTCAAGAGTAACTTTTGGGATTCATAAATCTTTGATGAAAATCATAATTAATTTCCCAATACTTTATAAATACATACATTTTTATTAGTAAATGTAACATACATATCCACACATATATTTTAGGTATCTATATATGTGTGCATATATATTTAAGTTGAACCATATAAAATTGCTGATATTAGACCACATAGGACTTATATAGTTTATCTTATAGACAAATAGAAGAGGTCATAGGATACATTTTTGACAGGGGGTAGCAGTATTTTTTATTGTTTTGCTTGGGTCTCTCCTTGTCTCTTTTCCCATCTTCACTTTTCCCTGTCCTACATCAACCCCATCCTACTCTCACTTTATTCTTGCCTCATAGGCAATCCACATTAACTACCTGGCCTGTATCCTTCACACTCATTATAAATTATATGTCAATTATATGTATGTCAATTATAAATAGACATACATAGATCTGTACATCCGTATTTGTACTAGAGGCAAAGTTCTCACTGAGGAATCTCAAACTTCCAGATTGTTTATTTCCTGTTGATATCTATAGCCAAATATTCTCCTTCCTGATTTGAAAATATTGCTTATCTCTTCTTTTTTGTATTTACCCTTAATGAATTTCAGACTGATTTAAAGTAGTTTCCTCATTTTTTGACATTCATTCACTTGAATTCTATTTCTCTCATCTGTGCTAGAAACTATTCACAAATGATTCAAGCTGTGACGTATGGCAGTGTGTCACATAGGTGGATTAGTAATTCTCTTCTGGTTTTCTACTTTCGCCTCCACAGAATAACTGATTACTTTGTAAGATTAAGAGTAAGAATATACGAGAAAAAATACATTGGTTTTTATTCTGCTAACAGTAGACCCAGGATTTCAATGCTTTCACTTGCAAGGAAAAGGCTCCCCCAGAGCCTCTTAGAGGCTCCCAATTGTATGAGCAAAGTTAAGGATCAGTAAGAGTGGGGTCATATGAGAAGACCTTAGAATTTATGTTATAGATGAGAGTGTTTGAAATCTTAATAAGAGGTACAGCTACACCACAGATGTGATAGGAGACCTAATATTCTCATTCTGAACCAAAGGTGACTTCTCCTGTCACTGCCTGTGACAATTGGCATTGAACCCCATCCTCCTTTTAGAGCACAATATTCATTTTATTAGGCCATTGTGAGAGATCTCAGCTCAGCATAATGGGCAACTTCCCGTGACTCTGGGCCACTGGGTTATTCTGGGACTTAACTACTCTGAGTTTTCTCACTAGAAAGTTAGTGTTCACACAAGGAAAAGGCAACAAGAACCTAGTGGTCTGGGGTTTACTCCTATTCTCCAGTCTGTACAACCCCCTCTTTCTGCACTCTTGTGTACATCTTTATAGGTCTTGAAACCTTTTGCCCACACACAAATGCCTACTGTTTGTCCAGGCTCTTGCCATAAGGCTATAGTTCTTTCTCTTATTTGGGAAGGAAAGTGCTTTGTAATGAAGAAAAATGCTGATTGCTAGGAGTTGAGGAGTCTGAGGTCTCCCAGGAGCAACTCAGAGGCTTCATTCCTCAGAGGTGGAACTGGCATGCCTGATAGAGTTTCCTTGGGTGAATCCTTGATCCTTAGTAGAGGGTACCTTGGTCAGGGAGAACAAAGCTCACTCTGGTTCTTGTATTTTGGAGGGATGTTATTTACGTAGAAGCAGAGTCTGTCCTTCTCTTGCCAGTCAAAAAGATTTCTTTTTTTCCATGCTCATGGGTTGGAAGAATCAATATCGTGAAAATGGCCATACTGTCCAAGGTAATTTATAGATTCAATGCCATTCCCATTTAAGCTACCAATGACTTTCTTCAAAGAATTGGAAAAAACTACTTTAAAGTTCATATGGAACCAAAAAGCCCGCATCGCCAAGGCAATCCGAAGCCAAAAGAACACAGCTGGAGGCATCATGCTACCTGACTTCAAACTATACTACAAGGCTACAGTAACCAAAACAGCATGGTACTGGTACCACAACAGAGACATAGATCAATGGAACAGAACAGAGCCCTCAGAAATGATGCCGCATATCTACAACTATCTGATCTTTGACAAACCTGACAAAAACAAGAAATGGGGAAAGGATTCCCTATTTAATAAATGGTGCTGGGAAAACTGGCTAGCCATATGTAGAAAGCTGAAACTGGATCCCTTCCTTACACCTTAGACAAAAATTAATTCAAGATGGATTAAAGACTTAAATGTTAGACCTAAAACCATTAAAATCCTACAAGAAAACCTAGGCAATACCATTCAGGACATAGGCGTGGGCAAGGACTTCATGTCTAAAACACCAAAAGCAATGGCAGCAAAAGCCAAAATTGACAAATGGGATCTAATTAAACTCAAGAGCTTCTGCACAGCAAAAGAAACTACCATCAGAGTGAAGAGGCAACCTACAGAATGGGAGAAAATTTTTGCAACCTACTCATCTGACAAAGGGCTAATATCCAGAATCTACAATGAACTCAAACATATTTACAAGAAAAAAACAAACAACCCCATCAAAAAGTGGGCAAAGGACATGAACAGACACTTCTCAAAAGAAGACATTTAGGCAGCCAAAAAACACATGAAGAAATGCTCATCATCACTGGCCATCAGAGAAATGCAAATCAAAACCACAGTGAGATACCATCTCACACCAGTTAGAATGGCCATCATTAAAAAGTCAGGAAACAACAGGTGCTGGAGAGGATGTGGAGAAATAGGAACACTTTTACACTGTTGGTGGGACTGTAAACTAGTTCAACCATTGTGGAAGTCAGTGTGGCAATTCCTCAGGGATCTAGAACTAGAAATACCATTTGACCCAGCCATCCCATTACTGGGTATATACCCAAAGGACTATAAATCATGCTGCTATAAAGACACATGCACACGTATGTTCACTGCAGCACTATTCACAATAGCAAAGAGTTGGAACCAACCCAAATGTCCAACAACGATATACTGGATTAAGAAAATGTGGCACATATACACCATGGAATACTATGCAGCCATAAAAAATGATGAGTTCATGTCCTTTGTAGGGACATGGATGAAACTGGAAAACATCATTCTCAGTAAACTATCGCAAGGAGAAAAAACCAAACACTGCATGTTCTCACTCATAGGTGGGAATTGAACAATGAGAACTCATGGACGCAGGAAGGGGAACATCACACTCCAGGGACTGTTGTGGAGTGGGGGGAGGGGGGAGGGACAGCATTAGGAGATATACCTAATGCTAAATGACGAGTTAATGGGTGCAGCAAAACAACAGAGCAGATGGATACATATGTAACAAACCTGCACATTGTGCACATGTACCCTAAAACCTAAAGTATAATAATAAAAAAAACCAGCAAATATTTATTTTTATTTAATTTTTAAGTTCAGGGGTACATGTACAGGTTTGTTATATAGGTAAACTTATGTTATGGGGGTTTGTTGTACAGATTATTTCATCACCCAGGTATAAACCTAGTACTCATTGGTTATTTTTCCTGATCCTTTTCCACCTCCTACCCTCCACCCTTCACCCTCCAATAGACCCCAGTGTGTGTTGTTCCCCTATACATATCCATGTGTTCTCATCGTTTAGCTCCCACTTATAAGTGAGAACATGTGGTATTTGGTTTTCTGTTCCTACATTTAGTTTGCTAAGGATAATGGCCTCCAGGTCCATCCATGTCTCTGCAAAGGAATGATCTCATTTTTTATGGCTGCATAGTATTCCATGACATATATGTACCACATTTCATTTATCTAGTCTACCATTCATGGGAATTTAGGTTAATTCCATGTTTTTACTATTGTTAATAGTGCTACAATGAACATACGTGTACAGGTTAATGATAGAAAAATTTATATTAGCTCAGGTATAAACCCACTAATGGGATTGCTGGGTCAAATGGTGTTTCTGTCTCTTGGTCTTTGAGGAATTTTCACGCTGTCTTCCACAATGGTTGAACTAATTTACGCTCCCACGAATAATGTAAAAGTGTTCCTTTTTCTCCACAACCTCTCCAGCATCCTTGTTTTTTGACTTTTTAATAACAACCATTCTGACTGGTGTGAGATGGTATGTCATTGTGGTTTTGATTTGCTTTTCTCTGATGATCAGTGATGTTTAGCTTATTTTCAAATGCTTGTTGACCTCATGTATATCTTCTCTTGAAAAGTGTCTGTTCATGTCCTTTGCCGACTGTTTAATGGGTTTTTTTTTCTGTCATAAATTTGTTTAAGTTCCTTATAGAAGTTGGATATTAGACCTTTGTCAGATGCATAGTTTGCAAATACTTTCTCCCATTCTGTAGGTTTTCTGTTCACTCTACTGATGGTTTCTTTTGCTGTGCAGAAGCCCTTTAGTTTAATTAGATCCCATTTGTCAATTTTTGCTTTTGCTTTTAGCATCTTTGTCATGAAATCGTTGCCTGTTCCTATGTCCAGAATGGTATTGCCCAGATTGTCTAAAAGCTGCTGTACCAAGAACTGTTTTCAGATTACTGGTTTCAGAAACTATTGACCCTTGTCCTCCCTTTCAATAGGGAAATCCCAAAATGGTCCTAGGAGAGACAAGTAAATTCTGACAGCTGCTTAGAGGTCATCTTAGAAATAAACTCCAAAGAAATAATTTTAGGCTGATAAAGAGTCCAGAAAAAGGAGGAGGGAGAGACAAAGAAAGAATTAGATTAGTGTACAGAATGGTAGCTATTTGCAGCTCACCCACGTGTGCTCTGAAGGTCAAAACCCTACATCAGCAATTTGTAGCAAGCTTTTGAGCTCCTCTACCTCTTAGAAAGCACAATTGAATCAGATATCATGTGAAAGACATACATACTTCATATAATGCTACCTGCTAGTCTCCCTAGAAAAGCAGTTTTTGTAGGTGAAAACCGTGAAGCCAGGTAATATTCCAAGGAGGCTGCAATTTTAGCAGACCTACCAACAACACTGATGTAGGAAGCTCATTATTTTAATTTCTGGAGCCTTTTAATTTTTTCTTTAGAAAGTGTATAAATAATTGCAGTGCTGCTTTGCTTCCAAAACTGGGCAGTGAGTTCAACAACAACGACAACAACAGCCGTAGTTCATCCTGGCCGTCATGGAGTTTCTTGAAAGAACGTATCTTGTGAATGATAAAGCTGCCAAGATGTACGCTTTCACACTAGAAAGGTAATAGATGTCTGTGTCTGCTTCACAATTTTCTCTCTTGGATATCATCCAATTAATTCCTATACCTTGTTGCGTCTGAATTGTAAGCCTTTACTCTGCAACTTGGGGACACTCTGGAACATTTTGTAAGTTGTTGACTGACATGTATTTTATATTCTGAAAAATGCAATACTTTATATAGTTGATTTGATTCCTTAAATATCCTAAATGCATAAAGAACACATTTTATTGATGTGTTTTTCATCTGTAGTGTTTATTCCAGAAAATAGACCTATATAATCTGTTTACTTTTCCTTTTCTCAATTATTCTCAATTTTAAGATAGATAGTAAATTTTATTATATTATATCTAGAAAAAGTTAAGACTTCAACTATATGGCAAAATTGTGGTTGTATTCATCTTAAAATGAGCTGTTGTTTTCATGCTCATAAAGTATCATTATTAATATACATACCTATAATAAATATAGCTGATTTTAATGTTCTACAAAGTATTCCATTTCTTTTTAATGTCTCCCACAGTGTCACATGTAATTCATTCATTTTTCACTTGGTTAACAATTATTGATTGAACACACCTGTGCTAAGTGCAGGACTTATAATGAGAAAGAAAAAAATGTCTAGTCTCAGATTTTTGTCCTCTTGAAACTTAGTCTAATGTGAAATACATATTAGAACTAGGCAATTACAAAACAGTGTATTCGTGTCATATTGAGGGTATTCAATAAGAATAACTGGACTTTGGAATCAGAGGAAGCTTTCTCAGAAGTAATAGGCTAAGAGCTAAAAATAAAAAGGAATTAAAGTAGGGTTAGGGATAACCTATATAGAAAATAGTTTAAGGAAGGTTTTCCAGACTTAGATAATTGCACAGTAAATATACTTTCACATACATAAGAATGTGAGCTTCGTTTGTTTGAGGAGTTGAATCTGAATGGGGTTCAAAAAAGGAACACATTCAGTGAATATAAATGAGCTAATGAAAATCCGAAAAGAATTCATGTTAGAAGAATTTAAGAGAATATTTGCCCATTAATAATACGCGTAATGTTCTTCCTTGTTTCACAAAGCCAAACTAATATTCTAAGGAGTAGTGATACTATGTTTGAAAGCATCAAATATTTTAGTAACAGCAAAGAGACTTTATAAAATGGATATTTATAACTTGGCTTAAAACAAAGAATCTAGCAATCTCACATTAGAAGAATTATTTTTCTTAGAAAATAATATTAGATATGATGTATTGAGGTTATTTTTTATTTATTTATTTTTTGAGATGGAGTCTCGCTCTTTCACCCAGGCTGGAGTGCAGTGGCACAACCTCAGCTCACTGCAAGCTCCGCCTCGCGGGTTCACGCCATTCTCCTGCCTCAGCCTCCCGAGTAGCTGGGACTACAGGCGCCCGGCACTGCACCCGGCTAATTTTTTGTATTTTTTTTTTTTTTTTTTTTAGTAGAGACGGGGTTTCACCGTGTTAGCCAGGATGGTCTCGATCTCCTGACCTCGTGATCTGCCCGTCTCGGCCTCCCAAAGTGCTGGGATTACAGGCGTGAGCCACCGCACCCGGCCGAGGTTATTAACATAAAAAACAAAGTCTTGTGGTGAGTCAGGCAGAAATTTTGGACAAAAAAATTGTTAACCCTGCGGATACTATCAATAGAGCATCTCCACATTACTGAAATAACAGTATTTCCCTTCTCATTAACATAGACTATTAGCATTTTGTTGCAGAAATAAGCCAACCACTTATAGTTACAAAGTCTTCTTCACCCCATAAATAGGTATAGTTTTCAGGACACAGTGTCTATAAGAATTGTCAAACTCATTTGTATTTTCTTTTCAAGGGAAATAAATCTGGAAGAGATTATTTATCTCGATCCCTCATTTTACCGTGTAGGAAACTGAATGCCAGATAGAACAAATGCCTTTCTTTTTTTTTTTTTTTTTTTTTTTTTTGAGACAGAGTCTCGCTCTGTCGCCCAGGCTGGAGTGCAGTGGCACAATCTCGGCTCACTGCAAGCTCCACCTCCCGGGTTCACGCCATTCTCCTGCCTCAGCCTCTCTGAGTAGCTGGGACTACAGGCGCCCGCCACCACGCCTGGCTAATTTTTTGTATTTTTAGTAGAGACGGGGTTTCACCGTGGTCTCGATCTCCTGACCTCGTGATCCGCCCGCCTCAGCCTCCCAAAGTGCTGGGATTACAAGCGTGAGCCACCGCGCCCGGCGAACAAATGCCTTTCTTGAGGTCAGAATAAGTGTGTTTCTTGAGGGCAGATGGCTAATTACAACAGAACTGGGCTGTGGACCCAGGTCCCCTGCTTGTTAATTTAGTGTTCCCCTTCTCCTTCTACATCTCCTGTACCCATACATCCACCATGTGGGCTCCTGAATCATTAATCTATCTCCTCCTTAGGTCACATGTCCCTGAATTCCCTCACTTACTCACTTCTTCCCTCACCTCTCCCAATCTATCTCATTTATTTTGTTCTGTCTCTATTAGTTGTAGATAACTTTGTCCCCCGATATTCCTCCTCTTTTCTCCTTCTACCTCTTTTTCTTTCTACTTATTATCAGCTTTCTATTTAAATTGTTACTGGCTGTTAAGAAACTTAATCTGAAGAAAACTTTATTATCTAATTCCACAAATGGAGTGTTCCATTTATCTATGGCTGTGCAACAAACTACCCCAAGATGTAGTGGCTTAAACAACAACTATTTTATTATGATTCTCTGGGTCAGGATTTGGGCAGCATTCCATGTGATATTAGTTGGAATGGAAGGACATTCTGCTGGTATCTGGGCTAGGCTAAAAGATTTAAGATGGCTTCATTCACATGACTGAGATCTTTGTGTTGGCTTTTGCCTGGGGCGGGGGTCTTAATTCTTCTTCCCATGGCTTCTCTCCCTGTATGGTGTCTCACTTTATCTGGTTAGCCTGGAATTCCTTATGTGACAGTCCAAAGTAGCAAGAGAGCAATAGTGGAAGCTGACCATTCTCAGATAGCTTAAGCCCAGAACTGGCACAATATCATTTTTATCACAATTTATGGGTGAAAGCAAGTCCCAAGTCTCAGATTCCATGGGTGAGGCAATAGATTCTATCTCTTGACTGCATGTGCATATTGGATGACAGGAATTGCTGGAGGTAATCTTTACAGGCATTTTACCATAGGAAGTAGTAATATTGGACCCAGTAGGTGCCATGAACCATACTTTTTACCCTCTCCAGTCTCTCCAAATCTGTTTCATTGATGGGATTCTCTGGGCTTTGGGTTCATTGTAGCAAAAAAAAAAAAAAAAAGAAAAGAAAAAAAAGAAAAAAGTCGTGTAAAGTTGAACTACAACACGAAAAACAATCAATGTTTTTCTTGGTGCTAGGTGGAAGGGATCAAGTTTCTCTTTTCCCTAAGCCATATGTTGAAGAAGTGCAGAGGAAGTAAGGGCAGGGACAGATGGTGAGGTAAACTGCTAGAACCTTTTCAACAACTATTTAACTGCTAAAAATTATAAAAAAGAAATGAAAATCTCTGGAAGTTGTCTTAAGGGCATGCAGAAAATTAAGAATTATTTATTCAAGAAAATCTAAATCTCAGTAAGAAGTGAGCATCCATGGCATTTGAGCCAGGATCTGCTCCATTAACCTCAGCTCTTCCCCAAGCTCAGTATGATGAGAGCTCAACTCTGAGTGGATGTAGCCAAAAGACAGGGCTCCCTCTCCTCCCAGCTTCCAGTTAAAGATCATAGTTCACCCCTAGAGCAAAAGGCTGTTGGAATCTCTTATTGTCCCAGCTTCAGGTTGCAGAAATTCTATTCATTGTAGACAGGACCAAGAAGACTATGGTTTCCTTCCTCTACTCAGCCTCCTCTCATAGGGTATAATCTCTAGCCCAGGAGCAGGAAGGTCCTGAATATCCCTGCCCTGGATCACTCATAGTGTACAGGATGTATTCCAGGAGGCACAAGCAAAACAGCCTAGGGACTATGATCCGTATTCAGTGCTCCACTTGTGGAGCAAGAATATTGCTCCAGGAAAAGTAGGTCACTGTCTCTTCTGCCAGCTCTGGTGCAGTGGTGTAAAGGTACTACTCATAGGAGAGGCAGGCCATAAGAATAGAGGGCTATGTATCTTTCCCTTAGAAGACTGATGATACACAAGCTGGAATTTTATTTGCAAGAGAGCATAGGGCATTTCAAGCATAGGGACACTGTTGAAAACAATGAAGATTCTTCTGGTGGGCAATTAAGAGTAGGCTTGTTGCTTCATGATAGCAACAAGCTAGTGGCAGACCAGCCAAAAGTTAAACAGAGACAGGCAGAAAAAGAGGTAAAAAATGCCCTCCTGGATTTGGCACTAGCCACAAAATTTGGCCTCAAATATTACCCCTATAAAGAAGCCTGTTATAGATTGAATGTTTATGTCACCCACAATTATATGTTGAAGCACAAATGCCAGTGTGGCTGTATTTGGAGATGGGGCCTTTAAGGAAGTAATTAAGGTTAATTGGGGTTATAAGAATGGGGTCCTGATCTGACAGAATTAATGTTCTTATAAGAAGAGACTCCAGATAGCTCACTCTCTCTCTCTTTTTGGGTGCATACACTAAGGAAAGACCATGCAAGGAAGTAACGAAAAGGCAGGCATCTATTAGGCAGAAAGAGAACCCTCACCAGTGAATTTGCTAGCACCTTGATTATGGACTTCCATCCTCTGGAGCTGTGAGGAAATACATTTTTGTTGTTTAAGCCACATAGTCTGTGGTATGTTCTTACAGTAGCTGAAGCAGACAAATTTAATTGGATCAGACTGTTGGTCAACTCATACCTCAGGGTATTATTGAAAACCGTAGAGCAGCAATTCAGCAAACAAGAAGGCCAAAATCTGGGTGTGATACCAACACAGGCAGAACAATCACTTAACAGTGAGACGGTGGAAAGAAACAGTCAAAGTGAACACTACTAAAATGATTATTATCCTTTGGAAATGGGAGAGTTTAAGAATGACTGTGCATCTACCCAATGATGCACCTTCTGAGGAGTGGCAACAGAGGCTGCACACGCAGGGAAAGTCAGACAACATCTGGTAAAAAAAAAAAAAAAAAAAAAAGCAGTTAGAAACAGTCCAGGTGTTGTATTTAGAATTTGAATATTTCAAAACAGCTATTATAACTAGGTTAAAAGAATTAAGGAAAATCAAAGAACAAAGAATTAAAGATAGATATGATTTAAAATGTCTCATAAAATTGAGAATAGCAATGAAGAGTTATAAATTATTTTTTAAAAAAGAACCAGATGAAAATTCTGAAGTTGAAAAGTACAATAAGTGAAATTAAAAATTCACTAGAGGGGTTCAACAGTACAGCTGTACTCATAGAAGCTGGCAGAAGAAAGAATCACTGAACTTGAAAATAGATTGGAAGATATTATGCAACATGAAAAACAGAGAAAATAGAATGAAGTAAAAAAATCAACAGAGCCTCAGAGAAATGTGGTACATTGTTAAATGCATTAACATATGCATAATAAGAGGGCCAGAGGGAGAGAGAAAAAGGAGCAGAAAAACAGTCAAAGAAATAGTGGCCCCAAACTTCTGAAGTTTGTTGAATATTAATCTACACATTCATGTTCAATAAACTCTAAGAAGAATCAAGCAAATAGATTTACACACTTGCACATTATAGTAAAACTATTAAAACACAAATAATAAACCTTGAAAGCAGCAAGAGAAAAAAGAAAAGATTCATTATGTATGAGAGCATCCTGATCAGATTAACAGCCGACTTCTACCAGAAGCAAAGGAGGATGGCAATGAGATGACATTTAAAGTGGTAAAAGAAAAAGAAATTTCTATCAACCAATAATCTTGTATCCACCTAAACTATATTCCTAAAATAAAGATGAAATAAAGACAAACAAAATCTAAGATAATTTGTTGCTGGATTCACTTTACAAAAATCAGTAAAGAAAGCAATAGTAAAAGAAGAAATATTAAAGAAAACAAATGACACCAGATGTTAAGTTGAATCATTCCTAAAAAATAATAGCACCAATAAAGGTAATAGTGTGGGTAATTATAAAAGACAAATGATTTGTTCTCCTTTTTCCTCTTAACTGATTTAATAGTAAACTGCATGAAATAAAATGTATATAATCTTAGATGAAATGGATAAATTCGTAGAAAGACACCAACTACCACATGAACTTAAGAAGAAATAGAAAATCTGATAAGATATTGAATTATTAATAAATTTCATAAAACCTTATACAAAGAAAGCTCAAGTCCAGATGTCTTCACTGGTGATTTCTACCAAAATTTAAAATAGAATTAATATTAACTCATCACAAATTCTTCCCCAAAATAGAAGAGGCCTAAATACACTTCCCAACTCATTTTATGAGGTCAATATTCTGCTGATAGCAAAAAAGGAGTAAATATCACAGGAAAATAAAACTACAGAACAATATCCCTTATGAATACAGATGCAGTAATCCTTGATAAAGACTAATGAACTGAATCCAGCAATATATAAAAGTAATTATGAACAATGATAAAATGGGATTTATCCCAGTAATGCAATCTTAATTTAACATCTGAAATACAAAGTGATACAACATATTAATAGGATACAGAACAAAGCTCACATGATTATCTCACTAGATGCAGAAAACGAATGGACAAAATTCAACACCCTTTAATTATATAAACACCTGAGAAACTAGAAATAGAATGAAACTTCTTCAAAAGCATCCATGAAAAACCTGCAGCTCATCATAATTTTTTTCAATAGGTTTTTTGGGAACAGGTGGTGTTTGGTTACACGGATAAGCTCTTTAGTGGTGATTTCTGAGATTTTGAAGCACCCATCACCTGAGCAGTGTACACTGTACCAATGTGCAGTCTTTTATCATAATTATGGTGAAAGCCTGAAAACTTTCCCCTAAAATCAGATACAAGATAAGGATGTCCACTTTCATGAGTTCTACTCAACATGGTCTGTGTGTTCTAGCCAGAGGAATTGGGAAGACAACAAAATAAAAGACATTCAGATTGGAAATAATTTAAAAATCTGTGCATTCATCTTGTTCCAGTTACACTTTGAAGTGGTTTATATGAATTAGCTAGAAATCTCTCAATCAGCCTATGAGAGTGATGCTATCATTATTCCTATTTTCAGATGGGGAAATTGAGGCACAGAGAGGTTAAGTAATTATCTTACAGTCATATGACTAGTGAGTGCTAAGGCTGGGAGTTCAACTGAGGTGGTGGGCTGCCAGAGCCCAAGCTCTCAGACTCTATACTGCACTGCCTGCCACTCAGCCCCATCTTGGGAATTGACATGCCCTTCTATGGGTTACTCTAACCAGAAACCAATGAGTCATCTTTGAGTCCCACCTCTCTAGTATTTCCCTTTAACTAATGTTATTGATTAGCAAGTCCTGTTGACTCCAGCTCCCAAAAGTCTCTCAAATATGACTACTTCTTTCCATTTTTGTTGTCACCACATGGGTCAAAGCCACCAATGTGTTGGCTGTAGTCACCTCCTAAGGGTTTCTATGTTTTGATCTTCTACACTGTAGTCTTCCAGGCAGCACCCAAGGTGATCATTTTAGAAATGTGAACCATGTAATGTTAATTCCCAGCTCAAAACTTTCCAAATTTTTCCTTTTAGACCTTGAATTAAATTAAACTCTTTATAATGGCCTGAAGTGTTCTGCAAAATCTGATCCCTTTTTTGACCTCTTTCCATTTCACTCTTTCTTTATGCCATAGGGGCCACCTATGTAGTTTTCTTTCTGTTCAAGACAAGCACTTGAACAAGAAAATCCTTCTTGTCTTTGGGCTTTTGCTCCATCAATGCCCTCTACTTGTGATAGCCTTCACTCACATAGGTTTTCTCCTGGTAATTCTATAACGTGCTGCTGAGATATCACCTCCACAGAGGTGCCTTTCCTTCCCACCCCATTTAAGGTAGTTCATCTTCCCTCTCCTGCTCACCATTCATCATACTCTATAGCCTCTGTTACTATTGATTCATTTACTCTTTGTCTCCCTCTACTAAAATACAAGCTCCTTAGAGAAGGAATTTTGTCTCATACAACATGGTATCATTAACACTTCTGATGGTGCAGGCCCTTTTTAGGTATGCAATAAATATTTAATGATGAATGAATGAAATGTTAGACATTCATGGTGAGGCTGAAGCTTTTATCTCCTCTTCTAACAGGAATAGTGATTTGATGTTCTTGGGAAAATTGATGTGAAAGTACAAAAGCAAAGTGATTTTTATGTGCTCAACATTTGAAATAAGAGGGTAAAAAAATACAAATTTTACCAACATTATTTTGGAGATAGAAGCAAGGTTCTACCACTCAACAAAAACAACATTAAAAAGTAAAAGCTTCTCCAAGATTGCAAAAATAAAATCCCATTTTCTAAATCCCATTTTTGGAGATGAAATCAAAGTTTTAGAATATTGGCATCAAATTTTCTAATATTTCTGTACTTTTTCAACTCTTTTTCTCCATCTTTTTTCTCTTTGATGCTATAGTAAATTTCTTTGGCCTGTTATTCCTAATTTTTAAAGCTTTGGCCATATTTGAATGCATGGGCATATTTCAGGATTTATTCATTAACAGCAGATTCACAATTCAGTGTTTGTTGCATCATAGCATTTGCTTTTTATAACTTTCTTCTTAAAATAATACTTAAAATTCACATCATTGTTCTGATCAAAAGCCTGTTCTGCATCTAGAGATACTTAGATTACTTTACTTTAATGAGATTATAAGGAATATATCTTAACTTTGCTTTTTAACTTCTTTGAGATCACAGGCTCTTTTGGGAGCCAAGTGAAGACTGTGTACTCTTGCCTCTCCCATAAAACACACACACACACACACACACACACACACACACACACACACACACACACACGAACACACTGTATACAATTTCAATGGACCTTATGAAGCCCACTTTTGGATTTCTGGCTTAGTTCTTCAGGGAGCAGTCTCAGCTCAAAGTATATCCATATTTGTTAATCTTAGAACCCAAAACAGGGAAGCAGTACACAAAAGTAAAAATTGCCCACATTTTCACACTTTCCTCCTTGTGGCATTGCTCAGGGGCTTTTCTCCAGGTTTGATTCTTGCTTTCGACTGGCTTCTGAGCTGCTCCAGGATAAATTATCTCTCCTGGTCACTGACTGCTTGGCTTTCCCTGGTCATAAGATTCATGAGAAACATAAAATAAAGCAATGCTTCATATGACCACAGCACACCAGGCAGTTCCAGAACAATTGGTGAGCCTGCTTTGCTCATGCTGTCTTCTCAGCCCAAAGAAAGAGTAAATCTCAACAATGTGTTCGTGTTAGTACTCAGGTTCCTCTGAGATGATGGCCACTGGGGACCCAAACTACCAAATTCTATGGTTATTATTAAGATATTATACATAACAAAAGCAAAAGTGTACTCATTTAAAATATAAATACTTTATTTGTTACTTTCCAAACTGTTCTTATTCCAACTAAGAAGATTGTTTGGAACTCCTCAAAATCCTGAGTGCTATTCACATAACTGATAAAAAACCAGTGTTGTAAATTGGCTTTAATGTATATTCCAAAGCCAGTTTGGCAATATATGTCAAAATCCTTAGAAATGTAGGTACCTTTTGGCCAAGTAATTTCCCCTTTAAGATTTGACTTTAAGGAGATAATATATTGAGCAAAGATTAACTATAAGGATGTGAATCATAGTAGTGCCTATATGAGCAAATAATTGGAAAAAAATGAGTTGTCCAATAATTTAAAAATATTAGTTAATTATGCTGTGATATAGCTATATTAAATATATACTGCCTTCCATATTTTAAAAATAATGATTTAGAAAATTCTATAAATGGAGAAAATATTAACAATATTTATAGCTAAGAATCAGGTTCAGAATCTGTATCTTTGGTAGGATCCTCTTGTGATGCAATCATCTTATTCACATCCATTCTAGCGCTTCCCCACTGAGGAGCAGCCATGTGGTTTAGGTAGAATTTTCCCTATTCTCAGCTCTATGAGTCAGCATGGCTGGGTTTTGCCTTCTGAGTCTTCTGATTATAATAATGCCTAAGTCAATCAGCTCATCCATATTCCCCTGGCTATAGTGGTTGTTTCTCATTTAGCTAAATCCACATGCATGTCAAGACTCTTGTTTAGCAGTTTGAGAGGGGATAATCTCTCTATGTATCTGTTAAAAAAGAAACACATAGTTTGATTACTTTTGGCAACCATCCCATTACCATGGGGAAGACCAGCTTGAGGTTGAAGAATAGCTGAGAGCCACAGAGAAATGAATCTGGAGACCTCGTCAAAAAGTATCTGAAACCTGGCCCCTCTAGATGTTTTCAGTTGCAGAACCAATAATTCTTACTTATTAATTATTCTAGCAAGAGTTTTGTTTTCCATACTTATAACCTAAAGCATCCTAATTAATATGGAATCTAATTATGTAAAAAGTATACTCATATATTACAAAGCTACACGATAAAATATCAACAATAATTGTCTCTTGGAGAGGATTGCCAGTTATTTTTCCCTCTACTTTGTGATTTTTTTTGTAATCCAGATTTTCTATAATGAATATATATTATTTCATTCAGAAAAATCAAATATAATAATTAGAGTCAGAATAATAACTGTCATCTAAGCCAAAACCATCAGACTTTTAATTGTGAATGGTGATAGGCTAAATGAAATAAAGTGAAAGCTAATATATTGTTAGTTTTCTTTGTTTGTTTGTTATTACCTTTCAGAGTCAGGAATGCAAAGTTCTTAATTCCAAGACTCTTATTTATTTCTGTACATGAGTTTATTTTTAAAAATTTAAAAATCTGATTAGTTCAAGATCCATGGATATTGACATCTGCCTTCCTGCCCCAATATTAGGACACCTAAAATTGGTTTTAGGCATGACAGAAGAAACACTGGGCTTAGGATTCCCACTCCAAAATTTCCTGGATATTTGACCTCAGGCAATTACTTAAACTCCCTGAACCTTAGTTACTTCAGCCAAGAAATACGGGTTTGCAGTTAAGTGAAATAAGCCAAGCACAGAAAGACAAATATCACATGTTCTTGCTTATATATGGCAGCTAAAAAAGTGGCTCTCGTGAAGATAATAGAGTAGATTGGTGGTTACAAGAGGCTGAGAAAGGTAGAGAGAGGGAAGGTACAAAGGAAGGTTGATTAATGGGTACAAATGCATGATTTGAGAGAAGAAAAAGATCTAGTGTTTGATAGATCTGTGAGATGACTATAGTTTGCAATTATCTATCATATGCTTCAAAATAGCCAGAAAAGAATAATTGAAATGTTTCTAGAATAAAGAAAAGAGAAATATTTAAGGTGATGGACATCCCAGGTATACTGATTTGATCTTTAAAAATTATATGACTGTATTAAATTATCACATATACCCTAAATTAGGTATATTTATTATGCATCAATAAAAATTGTTTTAAAAAAAGAAAAAAAGGGGTTAGACCAAATGTTATCTACCTTTCCATCTGTGAAATTCTATGAATGAATCTAAATCATGCTTTATATTTGAGCAGAACTGATATTCACTGCCTGCTTTGGGAAGTATAAGTAGGTTTCAACTCTGATCATAACATTAATAATTGGTAGCCACTGTCTGCAGAGCGGTGGTAAGAATGTCTCTGAGAGTACATACGGACTCAGCAGGAAACAGTACTATGATCTGTCAATGATGTTGATGTGTATTTGAATCCTCGGTCTGGCTCATATACATATATCGTACACTGTACCCTAATTTATTTTATTATTATTTTTTGTAGCACAGTGTCCAAAGTCTTTTTAGAGTGAAATAACTGGGAAGAAATCCCTTTAAAATGTATCTGCTTCTTTTCTCCTATTCCTTTGATATCTCTTAATCATTGGTGGCATTGACTGAATAAGAGTTTGACTGAATAAAAGTAAAACTTTTAGTAGTTGAAGTTTAGAAGGAAACTTCTAGCTTGTTTCTTACACTTGATATTTTCTTGTAGAAGGAGCTGCAAATGAACACTTCATACCAAGTAAGCAAATGTCCTAATAGTGGTTCCAAGTATGGGCAGGGTGGGTCAGTGAGTGGCTTGTTTGCAACTATGTTCACTTCTTGCTTCTGTCAAACTCATCCATAGTGTGGAACTCCAACAGAAACCGGTGAATAAAGATCAGTGTCCCAGAGAGAGACCAGAGGAGCTGGAGTCAGGAGGCATGTACCACTGCCACAGTGGCTCCAAGCCCACAGAGAAGAGGGCGAATGAGCATGCCTATGCCAAGTGGAAACTCTGTTCTGCTTCAGCAATATGCTTCATTTTCATGATTGCAGAGGTCGTGGGTGAGTCTTTCTGCAGACTTTTTTCATTAAACAACCAAACAAAACTCTGCATCATTATGGGAGGGTTACCTAAGTTCTTTTAAAGTAAGATTTAATATTTTCTGTAAGTATAAGGTAACAATATGCTCCTTGTAGATAAGCTGAAAAATAGAAGGAAACAAAATTCAGCACTATTCCATATTTGAGCCATAGCCTTCAATAATTTTAGGGAGTGTTTTGTACAATGCATTTTCTATTCATAGCTCACAGGTTTTATTTTTTAAACATAACTGAGAGCATACTGAATGCTTTTGACCATACAGTCAAATACTCTTCAAAAACATTTTTATGCCTGAACAATATTCTCTAATATGCTCCACTGTAATTTACATAACCATTTCTCTATTGTTAGAAATTTAGGGAGTTTTTTCCTGCTTATGGACAATGCTGCAGTGCAAAATCTTGAAGAAAACTCTGCCTGCCTTTCTGGTTAATATCTTCAAAGAGATTCCTAAAAGTGGAAATAATTGGTTGAAGGACATGAGTATTTGTATTACTTGATTTATATTGCCAGAGTGCTGTTGAGAAAGCTAAACAATTCGTGTCTACCAGCTCTACTTGAGAATGATTCTGACTCCAAATCTTAATGACAACTAATTTATTCATTGTTTGTTTATTTATTTATTTATTTATTTATTTTTTTATTATTATACTTTAGGTTTTAGGGTACATGTGCACAATGTGCAGGTTTGTTACATATGTATCCATGTGCCATGTTGATTTCCTGCACCCATTAACTCGTCATTTAGCATTAAGTATACCCCCAATTCTGGCCCCCCCCCCCCCCCCCCACCCCACAACAGTCCCCGGAGTGTGATGTTCCCCTTCCTGTGTCCATGAGTTCTCATTGTTCAATTCCCACCTATGAGTGAGAACATGCGGTGTTTGCTTTTTTGTCCCTGCGATAGTTTACTGAGAATGATGTTTTCCAGCTTCATCCATGTCCCTACAAAGGACATGAACTCATCATTTTTTATGGCTGCATAGTATTCCATGGTGTACATGTGCCACATTTTCTTAATCCAGTCTATCGTTGTTGGACATTTGGGTTGGTTCCAACTCTTTGCTATTGTGAATAGTGCTGCAATAAACATACGTGTGCATGTGTCTTTATAGCAGCATGATTTATAGTCCTTTGGGTATATACCCAGTAATGGGATGGCTGGGTCAAATGGTATTTCTAGTTCTAGATCCCTGAGGAATCGCCACGCTGACTTCCACAATGGTTGAACTAGTTTACAGTCCCACCAACAGTGTAAAAGTGTTCCTATTTCTCCACATCCTCTCCAGCACCTGTTGTTTCCTGATTTTTTTAATGATGGCCATTCTAACTGGTGTGAGATGGTATCTCACTGTGGTTTTGATTTGCATTTCTCTGATGGCCAGTGATGATGAGCATTTCTTCATGTGTTTTTTGGCTGCCTAAATGTCTTCTTTTGAGAAGTGTCTGTTCATGTCCTTTGCCCACTTTTTGATGGGGTTGTTTGTTTTTTTCTTGTAAATTTGTTTGAGTTCATTGTAGATTCTGGATATTATTAGCCCTTTGTCAGATGAGTAGGTTGCAAAAATTTTCTCCCATTCTGTAGGTTGTCTGTTCACTCTGATGGTAGTTTCTTTTGCTATGCAGAAGCTCTTTAGTTTAATTAGATCCCATTTGTATGACAACTAATTTTAATCTCTAAAAAAACTTTGCTAATGTATAGATGACTGTTTTAATTTTTTATTTCTTTAATTGTTACTATTAGACTATTTTTGCATGCTTATTAGTGATCTGTATTTCCCTCTGTTAATGCATTTTCTCCTTGTCTCTTAATGTCTGTTACTCACTCGTTTTTTAGAAAATTTTTAATACTCATATTGATCTCTGGGAGCTCTTAATATATTAGGATGTTAGACCTTTGTTATATTAGTTATTAGTGATTTTCCACTTTGTTGTTTAACCTTTTGATGTTTGTTTTGACTTAGAGAAGTTTTAAATTTTAGATAGGTAACTGTTTTAAACTTTTCATTTTGAGCTCATTTCTTTTACTACTCTTTTACTATTTTAGTGCTTAACAATCCTTCTCCATCTACTGAGAAGATAGCTTTTTTGTTGTTTAATTTTTGCATTTAGTTTTAAAATTAATGTTGACATTAGATATATTGTATGCTCTAAGGACTGAAGTTTTTTCTAAATAACTAACAGTTTTCAGCATCATTTAGGAAATAATTATTTTCCCCATTGATTTTTTATTTCTTTAAACACTTATCAAAACTTTATAAATAGCAGGGTCTGTTTCTAAGGTGTTTCACTGATCTGTGTTTCTGGTCTCCGTCAAGGACATAATTAATGTAGATTTATATGTTATAATATCTGTTATTTCCTACTCATGATTTTTAATTCAACAAAGAAAAACAAAGGCTATTCATCTCTGTTTATTATCCTAATTAAACATGAGAATTGTTCTGTTCAGTTTTCCCTCCTCCATTATGATTTTATTAATATTCAAGTTAATTTGAGAACACAGTATCTTTAAGTATTCAGCTTTCCCTCCAGGAATATGTTGTTTCTCTATTTATCCAAATATTCTACATGTCTCATCAGGGTTTTATGGTGTTCATCTTAATACATGGACAGCCTATTTCTTGCAAGACTTATTTGTGATTATTATATGTGTTTGGCTTATTCTTTCCAAGGGTGAATGCAGTCCACCATTTTTCATGTTTTGTTGTCTAAATAGTTACTTTTTGTATTCTAAAGTTTTGATTATTGTATATTCACTTTGTACTCAATTATATATTTGAATTATTGTCAATTCTAAATATATTTAAGTGCATTTCCCTTTTTCCTGTCTCATGCATCTTCCTCATCCCAGGATATCACCCTGTCTTGTGCAGAAAACATATTTCCCCTCATTTCAATATTTATACTTCTTTTGTGTATTTCGTGTTTTTATCCTGTTAAACAATACCTTATGCTAAATCAAATCTATGTTTGATTAGCTGTTAAGCAAAATGCTTCTTTTTTTTTCTTTTTTTTATTGCACTTTAAGTTTTAGGGTACATGTGCACAAAGTGCAGGTTTGTTACATATGTATCCATGTGCCATGTTGGTGTGCTGCACCCATTAACTCGTCATTTAGCATTAGGTGTATCTCCTAATGCTATCCCTCCCTCCTCCCCCCATCCCACAACAGTCCCCGGAGTGTGATGTTCCCCTTCCTGTGTCCATGTGTTCTCATTGTTCAATTCCCACCTGTGAGTGAGAACATGCAGTGTTTGGTTTTTTCTCCTTGCAATAGTTTACTGAGAATGATGATTTCCAGTTTCATCCATGTCCCTACAAAGGACATGAACTCATCATTTTTTCTGGCTGCATAGTATTCCATGGTGTATATGTGCCACATTTTCTTAATCCAGTCTATCATTGTTGGACATTTGGGTTGCTTCCAAGTCTTTGCTATTGTGAATAGTGCCGCGATAAACATGTGTGCATGTGTCTTTATAGCAGCATGATTTATAGTCCTTTGGGTATATACCCAGTAATGGGATGGCTGGGTCAAATGGTATTTCTAGTTCTAGATCCCTGAGGAATCGCCACGCTGACTTCCACAATGGTTGAACTAGTTTACAGTCCCACCAACAGTGTAAAAGTGTTCCTATTTCTCCACATCCTCTCCAGCACCTGTTCTTTCCTGACTTTTTAATGATGGCCATTCTAACTGGTGTGAGATGGTATCTCATTGTGGTTTTCATTTGCATTTCTCTGATGGCCAGTGATGATGAGCATTTTTTCATGTGTTTTTTGGCTGCATAAATGTCTTCTTTTGAGAAGTGTCTGTTCATGTCCTTTGCCCACTTTTTGATGGGGTTGTTTGTTTTTTTCTTGTAAATTTGTTTGAGTTCATTGTAGATTCTGGATATTAGCCCTTTGTCAGATGAGTAGGTTGCAAAAATTTTCTCCCATTTTGTAGGTTGCCTGTTCACTCTGATGGAAGTTTCTTTTGCTGTGCAGAAGCTCTTTAGTTTAATTAGATCCCATTTGTCAATTTTGGCTTTTGTTGCCATTGCTTTTGGTGTTTTAGACATGAAGTCGTTGCCCATGCCTATGTCCTGAATGGTAATGCCTAGGTTTTCTTCTAGGGTTTTTATGGTTTTAGGTCTAACATGTAAGTCTTTAATCCATCTTGAATTAATTTTTGTATAAGGTGTAAGGAAGGGATCCAGTTTCAGCTTTCTACATATGGCTAGCCAGGTTTCCCAGCACCATTTATTAAATAGGGAATCCTGTCCCCATTGCTTGTTTTTGTCAGGTTGGTCAAAGATCAGATAGTTGTAGATATGCGGCATTATTCCTGAGGGCTCTGTTCTGTTCCATTGATCTATATCTCTGTTTTGGTACCAGTACCATGCTGTTTTGGTTACTGTAGCCTTGTAGTATTGTTTGAAGTCAGGTAGCATGATGCCTCCAGCTTTGTTCTTTTGGGTTAGGATTGACTTGGGGATGCGGGCTCTTTTTTGGTTCTATATGAATTTCAAAGTAGCTTTTTCCAATTCTGTGAAGAAAGTCATTGGTAGCTTGATGGGGATGGCATTGAATCTATAAATTACCTTGGACATTATGGCCATTTTCACGGTATTGATTCTTCCAACCCATGAGCATGGAATGTTCTTCCATTTGTTTGTATCCTCTTTTATTTCATTGAGCAGTGGTTTGTAGTTCTCCTTGAAGAGGTCCTTCACGTCCCTTGTAAGTTGGATTCCTAGGTATTTTATTCTCTTTGAAGCAATTGTGAATGGGAGTTCACTCATGATTTGGCTCTCTGTTTGTCTGTTATTGGTGTATAAGAATGCTTGTGATTTTTGTACATTGATTTTGTATCCTGAGACTTTGCTGAAGTTGCCTATCAGCTTAAGGAGATTTTGGGCTGAGACCATGGGGTTTTCTAAATATACAATCATGTCATCTGCAAACAGGGACAATTTGACTTCCTCTTTTCCTAATTGAATACCCTTTATTTCCTTCTCCTGCCTGATTGCCCTGGCCAGAACTTCCAGCACTATGTTGAATAGGAGTGGTGAGAGAGGGCTTCCCTGTCTTGTGCCAGTTTTCAAAGGGAATGCTTCCAGTTTTTGCCCATTCAGTATGATACTGGCTGTGGGTTTGTCATAGATAGCTCTTATTATTTTGAGATACATCCCATCAATACCTAATTTATTGAGAGTTTTTAGCATGAAGGGTTGTTGAATATTGTCAAAGGCCTTTTCTGCATCTATTGAGATAATCATGTGGTTTTTGTCTTTGGATCTGTTTATATGCTGGATTACATTTATTGATTTGCATATGTTGAACCAGCCCTGTATCCCAGGGCTGAAGCCCACTTGATCATGGTGGATAAGCTTTTTGATGTGCTGCTGGATTCGGTTTGCCAGTATTTTATTGAGGATTTTTGCATCAATGTTCATCAAGGATATTGGTCTAAAATTCTCTTTTTTGGTTGTGTCTCTGCCAGGCTTTGGTATCAGGATGATGCTGTCCTCATAAAATGAGTTAGGGAGGATTCCCTCTTTTTCTATTGATTGGAATAGTTTCAGAAGGAATGGTACCAGTTCCTCCTTGTACCTCTGGTAGAATTCGGCTGTGAATCCATCTGGTCCTGGACTCTTTTTGGTTGGTAAGCTATTGATTATTGCCACAATTTCAGAACCTGTTATTGGTCTATTCAGAGATCGAACTTCTTCCTGGTTTAGTCTTGGGAGGGTGTATGTATCGAGGAATTTATCCATTTCTTCTAGATTTTCTAGTTTATTTGCATAGAGGTGTTTGTAGTATTCTCTGATGGTAGATTGTATTTCTTTGGGATCCGTGGTGATATCCCCTTTTACATTTTTTATTGCCTCTATTTGATTCTTCTCTCTTTTCTTCTTTATTAGTCTTGCTAGCGGTCTATGAATTTTGTAGATCTTTTCAAAAAAACAGCTCCTGGATTCATTAATTTTTTGAAGGTTTTTTTTATGTCTCTATTTCCTTCACTTCTGCTCTGATTTTAGTTATTTCTTGCCTTCTTCTAGCTTTTAAATGCATTTGCTCTTGCTTTTCTAGTTCTTTTAGTTTTGATGTTAGGGTGTCAATTTTGGATCTTTCTTGCTTTCTTTTGTGGGAATTTAGTGCTATAAATTTCCCTCTACACACTGCTTTGAATGTGTCCCAGAGATTTTGGTATGTTGTGTCTTTGTTCTCTTGGTTTCAAAGAACATCTTTATTTGTGCTTTCATTTCATTATATACCAGTATTCATTCAGGAGCAGGTTGTTCAGTTTCCATGCAGTTGAGCAGTTTTGAGTGAGTTTCTTAATCCTGAGTTCTAGTTTGATTGCACTGTGGTCTGAGAGACAGTTTGTTATAATTTCTATTCTTTTACATTTGTTGAGGAGAGCTTTACTTCCAACTATGTGGTCAATTTTGGAATAAGTGTGGTGTGGTGCTGAAAAGAATGTATATTTTGTTGATTTGGGGTGGAGAGTTCTGTAGATGTCTATTAGGTCCACTTGGTGCAGAGCTGAGTTCAATTGCTGGGTATCCTTGTTAACTTTCTGTCTCTTTGATCTGTCTAATGTTGACAGTGGGGTGTTAAAGTCTCCCATTATTATTGTGTGGGAGTCTAAGTCTCTTTGTAGGTCACTCAGGACTTGCTTTGTGAATTTGGGTGCTCCTGTATTGGGTGCATATATATTTAGGATAGTTAGTTCTTCTTGTTAAATTGATCCCTTTACCATTATGTAATGGCCTTCTTTGTCTCTTCTGATCTTTGTTGGTTTAAAGTCTGTTTTATCAGAGACTAGGATTGCAACCCCTGCCTTTTTTTGTTTTCCATTTGCTTGGTAGATCTTCCTCCATCCTTTTATTTTGAGCCTATGTGTGTCTCTGCACGTGAGATGGATTTCCTGAATACGGCACACTGATGGGTCTTGAGTCTATCCAGTTTGCCAGTCTGTGTCTTTTAATTGGAGCATTTAGTCCATTTACATTTAAAGTTAGTATTGTTATGTGTGAATTTGATCCTGTCATTATGATGTTAGCTGGTTATTTTGCTTGTTAGTTGATGCAGTTTCTTCCTAGCCTCAATGGTCTTTACAATTTGGCATGATTTTGCAGTGGCTGGTACTGGTTGTTCCTTTCCATGTTTAGTGCTTCCTTCGGGAGCTCTTTTAGGGCAGGCCTCATGGTGACAAAATCTCTCAGCATTTGCTTGTCTGTAAAGTATTTTATTTCTCCTTCACTTATGAAGCTTAGTTTGGCTGGATATGAAATTCTGGGTTGAAAATTCTTTTCTTTAAGAATGTTGAATATTGGCCCCCACTCTCTTCTGGCTTGTAGAGTTTCTGCCGAGAGATCTGCTGTTAGTCTTATGGGCTTCCCTTTGTGGGTAACCTGACCTTTCTCTCTGGCTGCTCTTAACATATTTTCCTTCATTTCAACTTTGGTGAATCTGACAATTATGTGTCTTGGAGTTGCTTTTCTTGAGGAGTATCTTTGTGGCGTTCTCTGTATTTCCTGAATCTGAATGTTGGCCTGCCTTGCTAGATTGGGGAAGTTCTCCTGGATAATATCCTGCAGAGTGTTTTCCAGCTTGGTTCCATTCTCCCCGTCACTTTCAGGTACACCAATCAGACATAGATTTGGTCTTTTCACATAGTCCCGTATTTCTTGGAGGCTTTGTTCGTTTCTTTTTATTCTTTTTTCTCTAGACTTCCCTTCTCGCTTCATTTCATTCATTTCATCTTCCATTGCTGATACCCTTTTTTCCAGTTGATCGCATCGGCTCCTGAGGCTTCTGCATTCTTCATGTAGTTCTCAAGCCTTGCCTTTCAGCTCCATCAGCTCCTTTAAGCACTTCTCTGTATTGTTTATTCTAGTTATACATTTGTCTAATTCTTTTTCAAAGTTTTTAACTTCTTTGCCTTTGGCTTGAATTTCCTCCTGTAGCTCAGAGTAGTTTGATCATCTGAAGCCTTCTTCTCTCAACTCGTCAAAGTCATTCTCCATCCAGCTTTGTTCTATTGCTGGTGAGGAACTGCATTCCTTTGGAGGAGGAGCGGTGCTCTGCTTTTTAGTTTCCAGTTTTTCTGCTCTGTTTTTTCCCCATCTTTGTGGTTTTATCTACTTTTGGTCTTTGATGATGGTGATGTACAGATGGGTTTTTGGTGTGGATGTCCTTTCTGTTTGTTAGTTTTCCTTCTAATAGACAGGACCCTCAGCTGCAGGTCTGTTGGAGTTTGCTAGAGGTCCACTCCAGACCCTGTTTGCCTGGGTGTCAGCAGCGGTGGCTGCAGAACAGCGGATTTTCGTGAACCGTGAATGCTGCTGCCTGATTGTTCCTCTGGAAGTTTTGTCTCAGAGGAGTACCCGGCCGTGTGAGGTGTCAGTCTGCCCCTACTGTGGGATGCCTCCCAGTTAGGCTGCTTGGGGGTCAGGGACCCACTTGAGGAGGCAGTCTGCCTGTTCTCAGATCTCCAGCTGCATGCCGGGAGAACCACTATTGTCTTCAAAGCTGTCGGATGGGGACATTTAAGTCTGCAGAGGTTACTGCGGTCTTTTTGTTTGTCTGTGCCCTGCCCCTAGAGGTGGAGCCTACAGAGGCAGGCAGGCCTCCTTGAGCTGTGGTGGGCTCCACCCAGTTTGAGCTTCCTGGCTGCTTTTTTACCTAATCAAGCCTGGGCAATGGCGGGCGCCCCTCCCGCAGCCTCGCTGCCGCCTTGCAGTTTAATCTTACACTGCCGTGCTAGAAATCAGCGAGACTCCCTGGGCGTAGGACCCTCTGAGCCAGATGCGGGATATAATCTCCTGGTGTGCCGTTTTTTAAGCCCGTCGGAAAAGCGCAGTATTAGGGTGGGAGTGACCCGATTTTCCAGGTGCGGTCTGTCACCCCTTTCTTTGACTAGGAAAGGGAACTCCCTGAGCCTTTGCACTTCCCGAGTGAGGCAATGCCTCTCCCTGATTCCGCTGGCGCACAGTGCGGTTCACCCAATGTCCTGCGCTCACTGTCTGGCACTCCCTAGTGAGATAAACCCGGTACTTCAGATGGAAATGCAGAAATCACCCATCTTCTGCTTCACTCACACTGGGAGCTGTAGACCGGAGCTGTTCCTATTCAGCCATCTTGGCTCCACCCCACAAAATGCTTCTTGAAGGGTTAAATGTTTTGTATTATGTTAATGAAATGTTTCCTTGTTTCAGTTTTGTAATGATTAACAAAGAATCAAGGATGAGTGTTGACTTTTCATCAAATACCTTTAGTTTTGAATTTATTGTTTTTTAAAGCTTTTTGACCCATGGTTGAGGTGTGTTATGTTACGAGAAACATGATGTGATCTTTGCATTTTTGGCATTATGATAGAGCTATTATTTATTTAATGCTTACTATGTGTTAGAAGCTGTGATGAGTGCTTTCCATGTATTACCTTAATTAATCCTGGTGAATTCCCTAAGAGGTAGCTCTCATTGTTAATCTCACTTTATAGAAGGAACTAGAAGCACAAAGGCTAAAACACTTTGAATATTAAACACTGAAATAAACGTGAGCTATACATACATCTAAGAAAGATGATAAACACAAGTGAGATAATTATGCAATTTTGGGTGAATCAGTGAGTGAGGGTGGTCACAATGGTGGTAGTTACATCAAGGAATAAATGTTTGCAAAGTGAAAATTGTCAGGAGTGCCTCCTGCTATCACACAGTTCAAACTCAAGAAAAAATGAGCCGGGCTTGCTGAGCACTTTCATACTGTCTCTGTTTATGGGGGGCATCTGTATGATGATCATCTACCTTACACGTATTTATTTTACAATCATTTGTTTCCATTCATTCTTTTTTCAGCCCACTTACTCCAGTTTCATAGCTGGAGTCTGCCCCAGCAGCTCAGGGTTCAAGGTGGGAAAACAGCCCTCCCATCACAGGGCACAGTCACACCCACACTCACTCCCGCCAGGACCATGTAGACGTGCCAGTGAACCTCATGTGCACAGAATGTGGGAGGAAACCCTAGTACTCATAGAAAACCCATGCAGACATGGGGAGAACATGCAAACTCCACACAGACAGCAACCCTGTTCAGGAATCCATTTTATTTTCTTATCGACATTATAAACAAAGGAAGTTGAATGAAATGACGTTATATGAGGACGTGTTGTTGTACTTGTTAAATAACAGCTCAATGGGGTTTTGACACAACATATGGTATAGTATCATAATAGTATTCACAAAATAATTAAAGAATTTAAAAAAATATTAATTAATAGCACGCAACTCTGTAGCCCAGCAATGGGACACATGGCTAAGGTTGTCAGATAAACATTCTTTCATTGCTGTAAGTCTGTGTTCTCCATGGAAACCCACATAGGGAATTAACACCATCTCAATCGGAGGTGGTTTGTGAGACCCAGGCCCCATCGTTCCTCTGCTCTACTGCTGTCACCTTTACTCCACAGGCCTTAAGTCTTCCAGGTCTGAGTCTTTTCTATGTGTCTCTTATCTTGTTATAAGTGTATTGCTCTCCACATCTTGTCAAGTATTCCAGAAATATGACTGCTGCTGCCCTAGTTCATGCCTTTATAATTTCCCTTCGCTAACACTATCGAGACTTTTTTTTTAATTTTTTTTTTTTTTTAAATGGGATCTCGTTCTGTCACCCAGGCTGGAGTGCAGTGGCGTGATCTCGGCTCACTGCAAGCTCCGCCTCCCAGGTTCAGGCCATTCTCCTGCCTCAGCCTCCCGAGTAGCTGGGACTACAGGCGCCGGCCACCATGCCCAGCTAACTTTTTATATATTTAGTAGAGACAGGGTTTCACGGTGTTAGCCAGGATGGTCTTGATCTCCTGACCTCGTGATCCACCTGCCTCTGCCTCCCAAAGTGCTGAGATTACAGGCATGAGCCACCGAGCCCGACCAGAAGTTTCTCTTAAATACAGATCTCAACATGTCACAGCCTTGCCTCAAAATAATAAGTAGATCTCCTTAGCCATAGAATCACATTCAAACCCCTTGGCTTGACATATAATACCCCACACAGGCGTTTCCAACCTGCCTTCCCAGGCTCATTTCCCATTTTTCCTCCAACATTCCATACCTTCTGCTTTTCCCGAAAAGTGCTATGTTCTTTCACTCTATTTTAGTCCTTGCTTTTATCTCTTCCTGAAAACCCCTTCTCTTTTTGCTAATTCTTACCCCTCTCTTTGTGAAAAGTTCCTCACTCTTCCCAGTGAGGGTACCTCTCTGATCCCTTAGCCTATTAACTTGTCTGTGGTACAGTGAGTGTTAAACAAGGAGATCACTGAAGAGAGGCTGTTATTTGTTTATCTTGGTATACCCAATCCCTGGTACCATGCACAGTAAGGGCTCAATAAATATTGGCTGGATAATTGAATTAATTGTCAATAATACTCCATGCTTTTAGAAGCAAATGCAAGATCAGTCACAAACTACCTCTTGCAAGCAGTTTGCTCTATGCATCGGTGACTGCCCACAGTTTTCTGGATGGCTCTTATAAGTAGCTCTGAAGGTTGCAAAATGGTTTTCAGTTTCCAAGCCTCCATAGTAACATGCTTCTTCCAAAGCAAGCCCTTTTTCTTTCTCAGGTGCCTGCTGCCTCAGCTGAGACTGTTGAAGAGAGTTTATAAGACTGACTTCATTTCCTTGATTTAGACTATATTTCAGCCCAGCACATAGAATCATCATCACTCATTGCTGTGATTGCAGCATACTGCTTATCTGCATGGAGTTATTCTCTGGGCAAGAAATAATGCCTTATTAACACAGTTTTATCATCGGGACCAAGTTTGGCAGATAGAGCAACATTAGAGGATAATTGGAAGGACAGCTGATTTGTTAGCAAAATGTTGCTTTTGGGTAATGAATCATTCTGATTTTTGCAGTGACTGTTCAGTAACAAGCTTGAAGATTACTTTGCTTCAGCCCATTAAACCTTGACAAACCAGTTATTAACTACGGCTAGAGCCAATGGCCTGTGGGGATTATTGCAATTATGAGTCATCTATGTAATTTTTAAAAATCATTAGGTGAGACAAGGTGAGTCTGATGATGGCGGGGCTGATGGCTGACAGTCTCTGCTATTTTGTAGTACACAAGGCAATAAACAGCTGTAGGGAGAACTAATCAGTCAGCAAAAGCCCTTTGCTGGGAAGATGTAATAAGAGCAATAAAGGTTATTGCTCTCAAACAACAAACCATGTCTGGAAAGGAAAGGGCAAGGTTTTTTCTTTAACTTCTATTTTGGAGGCTGGAGGTCTTTTCTCAAAGGAGGATTAGAGGGAAGTAGAGGGAGCACATCAAATAAAGGGAAAAGCCAGGCAGGACTCTCATGGCTTACATTGCATCCCTATGCTTTATTGGATTGTAGCACTCAAGATGCCCATTGGAAGGTACCTGCCCTTTCTCCTTTCTGCTCCCTGTTATTTATTACAGGGATTTCAAGCTCAGATGGATAATATAAATTAATTGAGAAAAAGGAAAGGGTAAAGATGATGATTAAATTATAAGTCAAATAAAAACACATCTGTGGGCCAGATCGCAACATCTAGTTTATAAACAAAAGTCCATGTCCTCAGTCTGGATTATGAGACTCTTTGAATCTGGCCCGCACTGCTTCAGCCTGATTCTCTTGTATTCTCCTCTTTTGAATCCTTATACCCCAGTCTAACTAAGGTGTTCTCCAGATGTGCCTGCCCCACACTTTCTATGTCTTTGCTACCCCAGGAATGGGTAGAATTTCTCCTTTGAAATTGATTTCTACATGTTCAAATCATATCCACTCTCTGAATCGCAGAAGGAGTGAATTAAATCAACTTTAAGATCTCTTTCTCCTCTGAAGTTTTGTGAGTCTGTGGCATTTTCGCCCACGATGGTTAGCATGTCTGTGAATCTAGCTGCATTCTGGGGTCTTAACACAGTGTACTATTTTGCATTCTCTAGGTGGGCACATTGCTGGGAGTCTTGCTGTCGTCACAGATGCTGCCCACCTCTTAATTGACCTGACCAGTTTCCTGCTCAGTCTCTTCTCCCTGTGGTTGTCATCGAAGCCTCCCTCTAAGCGGCTGACATTTGGATGGCACCGAGCAGGTACAATTCATAGAGTGAGCAATAACAGCAGGCTGGTGCTGCAAAGTCAAACCAAGGGTAAAAATGGAAGACACAAAGCAAAGCCTTGTTGGAAAATCCTTAGAGACACATTTCTGATGCACAGGATAAAACAAATGTGTATGTGGGAATGTGTGTTTTCAATATTAATTCAGATAACAGACAGATTAATGGTGCTATCTCTAGTCCTCTGGGACAACAGGAACATGTGTATCACTTCAGCAACTGTCCCAGCCTCAGGGACTCTGTGTATGGTGACAGACATAACGCAATTCATTAAATTACTCTGCATCCCTGGAAGAGAGGATAGGAGTAAAGCTTCTGCCATATTGCAAAGTTAGGCACAGAGCACCCAAGAGAGTTATAGAGATTGAAGAACTTCGTATAGAGGATTCAGGAATAGAATATAGGCTTTCTTGCTCACACAAAGCATTTAGCCATTCAGCCATTGGTCCAATGGAATATCTTGCGTGATCAATCCACAATAATGCAAAAAAGGAGGAGGAGAAGGAAGAGGAGAGGATGAAAGTTCACTTTTTCTCCTTTCTTGCAGCTGGTTCCTTCACTGAATAACTGCTTACTCTGTATAGGAAGTAGCCAAGGTCATGATAACGGGGGTGTGTGTGTGTGTGTGTGTGTGTTCTTTATTGCTCAGTTGACTGTTGTAACAGGATGAAAGCAAACACGTGCTGAAACATGTGCCTGAGCCTTGCCTGCCATTTATTACATGTGGTTCACATGTGCTTCCTTAAATAATTTCACAACAATAGACAAATGAATCCACTCTGATTGAGAAAGGGAGAGAAGTCTAGTGCAAACTCCAGCCTTCTCAACTAATAATTATAGGGATTTCAAATAACATGTATGCACTAAAACAGACATAAATAACTTAACCAAGTAGCATAAATAAACAACTTGGAGGTTTCTAAATTTGGTCTATAACACATTTGACTCTATGCTTTTTTAAATTTTAATTTTAATAAGTTCTGGGGTACATGTGCAGGATGTGTAGGTTTGTTACATAGGTCGTGTGCTGTCATGGTTTGCTGCACCTATCAACCCATCACCTAGGTATTGATAAGGGTTTTTACTTTGACTCATTTTTACAATCCATCCCTAACCCACCCCCACAACCCCACACTCCGCAACTTCAATTCTTCTCCTCTGTGTTATTCCTTCTATCAGCTGGAGGAGCTTCTGGCTGAATATTTTGTGCAAATCATGTGAACAAATAGCCACAATTCCACATTTTCACACTGGTTGAGAACATCAATGTAGAAGAAATTGGAGAGCTGAGCAAGGGTGGCCAGCCTTCACTGAAAGGGCTGCTAGACACATATCACAGCTTATAGACTGATACCTGTGGACTGCAGCTTTTCAAGTTTAGAATGGCAGGAAGTCCTAATTTCATACTAAACACTTGATCATCGCAAGTGTTTTGACTTGCTTCCCTTTAACATTCAAGAGATGAGGCAATAAACAGCAGTAAAGAGAGTTCGCCACAATGTGATCTGAGAATGCTTTTGCCAGTGCTTGAGCAGCGCTACACTTGGAAAACATGGACCTCTAGCTAAGCACCTATTATTTGTCTGTGTAAAGTTTTACACATACTTGACCCTTTCTGATACCATTTGTAAAAGCAGTTTTGTAAACCTAGGATGATTTGAAAACATAGGGTGAACTCAGAATGTAGGTCTCTGCTTGTACTTTGGCATCGTGGCCATGGAAGACCCTGAGCTGTTAATAGAACTGTCTGCTACAAGGGCAATATTCTGTAATATACAGTAAAATGCAGCTACTGAGCACTTTAAATGCAGCTAGTGCTACTGAAGAACCAGATTTTTAAATTTACTTAATTTCATTTTAAACAGCCATGCATGATTGGTGGCTACCATATTAAACAGCACCTCTATAGATACAGAGGTGAGTCCAACACATTCATACCCAACACATCCATAATCTGGCCAACCCAGTGAGCCCGGCTAAGCAATCATGGTAGCATTTACCAATGATCCTCATGTGCCTCCTGTTCTAACTAGTTTACTTTTGGATTTCTGACTCTTTGTTTTGTCTTGAGATCTGACTCCCGAGTCTTGCTCTTGGTATTGAGCTTTACCCCGCCAGCTCTTTTCCCACTGTGCTTCCTAACCAGGGGTTTTGAGTTAGACACGCTTCGCTTTCATACCCTGATTTGGAATTTCATGGGTAGGAAGCACACTACCTGACATCCACAGACTCAACCTCCATTTCTGGCTAACCAGAAATTCTTGGGCCTAGTCCTCATTAACTTCTTCTGCAAAGGGGAGTTGTAAGTAGCCTGAGTAGACTAATAACAATTTCTTGAGTGTTTGCTATATGTTGTATTAGGTTCCTTGGGCTGCCTTAATAATGTACTACAAATTGGGTACATTATTTTGGGGGGTACATTATTAATTTTCGAAACAAATTATGAAGGTTGTCTATGAATGATTGAGGTTTGGGAAATAATTGCCACACACTGGGTAATAATATATTACATTACTCGGTTTTAAGTACATTTCTGTTTAAACACAGACATTTATTGTCTCACAGTTATGAAAAACAGAAGTCTGCAATCAGGCATCAGTGGGGTTGGTTCCTTTAGAGGTCTGTGAGGGGAAATCAGTTCCAGGCCTCTATCTTAGCTTCTGGTGGTTTTCTGGCAAACTTTGTCATTCCTCAGCTCATAGAGCTCTGCTTTCATCTTTACATGGCATTTTCCCCATTTGCATGTCTGTGTCCAGGTTTCCGCTTTATTTTTTTATTTTTATTTTTTTTTGAGACGGAGTCTCACTCTGTCACCCAGGCTGGAGTGTAGTGGCGTGACCTCGGCTTACTGCAACCTCCACCTCCCGGGTTCAAGCAATTCTTCTGCCTCAGCCTCCCGATTAGCTGGGATTACAGGCATGCACCACCAAGCCCAGCTATTTTTTTTGTAATTTTAGTAGATGCAGGGGTTTCACCATATTGGCCAGGCTGGTCTCGAACTCCTGACCTTGTCATCCACCCACCTCGACCTCCCAAAGTGCTGGGATTACAGGTGTGAGCCACCGCGCCCAGCCCTGGTTTCCACTTTAAATAAGGACACCAGCCATATTGGGCCCATCCTACTCCAATGTGACCTCATCTTAACTAACTTCATCTGCAATGACCCTATTTCCAAATAAAGTCACAATCTGAGGAATTGAAGATTAGTACTTTTTTTTTTTTTTGAGACAGAGTCTCACTCTGTTGCCCAGGCTGGAGTGCAGTGGCACAATCTCGGCTCATTGCAACCTCCACCTCCCTGGTTCAAGCAATTCCCCTGCCTCAACCTCCCGAGTAGCTGGGATTACAGATGCACACCACCATGTCCGGCTAATTTTTTTTGTATTTTTAGTAGAGTTGGGGTTTCACCATGTTGGCCAGGCTGGTCTTGAACTATTGACCTCAGGCAGTCCGCTTGCCTCAGCCTCACAAAGTGCTGGGATTACAGGCATGAGCTGCCGCACCCGGCCAAAGATTAGTACTTCAACGTATAAATTTGGGGGGAACATAATTCAACCCATAATCTATGGCAAATTGTTATACATATATTCTATTATTATAATACATATAGATAAGAAAATTCAGGCTCAAATAGGTTAAGTGACTTGTCTAAAGTCACATAGCCAGTCACTGGCAGGCCATATACGTCTGACACTTGAGCTGACGCCTTAAACATCTGCATCAGCATTTCCCATAGTGTGAGAAATGTTCCACAGTTGGTTAGTCAGATAATTTTAAGTGTCACATGGACAATTAATTACACATCCTGATACACATTACAAAATAAACTAGCACATCAAATATGTAATTTCATGGATAACATTGTTTAGGAAGAAGCTAAGTGTAAAAAGTGAATTTATTTGAAAAGAATATCGAGTGGTTAATAAGACAGGTAGCATGTGGATTTGGAAAACGTTATGAAGGTTATCTGTAAATGGCTAAAGTCTGGAAAATAATTGCCACACACTGGGTAATAATACATTACATTGCTCTACTTTAAAAGGAACTAATCTCTGGGATTAGCTTAAAGTGGGGAAGGACTAAATGATGGATTGTACCTGACCACTGACTCACAGAATGTTTCTAGACCCTTCTGGGTTTTTAGAATCTATGGGTTTGAATTAAAGGTCAGAGTGAGTTGTTAACTCCTAAGTGAGCAAATGCACTTTTCTCAGTGGGCAGATTGAGCACCATTTTATCTTTACATATTGATGTAAACACTTCTATTCTGATGCTTCTTTTTCTTACTGTTGCTCTTAAAATGCAGTCAGAGTGTTAGCCTCTGAGCTCACCTCTGTGTTTATAATATGTTACATTGGCAAATAAAACTCATTTTCTTCAAGTGCTCTCTGAAGCTTTCCCTTTTCACTATTTTATTCCATTGAAGGTGCTGGCACTGGCAGGTCGTAAATGTTTTATGGTGAAATTAAGAGTTTCTAAACACATTTTACTCTCTGTGTCTCATTATTTTACCTCCTAATAAGTTTCAATCATTTTAGCACCTGTTTAAATTAAGATCCCCAAGGAAAATGGGGGGTAGGGGCAGGCAGCAATTAATATGTTCTAAAAATTTGCTGGAAATTACTTAGTAACTTGGAGCATAATGACTCAGATGCTGGTGTTTTATGAATGCAACATTAAAATTCCTTCTCTTAGTTTTAAAATCCATCCACACTTTTTTACTTTGTGAATCACTGAATGAACTAACGTGAAGCCTCTTTTTGGGGGAAGCGGCAAAGAGTCTTATGACTCTTGGGGGTGTAGGTGATGGAGTTATCTGTGTGTGGGTTTCTGTGTGTGTTTGAATTCCTAGAGATCCTTGGTGCCTTGCTGTCCATCCTGTGCATCTGGGTGGTGACTGGTGTGCTAGTGTACCTGGCGTGTGAGCGCCTGCTGTATCCCGATTACCAGATCCAGGCGACTGTGATGATCATCGTTTCCAGCTGCGCAGTGGTGGCCAACATTGTGTAAGTCATCCCCTCGTCCCCGCACAGTGCCCATGAGGCTGTCCTGTAACTCTATCTGGACAAAGACTTTTTTAAAAACTCAGTACATGTGAAGATGGTAGAGGCCGGACAGAGTGTTTGAATGGCTCTAAGACTGAAAATAAGGTTGACTGCTTTCGTTTAAGCTAAAGTGTTTTTTAATATCGGCTTCTGCTAGCTATCATGTTTTGAAAGCTTCTGATGTGCCAGAGGCAGGGTTAGGATGTTTGAATATACATGACCAACTTTAATGTTCACGACACCCATGTTATAGATTAGGAAACTGAATCCCAGTGAGGTTAAATACACTGCCAATTAAGTAGTACAGAGCCAGGATTTTAATCCAGATTTGCAGACCCAGAATTGAGCTTCTTTACATTCTGCTCTCAGGCATGCTGGTGGTTCCACATGGGGCATGACTTACTACTGTTCCATTTCTATGGGGTGAGCAGATGATGGCTTCCCAATGAGCTGGGTGGGAAGGGACTCTAAAATGTATTTACTTCAGTCCCCATTTTACTTTTTCATTCTCTTTTGCAACATTTCCATAAAATGGTCATTAGTTTCATATATTTTAATAGAACTCATAAAAGGAAATTTATTTCCCTCAAAAACAGCCTCTTTTATCTTTGCAGCATTGTGACTGCATGAAAATTCTTCCTTACGCTATGTTAGTTAAATTCTCCCTTAAGTTTCAACCTGCTGGTCCATTCTTTGATCTAGGCAGCCTTAAATCATTCTTACAGGAGATGAGCATATGTCCCTTGACAAATGAGTCTGCCTTTCCCAAAATGAACTACTGCATTGCTCAGGCAATGGCGTTTTGAGGCCAGGACTTTGATTTTTTTGAGTCAAATTTCTCCTTCCCATTTGAGGGTCTAATTCTGGGCAACTCTACTTAAAACTCCATCCATTCATCTATCTATCTAGTGATCTAGCTAGCTATCATGTTGATGGACAGAATAATGACGCACTCCCCTAAAAAGATTTAAACATCCTGACCCCTGGAACTTCTGAACATGTTAAATCATATGGCAAAAGGAACTGTGCAAATATGATGAAGGATATTAAGATGGGAAATTATCCTGGATTATCCAGGTGGGTCCACATAATGACAAGCGTCCTTATAAGAGGGAGACAGAGGATCAGAGAGGAGAGAAGATGCTGTATTTCTGATGTTTAAAATGGAGAAATCGGCCTGGAGCCAGGTGGCCTCTAGAAGCTGGAAAAGACAAGAACATGAATTTCCTTCTAGAACCTCCATAAAGGATGCAGTCCTAGAGACCCACTTTAGATTTCTGACCTCCAGAACTATAATAAGTTTGTGTTGTTTTAAGCTGCTAAACCATCATGGTAATTTGTTACAGAAGCAATAGGAAACTCAGCCTATTTATCATCTGCCTATCTATCTTGCAATACAACTTGACACATGCTATGAGGTAGATTTTTACATGAAGGTAGAGAAGACAGTGATCAAAAATGAAGTTTTAAACAGTGGATTTTAAGAGGGGGCACAGTGACATCTCTGGAATTCAAGAATAGCTGAGCTTGTACACTTTGAAAAAGGTCCTCAGGTCATTCTAATAGCCTTGCCCCTTGACATCTCACTTACCCAGCTCTCAGTTTGTGAACCATTGCTCAAAATCTCTGAGCTAAATAATTAGAAGAATGGTGTTTGATCTGCTGTCACTGACTAGATCCCCATCTTTAGCCAGTTAACTTGAAAATGTGTTTCACATTGGCACTGGAAGAAAAAGTGTGAGTAGATCAATGTAAATCTATCACCTCTAGGAGACGAATATGCCAGAGCACACATATTGCTGACTACGGGTCAATAAAGTCTGCTTTGCATAAGGAGAACAATATGGTCTTGAGGCAGAAGGAAGAATGCAAGTATTAACTTCCTGAGAGTCATATGTCACATAGGCTGTCTTGATGCTACACAAAGGTGAAGGCTACAAACCTACCCAACTATCACATCAATCTGGGGCCTCAATGATCAGGTTTGATTTTCTAAACAGATATCATCAAAATTTTCTTTTTCTCATAACTGCTTTTGAACATTGACCTTAACATTGCAGGTGCTTTTTACACTCAGAGAGTCAAGGCAGTTGGAAAGCTCTGCCTTCTTTGTGCAAGTAGATATTTATGGATAAGAATGCTGAGTGACTATATTTTCTCCAAGAACTGGGATTACAGGTTTCAAATGCTGCTAGATGCTGTATTGTTTGAATATAAAGATATCAGAATTGTGATTCAGGAATAAATCTATTCCCTGGGGACTCAAAATCAGGACAGAAAGTTCCAATAGAAGTTGTGAAGAGATTCTAGGATGAAGGTTATAAATACAGCCTTAAGGCTATTGCCTGCTAAGTTTTCACTGCCTGAAACATTTCCTCCCCTCAGCATATTTAACTCTAGCTTAAGCTTTTGAATTCAACTCAGCTGCTACGTCTTTCTAACTAAATCAGATTCCTCTGTTGTATTACCCATAGTACCAGTGGACTTATTGTAATTAGAATTTTCCACGTGTGTGTGTGTGTGTCTGTGCGCGCGCGGTGGGGGAGTGGGGTGTTTAATCTTTACCTTCTCCAGCATATTTAAAGCTACATTGGGGAGTGACCACAACTGTTTTCACTCACCTTTACGGCCCAAGCTTTTACAAGTGTCTGCATATGAGTGACTACACAAGTTTTTTTCCTCTCTCTTTTTGTCAATAAGATGAGTACAAGAATGAATGACAACGTGATGAACACACATGGCAGATCAGATGAGGGTCTGTGATCTGTCAGCCGTATCAGGCTGTCTAAGGAACCTTAAATGGTAACTCCTAGGTGAGAGTGAATTTCTACCCAAACAATGAACACTTGAAAACTGCACATTCGGTAGTGGTCAGATCTTGATGGCTAGTGGTCATTCCACTTTGTGGTGATGACCTGAGATTTAACAGACACTTTACCTGAAAATAGAATTGGATACATGGTGTTGAACAATATGTTGCTGATTTTACATCTGTGTTCCAAAATGTTTAGAAAAGGTTCAGAAAGGCAAAACACTGTTAGCTGTCAGTGAAAATGTTCTAATTTTACCTTTAGTCTAATACCTCTTAAAGATAAACAGAATTATGTACACAGTTTATAGTGTTTGCTACTGATCACTTTGACTCAGACAAGAGATGCCCAGCTTTGCAATATATTGTGTGTATATGTATGTACACGTACAAGATTTTTCATACATTAATATATTTCTACTTCTGGATTAATAGCTTTATATACATGAGAACAATATTCTTATCATTGGACATTAAGAAATCATTCAAATTTAAAATTCTTTTGAAAATGCAGAAAATTAAGTAAAATAAAAGGTAAAATAAAACTTCAATAAAATTCACTACTTATTTTATTTTTCCCTTCCTGTGTTTTTTGCATTTGAAACCAGTAGTTTTAATTAAGCTCCCAGTGAAGCTTGACTTTAAGCCAGCTCAGTGCCTGACAGTTAGTCAACCTTCAGTAAAGGAGATTTCCTCCCTTCATTATCAAATGCTTGATTTTCATCTAAGAAGTGATGCTTTCCAGTTTCAACATGAAACAGATAAACATTAGGTGGATGAATGAGTAAACTGGATGGGTCTTTGTGGTTTGTTTTTGTGTAAACGTATTAAAATTCTATGACATGTATTTAAACATTAGTCAAAGATAGTTCTTTTTAAAGCATAAATATTTCAACTATCCATCATTTTGGATAATGCATGTTATTGCCAGCTCCTCCATTATGCTGCCTACGTTTTTAAGGCTGGTGTCATGTGTGCTAAGAACATTGTTCTGTCTTTCAGACTAACTGTGGTTTTGCACCAGAGATGCCTTGGCCACAATCACAAGGAAGTACAAGCCAATGCCAGCGTCAGAGCTGCTTTTGTGCATGCCCTTGGAGATCTATTTCAGAGTATCAGTGTGCTAATTAGTGCACTTATTATCTACTTTAAGGTGAGTTTGAGTTTACCCACCATCCTAGTACTTATGTAGATTAGTACAGAAGCTGACCCTCCAACATTAATTTAAAGAGAATAGGCATCCTCTGTTTACCTATACAAACTACTTTGCAAAGCTAAAGCAAGCAAACACTCAACCATGGTGTTAAGATGAACAGCAACAAAACTGTGAATACCTTCAGGTTCTTGGATTATAAGCAATAGGGAACATCTCTGGCTCACTTTAACAAAAAGTATATTTATTGGCTGAAATTTATTAGATGTGCTCCTAGACAGACATCAAAGTAGAAATAAGGGCAAATTTTGATATCTAGATTTTAGAAATGATCCAACTTCTGTCCCAGACACCACACTGAAATAAATGTGTCTCAACAAATTTTTTTTCTGTTTTTGTCACTTCTGAAGAATGATATTTCTGTGAATGGGAGTCCAGTTGACCTAGGTCGTGTCTTGTATCTGCTGCTTGGCTGAAGGGAGGTTAGAGTACCTGATTTCTTGTTCCACCAATATTGCCCACAATGGGGGAGAGGTGACTTCTCCCCCAAAAGCCAAGGTGCTAATGAAAAGTGGGAATGACTCCCCGGTAAGCCTCTGACCCTAAACAAATAAATATCCACTACAGATCTCTACCTGTTAATACTGATAACAGCGATGGGTTAGCAGGCAGAGAATGGAGAACATTTAGCTCTGTCTGTTTGCATCACAGTTGTCTAATTTGCAGAGACTCACAGCTTTTCCTAAAAAAGTGAAAACATGGAAATAAAAATTACAAAGACATATCTAAATTCAGTTGAGCAAAATGATCACTGAAAGCTTTAAGTCTAAGGCAAAACCAGTTCAAAATTGTAAGGGTAAATGGAGTTTGAGGGTCCACTGAAAAAGGTTGAGTTGATGCTGAATTTCTTAAAGATAGTGGGGCACAGACTTCTGGGGCATAGAACTTCCTCAAGGGTAGAAAAGCAGACATTTCACCCTGAGGCTAAGGGTTCCAGTGAGGAGACTGAGCAAGGATGACACTTTGGTTCACACCCTTAAGACTGCATCAAAGATGCCAGCCTCGAGTATGTGCGATACTTGAGAGGCAAAGAAATAAACTCACTCCAGTCAGCCAAGAGCATAGTCCAGCTGTATGCTGGCCATATGCAATTTCTGAACAAGTTATATCCTTTCTTCTGCTCATGATAATTAAGGCCAAGAAGTCATTAGATCTTGTGGGCATATTTGTGCATACTTTCATCACATACTGTGTACTTTTATTAATCTGCAAGAAGTTAAATCAGGGCTCTTGAGAGCAAACTTAAGAATATTCTTCCTTTTAGTTCTTAAATTATGGGGAGAGCATGTCTTGTAGTCTCACTTCTTTATTTGCTTGTAGTTTAAAGCTAAAAGGAAGGATTGAGCTTCAAAAACAATGTCTTGCTTCTGAGTTGGATGACACATGTCAAAAGGGTGAATGAGTGACAGAGAAGGAAAGATACAGGAGGTTTACTTATTTTATTAGACTTTCTGGAAGAGAGGTATGAATTCAGTTAATCAAAATCCCTGTTTTTTTTTCTAGCCAGAGTACAAAATAGCTGACCCAATCTGCACATTCATCTTTTCCATCCTGGTTTTGGCCAGCACCATCACTATCTTAAAGGACTTCTCCATCTTACTCATGGAAGGTAGGAGTGATTTTATTATTACTCCCGGAGTCAGTGTTTTCTCTTCCCTAGAATCACAAAAGGGAATGGCTGCAAGGCATGCTCACTGTTAATTTGAATTATGGGAAAAATTTAAAGTGAAAAGGAATTTTTGTGAAAACAATCATTTGATTTTTTTCATATGGGAACAAGTAAAAAGAACTGGCTTCTATTCTTGCTCTAGCAACTGTTATGTAATATCTCACAGTGTAAAAACAGTAAGTATAAACACCATGAGGAGATACTGCAAAAATATAAATATACCTGGAAAAGACCTAAGAAAAAAACTACATAAATTTACCCCCCAGGCTGCATTAGAGCTAAACATTTTTATCAAATTGTATCTCAGAGTAGAAGAAAACAAGGGTGACCTTTTATTTGTTAGTTCGGCAAGTGTTTATTGAGCCCTAACTCTGTGCTAGGTGGTGTGCTCAGAACTAGAGTTACAGAGATGAGCAGAGCAGAACACAGCTCTCTTCTGAAGTTCTGGGCTGTAGTGTGCTATGAGGTTCAGGTGTCTGCACTAAGTTCAACATCAGTATGGCCTCCTGGGAACAGGGTACCACTAGGTTGCCTAAGGAAGGGTGAACTGGCACAGATCAGAAACAGAGCAGATCAAAGCTCTTGTGCTGATCAGTAGTGGGATTGTGCCTGTGAATAGCCACTGCCCTACAGCCTGGGCAACATAGTGAGACCCTGTCTCTTAAAATATAGTAAAATAAAATATGGGCTGGGCACAGTGGCTCATGCCTATAATTCCAGGAATTACAGGTTGGGAGGCTGAGGTGGGAGGATTGCTTGAGTCCGGGAGTTTGAGACCAACCTGGGCAACATGGCAAAACCTCGTCTCTACAAAAAATACAAAAAATTACCTGGGCATTGTGGTGCATGCCTGTAGTTCCAGCTACTCAGGAGGCTGAGGTGGGAGGATTGCTTGAGGCTGGAAGGCAGAGGCTGCAGTGAGCTGAGATGGCGCCACTGTACTTCAGCCTGGGTGACAGAGTAAGACCCTACCGCAGCAAAATAAAATAAATAAAATAAAAGCTTTGTCCTCATGAGGATAATACTTTAATAAGGGGGTAAAGAGATTATTCAAAAAATTACACAGAAATGCAATAGTGGGAACTGCTACAAAGAAGAGGTGTGGGCCTCTTATTAGAGATCTTAACACGGCTGGGAGCAGGGGCCAGTGGTCCCAGAGGCTTTGCTGAGGCCTGCTCTTAGCCCCGAGTAGGATCTTATGTTATTAACCTCATCATCTATAGCCCTATTATCATTATCCTTGACTACTCTCCTGTGCCTGTGAAATTTCTGTCTGGGCTCTTTGAGTCTTCCAACTATCCAGGAATAGATCACATAAATAACCCTCACCGCAAAGAAATCCATCCTTATGCCTAAAGCTTACTGCCTGCCTCCTCTCCCCCATTCTGCAATTTGGTGATTTTCTTTTCATCTGGCATAAAATGGTTGAAGAACTACTGGTTTCTGCCCTTTCTAGGCTACATCTTTACTGGCAGAGTTAGCTCAGAGAGACACATCATATAGTTGAAAAAGCAACATCTTTGTATCAGACCCACCTCTGTTCAAATGCTAGTCATGCAAATTTCTAGCTGTGAGACCTCAGACAATCTCCTCTGAACTTCAGTTTCTCAACTCAAAAATGGGAATATCACATCCACAATATAGTGTTGTTGAGAGGATTAGATGAAATAAATGGCATTATGTCTAGAACACAGGAGGAGTTCAGTAAATATAAACTCTCAGCTAGCATTTTGAGTTGACTGGAATATAGGAAATATAAAGCTACATTGTGGAGATAAACACTTTACTGTATATTTATCTATACAGCAAGAAATTCTCAATTTTTTGTTATAGACTGTGGCCATAGCGCCAGTCAACCATAGATACTGATGGCCTCAGAAAGGCCAGATAAGAGAGTCTTGATCAGAATAAATCCATCTTCATTACCAGAAGAACTATTCAGTGGTACTTGGAATGGGAGAACTACTGACTCCCGTTGACATTATCTTAGAATATTCAAGTATGTCAGAGAGTGACGTTAGCAAGATGGCTGACTAGAGATGCTGGGGCTAGTCCCCCCCAGCAAGAAAGGGCCAAGGCAACAAATAACCAGAGGAGATTTGACCAGAGCATCAAAGGTAAAGTGTGGGAGTGCAACCTAGGTGTCCAACAATAGATGAATGGATCAAGAAAATGCAGTGTATATACACAATGGAATACTATTCAGCGATGAAAAAGAATGAAATCCTGTTATGTGCAGAAACATGGATGGAACTGTAAAATCAGCCAGGAAATGAAAGTTAAACACCACATGTTTTGGCTCATATGTGGGAGCTAAAAACAAATTGTTCTCATAGAAGTGAAAAGTAGAACAGATAGCAGAGGCGGGGAAGGGGAAGAGTAGGATAGGGAGAGAGTTGTTAAAGGATGCAAAATTGCAATGAGCTAGCAGGAATAAGCTCTAGTGTTCCATAGCACTATAGAATGACAAGAATATAGTTAACAATAATATATAGTTTCAAATAGCTAGAAGGAAGATATTGAACATTCGCAATACAATGAAATAATAAATGTATGAGATGATGAATTTGCTAATTGCCCTCATCTGATCACTATGCATTATCTGTATGGCAACAGCACTGTGTGTCCCATACATATGTACAATTATTATGTCAATTTAAAGCTGTTTAAAATTTAAAAATAAGGTTTATTGGAGACCTAAGGTACTTGATTATATTTACAAGGTGATTTATCATTGCTATATTGACCATTTGTAATTAACAAATGATATTATTTTCTATCTTACATTCCAGGAAAACAGGTATTATGAAGGACTTGCCTAAAACCCTTATTAGTCTAACCCAGCAGTTCTCAAACTTTAGCGGCATCAGAATCACCTGGAGGGTTTATTAAAACACAGATATCTAAGCCCACTCCCACAATTCCTGAGTCAGTATATCTTACTGGGGAGTAGGAGAGGCAAGAATTTGAATTTCTAACAAGATGCTTGTGCTGCTGGTCCCAGGACAACACTTCAGGAACCACTGAACTAATCTTTTCGTACCACTGAAGGGATTCCCACTTGCTGGCCCTGGGAATGGCACCTGTAAAATTCAGTCAGAGCTAGAAGTTTGCATCATATCAAACATCCAGATGATTGAAATATCCAGACATTAGCTGATTTTTTTTGTCCAGCACATTTTGACATAAGGTAGATCTGGTCTCAGAGTGCAGTTGCCTTCAGTGACAGCTCATACTTTGTTAGCGTTCACTGCTAAGTATACATTTAAAGGTTTGTTCTTGGTGGTCACTACAATTGTTGAAAGATGATAGTGTTGACAACAGTGAAATGGATAATGGTATCAAATGTCACAGAGTAATAGTAAATTTTCTGGCTCTAAACATGAGAATATTTGGTTTGTCAAGCCACAGAAGCATCCATTTTCTTTCCTGAGCGCCGAGTGCTGAGCTGCAGCTGTTTTTGCTATTATGGAAGTTATTGACTTAAAGAAAGATAAAAGACAATTCCGCTTTTTTGTGTGTGTCTCACTATAGCTCTTCCCTGGTGATTATCTTTCTTATTTTACTTCAGGAAAAGTGCAGAGACTGGACTATGTCAGCTAATTATAGAAACTGGCAGATAACTCCTTTCTGGAAGACACTTAATTTTTAAATTAGGTTTTCAAACTATGTTTGTTAGTATAGTATTTAGTAAATTTAAAAATAATACAGAAAAGTATGAAATAATTTTAAAAAGTCTCCTTATATTTCCATCTTTGACTTCTCAGTCCTATTCTTCAGGGATAATACCTATTAAGTTGACATTTATCTTTCCAAAGATATTTGTGCATTTGCATATACATGTATATGTGTATGTGATGTGATGTATGTGTGTACCTTTTTTTTATAAAAATGGGATTACATATTGATTCACATTTTTTCTCTGCACCTGGCATTTTTCACTTGGAGATCTTTTATATTAGCACATACATAGATATACCCCATTCTTCTTCACAGCTGTAATTACTCCACAGCATGGAAGTACTTGCTTGTGATGGACATTTTAAACAAGGATGTAATTACCACCCTTGTACATATATATTTTTAGCACTTGTATATCTGTGGAATAATTCCTAGAAGTGATATTGCTGTTTCAAAACTTACATGCTTTATTAGTATGTTTTTTCACTGCTCATAAAGACATACCTGAGACTGGGTAATTATAAAGAACAAGAGGTTTAATGGACTCACAGTTTCACATGGCTGAGGAGGCCTCACAATCATGGCAGAAGGCAAAGGAGGAGCAAAGTCACTCCTTACATGGCAGCAGGCAAGAGAGCTTTTGCAGGAGAACTCCCATTTGTAAAACCATCAGATCTATGAGACTTATTCACTACCACCAGAACGGTATGGGAGAACTGCCCCCGTGATTCCGGTTATCTTCACCTGGCCCCACCCTTGACATGTGGGGATTATTACAATTAAAAGTGAGATTTGGGTAGGGACACAGCCAAACTATATCACATGCATTTCAAAATTTGATAGATATTACCATTTCTACCAAAGATACAGTATCAATTTCTTTCCCCTCAACAGCATGTGAAAGTGCCCCTTTCCTCACATCATCACAATCACTGGGTATTATCAAACGGTTCATTCTTTTCTACTCTGATAGGTGAAATATTATATCTTATTGATTTCAAATGCAATTATTTAATTATGAATGATGTTTAGTGGTTTTCAAAATACATGTATAAGTCTGGGAAGTTATTTATTAAACACTAATTTAGATATTTTCCTGGATGCATTAATATTTTTTCAGACTCCCTGCCAAGTAAAAGAAAGTTCTAGGATGTGATGGAGCATCGAGGCCAGTGGGGCCATGCCTCTTGCCTGGCAACACTATTTGTTGTAATAAAATAAGTCATGGTGGACCTGTGTTCTCTATAATAGTAATGAGATGAAGGAGACAAGTGAAAAAAGGGTAGTGGGATCATGACTTAATTTCAGAGGGCCTAGATGAATGATAGCAGGTCTTCAAATGGTCAACAGAACTTCCCCAAAGACGTGACACACATTAGGCATAACAGACAATGTTCTGATTGCAATTCCTAGACTCCAGTATTTGCATAACACTTTATACTCAGAGCACAGACATTGGGATCTGATATGCCTGATTCTGCCACTTCTCTGTGTGGTCTTAGCAATGTTCCTTAGTCTAACTGACCCCAATTTCCTCCTCTCTAGTTAAATAAGAATTGTAACCTTAATAACTAGCTTCTAAAGTTTTTAGGACTATTAAATGAGATAATTGCTATAAATAAAGTACTTTGCACAAACTTTACACATAGTGGGCCCTCAATGAAAGTTTGTTATTATTATAACAATTTTACCCATGACTTTATTCACATTGTATGGCTAATTTGAGACAAGAACTCCTTTCATCTGCTTCTAGGAGCCTAGGTCTTTTGCCACTCATAGAATAAAATAGCATGATGACCAGCTCTTTGTTACTTCTCCAAATAATATGAGGTAGGATCAAAAACTCAGCTCATGCTGTAGAGAATTTTGAGTTAACTCTAAGGAGGAAATCCCCCATGAGCAAGGTTCTTAGCCCATTTATGCCTAGTGTTCCATTATTGGAACGCTGAGCATGTGAGAGTTAATTATATCCTGCTCAAAGTCATTGCCAAGGTCTGATTGCAAAAATTCAAAAAATTGCAACCTCAGGCATAAATCAGTTAAATTTTTCAAAAGGAGGGTTAAGGGTTCCCCATTTCATTAAGTAGATGGTTCATCAGCTCTAGCTGTTCATTATAGTCCTCTGGGAAGCTTTTAAAAAATGCTTATGCTCAGGCCTCCCATACCTAGTGTATAAGGCTGTTCTCACCTTGCTATAAAGAAATACCTGAGACTCGATAATTTATAAAGAAAATAAGGTTAATTGGCTCATAGTTCTGCAGGCTGTACAGGAAGCATGGTGGCATTTGCTTCTGGGGAGGACTCAAGAAGCTTCCAATAGTGGCAAAAGGCAAAGGGGGAGCAGGCACGTCATATGATGAGAATGGAGCAAGGGCAGGGAGGTGCCACACACTTTTAAATGACCAAATCTTGCAAGAACTCACTCATCATCGCAAAGACAGCACCAAGCCATGAGGGATCTGGCACCATGACCCAAACACCTCCCACCAGGCCCCATCTCCAGCATTGGGGATTACAATTCAACATGAGACACTGGCAAGGATAAATATGCAAACTATATCACCCAGAGATTCTGATTTAATCATCTGGGGTTGGGGCTGCCTTTGGTATTTTTAACAACATGTAGTCAGATTAGAGAACCACTGCAAAGCAGAGCTGCTCAGTGGCTCATGAATGTTGGTGCAGTGGTTCTCAATCTTGGCTGCCTGATAGAATCACCAAATGAGCATTGATGTTGGGCCTTATCCACAGAGATTCTGATTTAACTGGTCTTGGGTGTAACTTAGTCATCAGGATTTCTAAAATCTCCTCTGGTAATACTAATGTGCATCCAAGGTTGAAAACACATTCAAAAGCAAACACATTCAAAAGCTAGCAGAAGGCTAGAAATAACCAAAATCAGAGCAGAACTGAAGGAAATAGAGACACAAAAAACCCTTCAAAAAATTAATGAATCCAGGAGCTGGTTTTTTGAAAAGATCAACAAAATTGATAGACTGCTAGCAAGACTAATAAAGAAGAAAAGAGAGAAGAATCAAATAGATGCAATAAAAAATGAAAAAGGGGATATCACCACCGATCCCACAGAAATACAATCTACCATCAGAGAATACTACAAACACCTCTACGCAAATAAACTAGAAAATCTAGAAGAAATGGGTAAATTCCTCGACAAATACACCCTCCCAAGACTAAATCAGGAAGAAGTTGAATCTCTGAATAGACCAATAACAGGTTCTGAAATTGTGGCAATAATCAATAGCTTACCAACCAAAAAGAGTCCAGGACCAGATGGATTCACAGCCGAATTCTACCAGAGGTACAAGGAGGAACTGGTACCATTCCTTCTGAAACTATTCCAATCAATAGAAAAAGAGGGAATCCTCCCTAACTCATTTTATGAGGACAGCATCATCCTGATACCAAAGCCTGGCAGAGACACAACCAAAAAAGAGAATTTTAGACCAATATCCTTGATGAACATTGATGCAAAAATCCTCAATAAAATACTGGCAAACCGAATCCAGCAGCACATCAAAAAGCTTATCCACCATGATCAAGTGGGCTTCAGCCCTGGGATACAGGGCTGGATCAACATACGCAAATCAATAAATGTAATCCAGCATATAAACAGATCCAAAGACAAAAACCACATGATTATCTCAACAGATGCAGAAAAGGCCTTTGACAAAATTCAACAACCCTTCATGCTAAAAACTCTCAATAAATTAGGTATTGATGGGATGTATCTCAAAATAATAAGAGCTATCTATGACAAACCCACAGCCAGTATCATACTGAATGGGCAAAAACTGGAAGCATTCCCTTTGAAAACTGGCACAAGACAGGGAAGCCCTCTCTCACCACTCCTATTCAACATAGTGCTGGAAGTTCTGGCCAGGGCAATCAGGCAGGAGAAGGAAATAAAGGGTATTCAATTAGGAAAAGAGGAAGTCAAATTGTCCCTGTTTGCAGATGACATGATTGTATATCTAGAAAACCCCATTGTCTCAGCCCAAAATCTCCTTAAGCTGATTAGCAACTTCAGCAAAGTCTCAGGATACAAAATCAATGTACAAAAATCACAAGCATTCCTGTACACCAATAACAGACAAACAGAGAGCCAAATCATGAGTGAACTCCCATTCACAATTGCTTCAAAGAGAATAAAATACCTGGGAATCCAACTTACAAGGGATGTAAAGGACCTCTTCAAGGAGAACTACAAACCACTGCTCAATGAAATAAAAGAGGATACAAACAAATGGAAGAACATTCCATGCTCATGGGTAGGAAGAATCAATATTGTGAAAATGGCCATACTGCCCAAGGTAATTTATAGATTCAATGCCATCCCCATCAAGCTACCAATGACTTTCTTCACACAATTGGAAAAAACTACTTTAAAGTTCATATGGAACCAAAAAAGAGCTCACATCGCCAAGTCAATCCTAAGCCAAAAGAACAAAGCTGGAGGCATCATGCTACCTGACTTCAAACTATACTACAAGGCTACAGTAACCAAAACAGCATGGTACTGGTACCACAACAGAGACATAGATCAATGGAACAGAACAGAGCCCTCAGAAATGATGCCGCATATCTACAACTATCTGATCTTTGACAAACCTGACAAAAACAAGAAATGGGGAAAGGATTCCCTATTTAATAAATGGTGCTGGGAAAACTGGCTAGCCATATGTAGAAAGCTGAAACTGGATCCCTTCCTTACACCTTAGACAAAAATTAATTCAAGATGGATTAAAGACTTAAATATTAGACCTAAAACCATTAAAATCCTACAAGAAAACCTAGGCAATACCATTCAGGACATAGGCGTGGGCAAGGACTTCATGTCTAAAACACCAAAAGCAATGGCAACAAAAGCCAAAATCGACAAATGGGATCTCATTAAACTAAAGAGCTTCTGCACAGCAAAAGAAACTACCATCAGAGTGAACAGGCAACCTACAGAATGGGAGAAAATTTTTGCAACCTACTCATCTGACAAAGGGCTAATATCCAGAATCTACAATGAACTCAAACATATTTACAAGAAAAAAACAACCCCATGAAAAAGTGGGCAAAGGACATGAACAGACACTTCTCAAAAGAAGACATTTATGCAGCCAAAAAACACATGAAGAAATGCTCATCATCACTGGCCATCAGAGAAATGCAAATCAAAACCACAGTGAGATGCCATCTCACACCAGTTAGAATGGCCATCATTAAAAAATCAGGAAACAACAGATGCTGGAGAGGATGTGGAGAAATAGGAACACTTTTACACTGTTGGTGGGACTGTAAACTAGTTCAACCATTGTGGAAGTCAGTGTGGCGATTCCTCAGGGATCTAGAACTAGAAATACCACTTGACCCAGCCATCCCATTACTGGGTATATACCCAAAGGACTATAAATCATGCTGCTATAAAGACACATGCACACGTATGTTTATTGCGGCACTATTCACAATAGCAAAGAGTTGGAACCAACCCAAATGTCCAACAACGATAGACTGGATTAAGAAAATGTGGCACATATACACCATAGAATACTATGCAGCCATAAAAAAGGATGAGTTCATATCCTTTGTAGGGACATGGATGAAACTGGAAAACATCATTCTCAGTAAACTATCGCAAGGACAAAAAAGCAAACACCGCATGTTCTCACTCATAGGTGGGAATTGAACAATGAGAACTCATGGACACAGGAAGGGGAACATCACACTCTGGGGACTGTTGTGGGGTTGGGGGAGTGGGGAGGGACAGCATTAGGAGATATACCTAATGCTGGATGACGAGTTAATGGGTGCAGGAAATCAACGTGGCACATGGATACATATGTAACAAACCTGCACATTGTGCACATGTACCGTAAAACCTAAAGTATAATAAAAAAAAAAAAAAAAAAACACTCTGAAAGACTCTAGATTTTGGAGCTTCATCCATAGAAATTTCCTTTCAGGTCTGGAATGGAGTCATGGTACATTTATTTTTTTAATAAACACCCAGATGTTTGTGTTGTTTGTACATAACTGAAGTAGAGGCTAAAAAAGGGCTGTACTTAGACATCTCTTCTACAGCATCCTCCAATGTAGCTAAAATAATGGAAAACTTACAAATCAAATAAAATGGTATTATACAATATTAGGATCCTCTGTTAGCACAGTTCACTAAATGACCTGTTGGGTAACTAATCTTTGTACAACATTGCTATTCATAATGATTAGATGTTTTCCGAATTTCTCCTCAAAGATCTCTGTGATCTATGTGTTGTTCTTGTCACCCTTATTTTACTACAAATGTGCTGAGGATCAAAGAAGTTCTGGGATTTGGGTAAATTCACAATAGGTGTCGTCAGGATGCTAACCCATGATTATTTGATACCAAATTTCATGTTATTTCATTTTACTTTCCAGAATGTATATAAAGATAGTTGGAAAAGGCACAGTTAGTTTAACAGTATACCGTAAAAACTAAGGATAATTACCGTTGTTGGTTATTGCACAGTAAATTCTGCAAGTATTCTGAGTAGGAATTTTTGACTGATGGTAAACCTTGAAGTAGTCAGGTAAATCTTATGTGTAAACATTTGAAGTAAGAAACCAGCAAAGGGATGAGCACATTGAAATTTTGGGGAGGACTTTGCAGCTTGTTTAGGTAATTCGATGAGCTGTATTTAGTTGAATAACTACAGCCTCCATCTCTTCCCTTTTGTCAGGTGTGCCAAAGAGCCTGAATTACAGTGGTGTGAAAGAGCTTATTTTAGCAGTCGACGGGGTGGTGTCTGTGCACAGCCTGCACATCTGGTCTCTAACAATGAATCAAGTAATTCTCTCAGCTCATGTTGCTACAGGTCAGTGAGTTTTGTAAACACCCTGGAAAAAATTCAGTCCTTGTCCTGTAAAGTCAGTAATTTCCCTCCTTTTTGTAGAGCTGCCCTTATTGTCTGTTGCTTGTCAAAACACTATGAAGTGTTTTCTATTACCAAGGGCCTTTGAAACCAGCCCACTTATTGATGTTGTCATAGCAACAATGATACCCACGACATTCTTGGGGCTGACTGCAGAGGGCCGAGGACAGACAGAACAAAGGACTAAAATGCAACTGCCACTTCAAGGCCTTGGACTCTGAATATTCAACTTCATCTGTTTGGCTTGGTGCCCTATCAGTCAAATAATAGGAATGAATTAAAAACTTAATCTTAATTGAGTATCTCCTATGTATAAGATGTTTTTCCTAGCACTGAAAATAGGAAGATGAAAGAGACACAGGTCCCACTCTTAAATTTCTAACAAGCTAACAGATGTGCTAATAGGAATTATGGTGGGGTCCCACACTGTATGATTAGAAATTCTGTAGCCATGTGAGAAAATTCTTATAATACTAGGTTTACACTAAAAATTACTTTTTCAAGAAGTTAATTTTGTCTCTGATATGTCTAGAGCTGGGAGGATAGGCAGTGGGAGGGCATTTACTGCCTCAAGAGAAAGCTCAGGCCAAGCATAATACATTAGGCTGCTAAAAAATGACTCAAGGAGTTACTTAGGGGCAGGGGACAGGAACACTAGTGATGGTCATTTGAAAACTGTGCTTTCTCAACATCCTCATCTTCTCGAAGGGGCTCAGGTCTGACTTCAGGGAATTTACAGCATTCACTATGCCAATATTTCACTGCAAATGGAAGAATCTAGTAAACACTCAGGTTGCTGTGGAGGAGACTTTACAGCCTGCTGATAGCATTTGGGACAGGAAAAAAAATGGCAGTGAGGGTTGCTGCTCTAAGAAAGGTCTGTGGGGAGCTCTAAACGCTTCCTGGTTCCTGTCACTATCCTTGATATAAATTCTGATTACACACAAGGCCTGCAGCCCAGAGATCCCTGGGAGCTGGTGAGCAGGGCTGTATAAGAAATCATAGTTCTGTCTTGGCTTTTTCCAGGGCTTGTCTCCCCTTCCATACTAAGCTCCTAGGAATGCCAGACTCCAGAGATAACAGTGGACAGAAAGAGTTCCCATAGCGACAGGGCACTTTGCTGCACTAGAGTTTCCCCTGCCTTGTCTGTGTGAATGTAGCTGATTATCAGAGCAAACGTGGCTTCCTCTGAGTGCCCTGCCTCTGCCCCACCGCAGCAGGTCAAAGACAAAGTACTTGAAGTTGGAGTCACAGCAGTCGCCCATGCGTGTGCAATCAGTGCTAATCTCCCTGTGGTTCTTTATCAACAGCAGCCAGCCGGGACAGCCAAGTGGTTCGGAGAGAAATTGCTAAAGCCCTCAGCAAAAGCTTTACGGTGCACTCACTCACCATTCAGATGGAATCTCCAGTTGACCAGGACCCCGACTGCCTTTTCTGTGAAGACCCCTGTGACTAGTTCAGTCACACTGTCAGCTTCCCAAATTTGACAGACCACCTTCAAACATGCTGCTGTGCAGTTTCTGCATCATAGAAAATAAGGAACCAAAGGAAGAAATTCATGTCATGGTGCAATGCACATTTTATCTATTTATTTAGCTCCACTCACCATGAAGGAAGAGGCACTGAGATCCATTAATCAATTGGATTATATACTGATCAGTAGCTGTGTTCAATTGCAGGAATGTGTATATAGATTATTCCTGAGTGGAGCCGAAGTAACAGCTGTTTGTAACTATCAGCAATACGAAATTCATCTCCCTTCCAATAATGCATCTTGAGAACACACAGGTAAATTTGAACTCAGGAAAGTCTTACTAGAAATCAGTGGAAGGGACAGATAGTCACAAAATTTTCCCAAAACATGAGAAACAAAAAATAAGGAGAGCCAAGTCAGGAATAAAAGTGACTCTGTATGCTAACACCCCATTAGAACTTGGTTCTCTCACCAAGCTGTAATGTGATTTTTTTTCTACTCTGAATTGGAAATAGGTATGAATATACAGAGAGGTGCTTACAACTAATTTTTATTTACTTGTCACATTTTGGCAATAAATCCCTCTTATTTCTAAATTCTAACTTGTTTATTTCAAAACTGTATATAATCACTATTCAAAAGAAAATATTTTCACCTACCAGAGTGCTTAAACACTGGCACCAGCCAAAGAATGTGGTTGTAGAGACCCAGAAGTCTTCAAGAACAGCCGAAAAAACATTCGAGTTGACCCCACCAAGTTGTTGCCACAAATAATTTAGATATTTACCTGCAAGAAGGAATAAAGCAGATGCAACCAATTCATTCAGTCCATGAGCATGATCTGAGCACCACTTTGTGCTAGACATTGGGGTTAGTGTTGAAACTATAAAGAGGAATCAGATGCAGCAAGTGCTTCTATGTTCTGGTAGCAACTCAACACTGTCTGTGGAGAGTAAACTAAAGATGTGCAGGCCAACATTCTGGAAATCCTATGTCAATGGGTTTAGTTTGGAACCTGGACTTCTGCATTTTTAAGTTACCCAGAGATGCTTCTAAAGATGAGCCATAGTCTAGGAGATTGTCAACCACAGGAGGTCATTGAGTGGGATAGCTAGACACATACACAGGCAGCTACAATAGTATCTTGAATTGCAATGATGTAGTGGGGTATAAAAGGAAAGCAATGGATATTGCTGGATGGGCATGGCCAGTGATGTTTCATGTCATTGAGGTGACAGCCCTGCTGGACTTTGAATTACTTATGGAGGCTCTCCAGGAAGACGAAGAAGAGAAGGACATTCTAGAAAAAAGGAAGACTAGGCACAAGGCACACTTATGTTTGTCTGTTAGCTTTTAGTTGAAAAAGCAAAATACATGATGCAAAGAAAACTCTCCGCGCTGTGATTTTAAAACTACATACTTTTTGCAACTTTATGGTTATGAGTATTATAGAGAACAGGAGATAGGTTTTAGATGATTTTTATGTTGTTGTCAGACTCTAGCAGGGTACTAGAAACCTAGCAGGCATTAATAATTGTTGAGGCAATGACTCTGAGGCTATATCTGGGCCTTGTCATTATTTATCATTTATATTTGTATTTTTTTTCTGAAATTTGAGGGCCAAGAAAACATTGACTTTGACTGAGGAGGTCACATCTGTGCCATCTCTGCAAATCAATCAGCACCACTGAAATAGCTACTTAGCATTCTGCTGAGCTTTCCCTGCTCAGTAGAGACAAATATACTCATCTCCCACCTCGGCGAGCATGTTTAGGCAACCAGGATTAGAGCCGCTCAGGTTCCCAACGTCTCCTGCCACATCGGGTTCTCAAAATGGAAAGAATGGTTTATGCCAAATCACTTTTCCTGTCTCAAGGACCACTGAATGGTTTTGTTTTTCCATATTTTGCATAGGACACCCTAAAGATTAGGTGACTTGGCAAACACACAAGTTTTAGTATAATTCTTGGCTTCTGCTTCTTTTTGAAAATCTTGTTTAGATTTGATTTTAAGTCAGAAATTCACTGAATGTCAGGTAATCATTAGGGAGGCAGATTTGTGTGTCAACCAAAGTAATTGTCCCGTGGCCCCAGGGTGTTTCTGTTGTTTCCCTGAAATTCTGCTTTTTTAGTCAGCTAGATTGAAAACTCTGAACAGTAGATGTTTATGTGGCAAAATGCAAGACAATCTACAAGGGAGATTTTAAGGATTTTGAGATGAAAAAACAGATGCTACTCAGGGGCTTTATGCACCATCCATCAATTCTGAAGTTCTGACTCTCCCATTACCCTTTCCCTGGTGTGGTCAGAACTCCAGGCCACCGGAAGTTAGTGGAATCATGTAGTTGAATTCTTTACTTCATGTCATTGTATTCTCTCCAGCTATCAAAACATTAATCTTTTATGTCTTTTTTTTGTTGTTGTTATTGTTATACTTTAAGTTCTGGGGCACACATGCAGAACATGTAGGTTTGTTACATAGGTATACACGTGCCATGGTGGTTTGCTGCACTCATCAACCCGTCATCTACATTCTTTTATGTCTTTCGAAGCAACACTCTTCTTCTGAGTAGTGAAATCAGGTCAACTTTACCACCACCCTCCATTTTTAATATGCTTCACCGTCACCCAGCACCCACTTAAGATTTATCTAGGGCTCTATGGTGATGTTAGGACTCATAAAAGAAATTTATGCCTTCCATATGTTTGGTTACAGATGGGAAATGGGAAAGTTGAAGGACATGAAAGAAAGGATGTTTACACATTAAGCATCGGTTCTGAAGTTAGTTTGTCTGAGTTTGAATCTTAGCTCTTCCCTTTATTAGCTCTGTGACCTTGAGCCAGTTACTTAAATGCTCTGATCCTCTATTTCCTGATCAGTAAAACCTCCCTGTTCAAATGTGTGAGAGTTTAATAAACTAGGATACTTAAAAATGTTGGAGCTGTGCATAGCATGTAGTTAGCGTTCAGTACATGTTAAATGTTATTTTTTATTATGTACAAACATGAGTGGGCACAGAATTTTAAATCATCTGAACTTTCGAGAAATTTTGAGTTATCAACACCATTCCCACAAGAGAGTGGCAAAATTATTGGTGAGAATTAAACAGCTGTTTCTCAGAGGAAGCAATGGAGGCTTGCTGGGATAAAGGCATTTACTGAGAGGCTGTTACCTAGTGAGAGTGGTGAATTAATTAAAATAGTCAAATCCCTTTCTGTCTCTGAAAGCTTCCACTTTTATCTTTGAAGAGCAGAATTGTCACTCCAAGGACATTTATTAACAAAAAGCACAACTTTCTAGTGCAAAGAAGGCAAAGTCATAGGTCTCTGAAGTCTTACCCTATTCCTGTGAAATATCATGTCCTTGGCTTTTCTCTGTCATGTAGCCTCAACTTTCTCTGACCAGGTGCATTTCCTTCTCTGGTTTCTAAATTGCCAGTGGCAATTTGGATCACTTAATATCTGTTAAATTTTGTGACCCAACAAAGTCTTTTAGCACTGTGGTGTCAAAAAGAAAAACACCTCTCAGGCATATACATTTTATAGATTCCTGGAGAATGTTGCTCTACAGCTCCATACCCACCCAATGAAATATGATCCAGAGAGTCTTGCAAAGAGACAAGCCTCATTTTCCACAATTAGCTCTAAAGTGCCTCCAGGAAATGATTTTCTCAGCTCATCTCTCTGTATTCCCTGTTTTGGATCACAGGGCAATCTGTTTAAATGACTAATTACAGAAATCATTAAAGGCACCAAGCAAATGTCATCTCTGAATACCCACATCCCAAGCTTTACAAATCCTGCCTGGCTTGACAGTGATGAGGCCACTTAACAGTCCAGCGCAGGCGGATGTTAAAAAAAATAAAAAGGTGACCATCTGCGGTTTAGTTTTTTAACTTTCTGATTTCACACTTAACGTTTGTCATTCTGTTACTGGGCACCTGTTTAAATTCTATTTTAAAATGTTAGTGTGTGTTGTTTAAAATAAAATCAAGAAAGAGAGAGTTTGGGTTAAGTCATCTTTTTATCACCAAAATCATGGCAGGACATGTTTTTCATGATACCAATGAGGACTGTAATGAGAATACACTCTTTCACTCTCAATCATTTATTGGAAGAGATAACTCATTTGGGGAACATATTTGTCTAAGAGAGATGGAAGATAATGTGTTAGAATCAGGGGTGCTTTTGAAATCACTCTGGTCATAGGCATAAAACCCCAATGGAGGAAGAAGATGGTGGTCAGAGGTGGTAGGAGCCCTTGACAGTTGTGAAAAAGGAACTTGTGCTTCTTCAACTATAAAGCCAGGAAGTGATGAGAGATGTCACGCTGAATTGCACCCCTTTCAGAAGTGTCAATCAAGTCCTGAAAACAACGTATCATTATAATTGCCCTATATTTCCTTTCTTCAAAGGGGTACCCATTTGTTAAAAACATAATTATCCTATTTACAGCCATTAAAACCCTATGGTTGTTATACACAGTCCAATAGTACTATCAAACATTATTTCCCTGAATCTGTAGAGTTTAGGAGTGTTTTGGGGTATTGCAGAAGAAGAAAGGGCACCAGCTGTACTGAAGATATTGTAAACCATGGTGAGTTAACCTGTACAATGGAATTAGGATCAGATGCAAATTTAGGGTCTCCTTTGAAGTTAAATTGCATTCTTCAAATGGGAATCAGTAGAGATTTAATGAACCAATGCCCTGGTTTATTTCTAACTCCTCCTCCATTTTTATAGCGATGAATAGGGGATTTTATTGGGCGTATACATGGGATTGATGAACAAGAATTTCTGTCATTGCCTTATTCTCCACTCCAAAATTGCCTCTGACATGGCAAAAGTCCATGGCCAGGAAAATAAGAATACTCTATGTTGGCGTTTCTTTACAGCAATACTTTCTATGAATAATTAATGGCCCAGAAAGATGAAGCCTTTTTTTCTGGTTTCCACCTACTCATAAAGTTCAGCACCTTGTATCAACTTGGATGGGGAAAGGAGAGTAGATTTCCCTGGCTCAATAAGCTCTGAATTCATAAACAAGAAGCAGATTCCCTCTCCATTCAATCTCCAATCCTTTATAAAGATAAAGCTGTGGAGATGGTCTTTCAGGATCTTAGATTAGACAATTTTTCCCGTTCTAATAATAAAGTTCTGAGGGAAGCACTGTGATCAAACATAGCTGATGAGAATACACAATTATTTTTATTCTTATCCTCCTCCTTTTCCTCTTTCTCCTCCTCCTCCTCCTCCTCTTTCCCCTTCATCTTGATAGCTCTTAAACACTGTAGAATTTACCACTTATCCTTCAACGATAGAATTCTTTTTGCCTTAGAATAAACATTTGCACAATAGTAGAGACATTACAATATACAGATTTTGAAAAACCCTCAAATCCTATACCCTGAGACTTTTAATTTGTTAATTCAATTAATGTATTCATCAATCAACTGCAAGTCAAAACAACTTCAGGGAGTAGAATATTGCTTTAGATACATTTGTTTTGTCCAGAATACTTTTATTAATATTTGGGATTAAAACATTACTGAATTAGTAAACCCTAAGGGTCCTGAAAAATTCAATACTGATATGGTAGGCATCAACTTTAGGAAGTCAACACACCTGCATTGCTTCTCCCTTCAAAAATATATTTCATAAAGATACTGTTCATGTGTAATCAAATCATGGAATAATTTACATTTCCTGATGAAATTTTCCTGTTTATTCCAGAACTTGGTACGTATTTCACTGTACTTTCCTTCTCTCATTACTGAGATGTCAGTTTCTGCACTGTACAATGATAAATATTGGGCAATGATGTGAATGTTGGTGTTAGGCTTGGACTGTTGAGTTATTAAACAAGCACGTAAAGATGTCAAATAGGCAGTTGTTTACATGAGTGTGGGCTAGAGTTACAAAAATAGTATTTTCATCCCAGAAGTCTGGGCTGCAGTTACAAAAGTCATCATCTTGTCAGGGCCACACAATTACACAGGTGTTCATAGTAATGAAGGCCCTTCCATCTTGTAATTGCACCATCGGGAACATTATTTAGCCTCTGAGGTAGCGGGGGAAGAGAGAGAAGAAGGGAAACCACATCTTAAATTTGTTACAGTGCCTTTTAAAATGGACACTTTTCACTTCTGCTTGGAGTCCATTGGCCAAAATTAATCACATAGCCCTAACCTAACTGAAGGGAAGCTGGGAAATATAGAGAAACACATGGGTTCCTGATGGATATTAATTGCCACCAACTCACAGAGAAAGGAGAGAATTCCTGGAGTGGTGTACATGAGGAAGAAGTGATGGAATCTAGTGCACAGGTCGTGTGCCTGGTTCTAGATGGGGGTATTTATATACAACACAGAGCTTTTACAATAACAGAATTCTGCTGGTAGATGGCTAGGTACTATGGAGGCAATCTGGCATTTTCTTCTGATTGCTTCATTTTTCGAAGTGAAGTAGGAAGCAAGGTTATCAACTGAGTGTGACAATGAAAGAGGAGGTATTAGTGATGTAAAACAAGAGGAGCAAGAGTGAAACTGTCATCTAGGAGAGTGGAGAGTGAAAAGGCCATAATGAAAGTAAGATTGCCTGTTCGTGCCAGTTGTTAAGCTATTGTCTCTCAGCCCCCAACTCTCTCCAGTATTCTTGGCTTCATGATGCTGGGGACAGGGACTGTGTTAACTACATTTCTCCTTTGCTGGCTGCCCCTTGTTAGGAGGCCCTAGAGGGAGATCAGAAGCCTAGAGGGAGGAAAAGGGGACTTTATTCTTGTTTTGTTTCCTGCTTGATCCTCTCTCAAACAGTGTCAACCCAGTAATACTTCTTCACCCTGGCAGCAGCACTTCATTCTCTTTTCCTGCAGTATTTCCAGTTTGTAGTTTACCCCAAACTCAAAGCTAGCTGCATCACATCCCCTCAGAGAAAAGCACTAGGTTACTGTACTCTTTCCTTAGAGGTCTAGATCCTAGCTCCATTGTGGGTTCCCCCAGGCTAAGATATCATCTTTAATTAATCAGTGTCTCCTCCTCAGAGGACAGTGTTTTAGCTTGCAGTTTACTCCTCCAAGCTTCTGGGTTCTATTAATTCCCTAAGCCCTAGGAAGGTTAACTGCTTTATGCAATTCTATTTCTGTTATTTTTTATTCTTTTTGCTTTCCATTTCTTCAATATCTGGCTAAATTTTACATATAAAATAATTTAATTGTTGTGATCTCATTGGACCATGTTTCATATAGTGGCTGTCTGAGCACCAGCAACCTAGTCAACCTGTCTGTCTCAGTTTTTTTACTCAGTGAAGGAATGAAAACTACCCATTTTAGAGTAGTCGTGAGGATTAAATGAGAAGCTGTATGTAAAACACTTAATGCAATTTACTGCTCATAGTAAGTTCTCAATAAATTCTAGTTATCATTTTTTGAGAATCCACTCAGATGGCCCCTAGTCCAGAAAGCTTTTCCTAATATTCTACCCAATGCCAATCATTCCATCTTCAGTGCTGCCTTTCAAGCAATCACCTTCTTGTGTTCTTGCTTTTGTCACTTTGTGTCTTGTCTGTTGTGTTTTTCTATGTTCCCCTCCTTAAAGTATTTCTATTTGTCTCTGAATAGTAACACCTAGCACGGGGCCCAGCACAGAGTAGTAGTAGTATGTTATCTGCAGGAACACCTTCATTTAGCACACCTCAGTAGTTATCAATAAGAAAGCAAAGCGTTTTAATTCTTTCAGATGTTTCATTATAAACACCAGACATCTGTGCCTAACCTCTAACCTTATATTCACTCAGCCTCTGCTTCTAATCCAGTACATCTTCTTTCTAGCTGCATGGTTTTGGCCACATTGTGAAGCAGGATTCAGTTTCCTTACAATAAAATGGGGAAAACGACACCTATATCACAAGGTTGTTGTAATCATTAGATAACTAATATGCTGCTCTCAGCACAATGGCTGGTATATAACGTGAACTGAGAGCATTAAAATTTCTTTTTCTCTGAACTAAATCACTGCTTTTAAAACCTCACTGATGGTGTCATAGAAGGTATGTGTTCTTTACTTAAAAATAAAGATTGATGGACTATTTGAAGAACCAAGTGATCAAAATATGCCATAAAAATTGTTCTGGCGTATATCAAGGGACCTTTAAAATTAGATTCATTCTATTGGATATACAACTATTTTAAGGAATTGGTAGAAATAAATAGGAGGTGAAAAGATAGAAGGCAAAAAGGAGTTTTTTTTTTTTTTTTAAAAGCAGGTAGGTGGAACACTTATAATGCAAATGTGTAGGGTCTGGCAATATTTAGAAGGTGTTTATAATAAATCACCTTCAGAGATCATACTTAAAACGTGGGTGAAGGATATGAACAGACACTTCTCAAAAGAAGATATTTATGGAGCCAAAAAACACATGAAAAAATGCTCATCATCACTGGCCATCAGAGAAATGCAAATCAAAACCACAATGAGACACCATCTCACACCAGTTAGAATGGCCATCATTAAAAAGTCAGGAAACAACAGGTGCTGGAGAGGATGTGGAGAAATAGGAACACTATTACACTGTTGGTGGGACTGTAAACTAGTTCAACCATTGTGGAAGACAGTGTGGCGATTCCTCAGGGATCTAGAACTAGAAATACCATTTGACCCAGCCATCCCATTACTGGGTATATACCCAAAGGATTATAAATCATGCTGCTATACAGACACATGCACACGTATGTTTATTGCAGCACTATTCACAATAGCAAAGACTTGGAACCAAGCCAAATGTCCAACAATGATAGACTAGATTAAGAAAATGTGGCACATATACACCATGGAATACTATGCAGCCATAAAAAATGATGAGTTCATGTCCTTTGTAAGGACATGGATGAAGCTGGAAACCATCATTCTCAGCAAACTGTCGCAAGGACAAAAAACCAAACACCGCATGTTCTCACTCACAGGTGGGAATTGAACAATGAGAACACATGGACACAGGAAGGGGAACATCACACACCGGGGACTGTTGTGGGGTGGGGGGAGGGGGGAGGGATAGCATTAGGAGATATACCTAAAGCTAAATGATGAGTTAATGGGTGCAGCACACCAACATGGCACATGTATACATATGTAACATACCTGCACGTTGTGCACATGTATCCTAAAACTTAAAGTATAATAATAATAATAATAAATTCAGTCGAACAACAACAACAATGAAAAAGAAGTGCTTAGTGTGGTACTTCGTAATGGTAAGGCATTATACCAGATAGTGAGCTAAGCGTAAATTCCTTCCCTATCACTCACAGAAATAGAATAGATTGGGGGAATGGGGACATGGGGAGCAGAGTGAGGTGGGGGGAAGGGTCAGGAGTTGGGGGTAAAGAAATAAAACTGATTCACAAGTTACTTCGATGAAGGATATTAATATAATGTGATGAAAGTGAAATAATATATGGCTGTTTCTTTCTGTAGCTGGAAAAGTCAAGTAGAAATTGTGGTATTTGAAATATTGATGCCAATGGAGGCAGACTTTAACTCTCCCCAAAACTACCTTTGCTTTTTCTTTCACTTTTTAATTTAATTAGCATTTAATGGGTGACTATTTTGTGCCAGGCCTTGTGGTGAACATGGGGATCCTGGTGATAATGACACATTATAGTGGAAGATATGGACAAAAAACAAATAAAGACCAAAATAAGACATTTTCAGATATTGATCAGTGGTAAGACAGAAATAAAACCAATGGATATGGTAATAATTGGGAGAGGGCTAGAGCGAGGCAGCTATATCTACATGACCTTTATGAAGAGGTGACATTTGGGCTGAGCCAGCCATGCAAAGTGGAGGAGGAAAAGGAAAGATAGCTTGGACAGAGGCCCCAGGTAGGAAGAACCTGGCAGCCTTGAGAAAAAGAAAGGAAGCAGATGTACTGAGTGTAGTGAACAAGGCTAGAGGAAGAGGGGTGATCTGAGCTGGACTGGGCAAAAGCCCTGTAGGCCATGAGAAGGAGCTAGAATTTTGTGGTAAGTGCAAAGCTCTTGACTGAATGGAAGAAGAACCACAGCAAGCTTGGCATGCTGCAATTCTTTAGTTAGGTTTGTATTATCTTGGCAAAATATATTTTCTACCAAATTTGTCAAAGATGTACCAAGTACCTCAAAATCCCTTGTAAAGAAGTGTTTCACATATTTATTTATTTGTTATTTAATATATATTATCCACATACACACACTGCAAAGCACTAAACAGGAAAATATAACCCACAGTCAGTACAGGAGAATCATCAGGTGGAGAGGTGGGAGGCTGGAGAATTAGTCCATCCCATCTCCATGCTCTTGAGACACATCTCTTCCTGGGAGTCTTTCTGCTATCTGCCATCACCAACATGTAAATAAGATTATAATAAATTAGAACCATATTTTTTTTTATAGACATGGCTTCCTTCTCTGGGTCTGCACGAGCTGTCCCTTTTCTTCATGCGGCCACCAAGAAATAGCCATGGCACTCAGACAATCTCCACTATTGATCTCCAGGCCCATATCCTATCTACACCTGTCTTGGAACAAACTTGGCCTTCTTCCACAGAAGGCATTTCAAATATTGATGTACTTGGTACTTGGTATTGACCAAGTACTTAGGTGAAATGCTTATTTACAAAACTTGTTTTTTAAAAAATTAAATTCTGAAAATATATGTAACACACAGGTTTAGGAACTAGATTTCTCAGTATGGAGCCATCTGGCCTGATTTTATTCTGTAGTCTCACCTATTACCAATTTTCCCAAATATCCTGTAATGTAACACACTGAGCTGCTCATCTTTTCACAAGTAGGCTGTATTTGTTCATGACTCTGTGCCTGCGCTCATTTCCCCTTACTTGAATACCCTCCCTTCTCTTCCTTTCTCTTCTCTGCCTTGAAACTGTTATTTATCCTTTAAAGCCCTGCGAAAGATCAACCCTTTCTGAAGCTTCACTGACTTCCACTCTCAGAAAAGTTTATTCTTCTCTCTTCTTTGCTTATTGAACACTTTGTAGGGACTTATTACATTACACAAAAATATTTACAATTTTCACTTCTCCAAGTAGACTTTGAGTTCTGCAAAAACAGTGATCTTTATCTTATTTAATGTTTTCTCTTCCTCCACTACCCATTATGGTGCCTACTATGTAAGTAATCACTGGATAATTTATTGAATAAATAATTATGCAATATGTCAACTTTTAAAATATAGGAGTGGATTCAGTGATCCCGGATTGAGCCCTTAAGGAAGTGAAGCATCAGGAGCAGCGGAGAATATGTGATAGGGAGTGTAGCAGGAGAGGTGTCAACATGGCCAATTCTGTCACTGTAAATTGCTCACAGCTGACTCTAGGAGCTCTGCTTCCCCATGGATATAACGGAATAAGAATCCTGATCCTTCTTACTTCCTTCAATTCTTATGGAGATCAAATGAGATACCATAGGCAAAAGCCCTTTGTGAACCATCAACCATCATATAATCAGCAATTAGTATTATTATTAACTAAAATGACTCCTGTGGCAATATATTGTAGACATTTTACAATGGATTTACCTCTTTTCATGGGACTACAGATATTCCTCCTTTCCTCCTCTCCAGCTTCCAACATGTCTAGAACGCACACATTCATATCTACATTGACTATTTGCTTGTCTGGTTGTGCAGAATTGCTTATTGAGGCCTTCATGTAATACTACCTGACCATGAAGTTTGGAAATAAATACCAGTGGAGCTAAAGTTGCAAATAAAAACCCATGGAAGCTGAGGAATGGTTCTTTTGGTTGTACTGTCTGTAGCAGACAATGGACCAAGCACCGTCCATGTGCCTGTCACTTTATCTGGGGAAGTAAAGATAATTCCATGAAAAATGAGGCAGAGGGTCTGATCTGAAATGTCCCTCAGCATTGTAGGTGAAATGGGTCAAATTTATAAGATAGGGTTTTAAAAAGAAGGTTTGCTTAATTCTCTGTGGGAAAGTGGATACCCTTAGACTTTCCTGAATACCGTTTGTCTGGGCTGAAGCAAGTAATGAAGTAAAGAAAGCAATTACAGGGTGCATTTTGTGACTTAGAACTGAACCCTGTCACTAATCAACCTGTTGGAGGAGACAGCTTCTGTACTAATGTTATGTCCAGAATTCAGAACACCCTTGGCCTTGAAGCAATTTTTGGAAGGTTAGGAGGTCAAGGACTGGGCAATTCTAGAAGCAATGCTTGGCCCTTTTTCTAAAAAGAAAGGGAATTTGGCATTTTTCCAGTGGAATTATTATTGGACTGGCAAGGCCTTAAGTCCCCAACTGTGTTTGGGGCTCTTAAAGCGAGGGTTTGGCAGTGGTGTTTATTCAAATTAGGGTTTTACTTTAAGGGGAAGGTCTCTGTTTTCCAGGGGATCAACCTAGCTGACAGAAGTGAGATGAGGCAGAAGAAAAGAGCAGCTTGATTGATGTGGGTGCCTATACATCACTTGCCTCTTTAGGAGAAATTAGCATCTTAGACGGGAGGGCTTGGAGAATGTTAATGTTAAGTTGATTAGAAGCCAAATAACTTAGTTTAGTCAAAGGCCCCACAGATTTCCTGGGAGCCCTGGTTGCACTGGTCCAGATGGTCTTTTTTGGCTGTGCTGTTCTCAGCCACACATGCAGCCAGCTCCAGGTTTCCTTCTCCACTCAGAGTGGGAGAGGCTGCCCCTACCTCCTGTGTTCCCACAAATGCTGCATTCTCTCAGTGCTCAGTGAATACTAAATAATCAAAATGGCAATAAATCCTGAGCTTGGCACATCCCTTTAGAAGTCTTGGACAGGAGACGGGTAATGCTGAACTGGCTGTTGGAGGAAAAAATAGAGTACTAACCTTTTCTCATTATAAATGATAATTATAATTGCAATATATTATTAACATAATATCAATAACAATGATAGTAGTGCTTGGCAAGATGTCAGGCACTGGGCTGAGAAATTAAATTCATAACTTATTTAACCTTCAATAAAACAATAATGTATGTATGATAACCTTCATATTACAGATGGAAAATAGTTCAGAGAGTTTAAGTGACTTGCCCAAATCTAATAAACAGTAGAACTAAGATTCAAATTCTGATTTGTGTCGTTCCAAATCATGTGCTCTAGAACTTTATTCTATATTCCTCCTCTAGTCTATTTTCTATTGTGGCTACATGAATATATGAATAACTTTGGATGGCAAGAGTGGGCCTTCAACTTCCTCATTTGGCACCAAAGAGCAAAATTTCTAAGAAGTAGTAGAAGGTGAGGTGAAGACTTGGGGCTGGAGTGAACAGACTAATAATAATGAAAGGAAAGTCACACTATGCTTTTTGCATTCTGTCTCTTAAACCCACTACCCCAAGGCGTAGTGCATTTTGCCTCATCAGAGAAAGACAATTATAGTACTAATAATGGTGATTATAATGGCCACAAAACTTCCGAGAAAATGTTCCCAGTTGTTGAATAATACTAAAAATATTATCAAGATTCATTAGCTATAGAATTGTAAATGCAGTCCCCATATATGATGACCTGGAAGCATCAAATGGCCTAAGAAACTTACTGGCATTAAATATGCCCCAATTTATTCTACTTAAGTGAGAATCTAGGATTTGTGCATGCCCTTAGCTATTGCTGAAACAGAAACTGAAATGGCTTTATTTGAGAATGTCAACATCTTTCACATTCTCTTTTAGGTTATCAGGAAAAACGAGTAGACTAGAAAAATTAAAACATTTATGCTCCATTTTCAGTCACTCTAGGAGATGGATATAATATTGATTCCAGTATATGCATAAGGCTTTCACCATTAGCTAGTATTGAGCAGAAGATGCATGTGAAAAAATGAAGAAGCATAGAGAGAGGACCAGGAGGACACAAAAAGCAGATCTAAGACTTTTACTTGTAGCCAAAATGGAGTAACAGAGACTTACCATCATGTCGAACAAATAAAACGTGGACAAAATCAATGAAGGGATGGTCCTCAAGACATTGAACGCCAGTCAATGAAGGACAATTATTCCCAGGAGCCAGGGAACAAGATAGTGCACCCAATAATTTCCCTAGTTTATTGTATTGAAAAAGTGTCCAGACTGTGTCACAGGGCAGGGAATTGCAGACAGTCTGGCAGTCTCCCTGAGTGGGAGAGATAGAGCTAAGAGTCTGAGGATGCCCGAGTGGGTAGAGTTCACAAGACATGGTACTAGAGGTGAGAGAAGTACACAGAGAGAGAGAGAGAGAGCCAGAGATCTGCAGGAAGACTTCCTTAAGTCCTCAGCTGAGGAGTGATCAGTGTCTGTCAGTGGGAACACTAATTAAGTCTGGAAAGGACCTACTGAAAGAATAAAAGGGAATCATTCATAACTCAAACAAGGCTGAAATAGTGCTTGTTCCCAACACTCAGATTGGAAAACCTCATAAGTTAGGAGGCTTTAGTTAGAGTAGTAAAAATGGGTCTTTATTCAATAGCAAAAAAATCAACCCTAGACTAAATGGTGCTCAGCTAAACAAAGCCAAAAAACAAGGCCCAAAATGATGAAATTCTTTTAAAGTAGGCTAATTAGTAAAGGAGATTTAAACAGCTATTATGAGTGTCTTCCATAAACTTGAGGAGCTAGATTGGGCATGTAAAGCAGAAACAAGAAAGATTTACAAAAAGACGAAAATCAAACTTGCAGAGATGAAAACCATGTCTAAAATGAAAAATACATTGGATGAGATTATCAGCTGAACAGACATTGCAAATACAAAGTGGTGTATTTGAAGACATAGCAATAGAAACTATCTAAAATGAAATAGAAAAAGGACGGAAAAAAAAAAGAAATTGAGCACTATTACACTGTAGGGCAACCTTAAGTGGTCAAATGTGTGTGTAACTGGAGCCCTTAAAGGAGAGAATTGGGGTGATGAGGCACACAGAATGTTTGTGAACATACCAGCCAAAAAATTTTTCAAACAATGAACCCCCAGGTCCAAGAAGCTCAACAAATGCCAATCATAAAATATGAAGAAAACTGTAACAAAACTTATCACTATCAAATTGTTTAACCCAATGATAAAGAAAAAATATCTTACAAGTATCAAGAGAAAATACGCATTGCCCAAAGAGGAACAAAAACAACAGTAATATTCTATTTCTCATTTGAAACAATGCAAGCTAGAAAACATTATGAAAACATTTTTAAAGTAATGAAAAAAGTTTTCTGTCAGCCTATACTTCTTTACCCAGTGATAATATCTTTTTAAAAAGACAAAATAAAACATTTCAAATATAATAAAGCTGAAAGAATCCATCACAAGTAGACCAGCACTATGAGACATATATTTTTAAAAGTTCTTCATGCAGGAGAAAAATAATATGAGACAAAAATGTTGAGCTCCACAAGGTAATGAAGCACACTGAAAATGGTAGTTACAAAAATAAAAAGCAGACATTTCCTCTTATTAAATTCCTTTTGAAAGATGGTTGACTTTTGAAACAAAATTATATATGGAGTTTATACAATATGTAGAAGTAAACAAAGGGCAACAATAGCCGAAATATCAGTATAGAAGAATAGCAGTAAATTGCTGCAGTATGTTTATACTACATGTGATGGGGAAGATTATCACTTGAAGATAGACTGTGATAAGTTAAAGATGTATAGCATAAGTCCTAGCAACCAATAAAATAATACAACATAGAGTTGTAGCTAATATATCAACGAGTGATGAAATTAAATCATTAAAAAATATTCATTTAACCCAAATGAAGGCAAAAAAATGGGCGAGAGGACACAAAGAACATATAGAACAAATAAACAAGATGATGGATTTAAATGTAATCAAATCCAAATCACATGAAATATAAATGGCTTAAAGACTCAATTTAGAAGGTAAAAATTATCACACTGGATATAAAAGATCCAACTAAATGCTACCTACAAGAAATTCACTTTTTTATAAGTACAGAAATACACAATTATTTAGACTTATTGTGTAGATATAAATTAACCTAAATATTTAAGAAAAAGAATTTTAAAAATTAGAAAGAGGTAAAACTATCACTATTTCCAGATGATAATGATTATGTATATACCTTGGAAACCAAAGATAATCAACTAAAAACTATTAAAAACAATACAAATTTTCAGAAAAACATACTGCTATAAAATTATTAGATTAAATTAGTATTTTAATATATTAAAGCAAGAATAAATTATTAGATATGATAAAAAAACATATTAACATAAATAATAGCAACAAAAGACATAAAATACCTAGAAAAAAATAAGAAATATGCAAGACATATAAGAAGAAAAAGATAAAACATCATAGGACATCAAAAACAATTGAAAAATTCAATAGATACTATGACTTGAATAGGAATATAGTCTATATCATGAAGAATGTCAAGGTTACCTAAGTTAATTTATAAATATAATGCTAACCTGATAAAAGCATCACCATTTCAAAAACCAGATAGACTGTTTCTAGGGTCATATGGCAATATAAGTAAATAAATATATCCAGGAATAGAAAAAAAATTAAGTGCTTTTGAGGAGTCAGTCTATTAGATTATTAAAACAAAGAATGCATTAAGGAGTCAATGAGAAAAGCAGCATGGTACTGAGACAATAATAGGAAGACAATCCAGTGGAACCGAAAAGAAAAATTTGAAAATATTAATGTGAGAGTTTATTATACAGATACTAATTCATATTAATGTGCAACTATGTTATGTAAAATGGTGACATTTCAAATTAATAAAAACAATAAGTTTTGATAGACCAAAAAAATCAGAAAAAGATTATTGTAAATCTTTCTTACATCTTACTCCAGGATATATTTCAAATGGATCAGTTACTTACATGTAATAAATAAAAGCATAAATGTTCTAGGAAAAAAAGACAATGGAAATTCTAATTGCCTTGGCATAAAACAGACCCTTCTATTTATTGCTAATAATCAGAAACCATATATAAAAATCTATAAATTTTATCCAATAATATTTTTTAAAATCCTGCATAGCAAAAAGTAAAAAAAAAAAAAAAAAAAAGAAAAAAGCCAAGTTGCATTTCCCCTAATTTAAAAAAGTGCTTTTATAACTAAGTTATAACCATATTGTAAAACATCAGTATCCTCATTAAAAGATAAGCAAAGCCTAGGAATAAACACTGAAAACAGTAGACCCTGAAAATGGCTCCCAAAACATGAAAACAATGCTCATGGTCACTAATGCAGAACTTTAAAAAGACAAGTATCCAAAACTTTGATTCCACTCAGTTCCCAAACTTGTGATCAAATGATCAATTTCATGCATGACTTGCAGAAATGTAAATGGATTCCAGCTCTACAGAGATTTTAAACAATATATATCAAAATAGTTCTTTGATAATAACAATTCTACCTCTGAAATTACATACATATGGGCTGACTCATTGCAGCATTATTTGTAAACAGTAAGCAATTAAAAAACTCCAATGTCTATCAATATGGAACTGGATAAGTAAACTATTCACACACTGGAATAAGATATAGCTCTAAAAAAAGGAAGAGGGGCATACCAAATCCAGCGACATATGAGAAGGATTATAAACCATGATCAAGTGGAATTTATCCCAGGAATGTAATATTAGTTTAACATCCAAAAGTCAATCTGTATAATGCACCATATTAATACAATTAAGGACACAACCCACGTGATCATCTCAATAAACTTTTTTTTAAATCATGAAAGGGTGTTTGATGTTGTGAAATATTTTATCTGTAAATATTTGACAAAATCAAACACCCTTTCTTGATTAAAAAAATGTTCAACAAACTAGAAATAGAAGGTAGATTCTTCAATCTTATAAATGATATCTAATGAAAAACCCATAGCTAACATCATAGTTAATGGTGAGGGACTGAATGCTTTCTTCTTAAGATTAGGAACAAGGCAAGAATGTTTGCTTTCACCATTTCTAATCAACATTTTACTGTGCATTTTAGCCAGGGAAATCAGGCAAATAAAAAAATTAAAGATGTCTATATCAGAAAAGGAGAATTACAATTATCTCTCTTTATAAATGGCATGATCTCTCACATATAGAAATCCTAAGAAATCAACTGAAAATTTATTGGAACTAATTAATGAGTTCAATAAGTATACTATATATAAGATCAATATACAAAAGTTAACAGTAATTCTATGACTAGCAATGAACAATTCAAAAATGAAATTAAGAAACAATTCCATTTATGATAGCATCAAAAGAGTAAAATATTTAGAAATAAAGGAAACAAGGGTAAGACTTATACCCTGAAAACTAAAAACACTGTTGATAGCAATTAAAAATCTAAGTAAATGGAGGCAACCCATAAACATGAACCAGAAGACTTAATTTTGTTAAGAAAGACTTATTCTGAGAATTGATTTACAGACTCAATGCCATCCCTAACAACATCCCACCTAGCTGTTTTTTTTTTTTTTTTTTTTTTTCCAGACACTGACAAGCCACTGCCAAATTCATAAGAAAGTGCAAGGGGCCCAGACTGACCAAAACAATCTTAACAAAGAAAAATAAAGTAAGGAGACTCTCACTCCCTAATTTTAAAACTTACTACAAGACGGGGTGGAGCCAAGATGGCCGAATAGGAACAGCTCCGGTCTACAGCTCCCAGTGTCAGTGGCGCAGAAGACGGGTGATTTCTGCATTTCCAACTGAGGTACCGGGTTCATCTCAGTGGGGAGTGCCGGACAGTGGGTGCAGTGCACTGGGCCTGAGCCAAAGCAGGGCGAGGCATCACCTCACCCAGGAAGGGCAAGGGGTCAGGGAATTCCCTTTCCTAGTCAAAGAAAGGGGTGACAGACAGCACCTGGAAAATTGGGTCACGCCCACCCTAATACTGCGCTTTTCCAATGAGCTTCACAAACGGCACACAAGGAGATTATATCCCAAACCTGGTTTGGAGGTTCCCACGCCCACTGAGCCTCGCTCATTGCTAGCACAGCAGTCTGAGATCAAACTGCAAGGCGGCAGCGAGGCTGGGGGAGGGGCGCCCGCCATTGTTCTGGCTTGAGTAGGTAAACAAAGCAGCCGGGAAGCTCGAACTGGGTGGAGCCCACCACAGCTCAAGGAGGCCTGCCTGCCTCTGTAGGCTCCACCTCTGGGGGCAGGGCACAGACAAACAAAAGACAGCAATAACCTCTGCAGACTTAAATGTCCCTGTCTGACAGCTTTGAAGACAGTAGCGGCTCTCCCAGCACGCAGCTTGAGATCTGAGAAAGGGGAGACTGCCTCCTCAAGTGGGTCCCTGACCCCTCAGTAGCCTAACTGGGAGGCACCCCCCAGTAGGGGCGGACTGACACCTCACACGGCCAGGTACTCCTCTGAGACAAAACTTCCGGAGGAACGATCAGACAGCAGCATTTGCGGTTCACCAATATCCACTGTTCTGCAGCCACTGCTGCTGATACCCAGGCAAACAGGGTCTGGAGTGGACCTCCAATAAACTCCAACAGACATGCAGCTGAGGGTCCTGACTGTTAGAAGGAAAACTAACAAACAGAAAGGACATCCACACCAAAAACCCAACTGTATGTCACCATCATCAAAGACCAAAGGTAGATAAAACCACAAAGATGGGGAAAAAACAGAGCAGAAAAACTGGAAACTCTAAAAATCAGAATGCCTCTCCTCCTCCGAAGGAACGCAGCTCCTCACCAGCAATGGAACAAAGCTGGATGGAGAATGACTTTGACGAGTTGAGAGAGGAAGGCTTCAGACGATCAAACTACTCTGAGCTAAAGGAGGAAGTTTGAACCAATGGCAAAGAAATTAAAAACATTGAAAAAAAATTAGATGAATGGATAACTAGAATAACCAATGCAGAGAAGTCCTTAAAGGACCTGATGGAGCTGAAAACCACGGCACGAGAACTACGTGACGAATGCACAAGCCTCAGTAACCGATGTGATCAACTGGAAGAAAGGGTATCAGCGATGGAAGATGAAATGAATGAAATGAAGCATGAAAAGAAGTTTAGAGAAAAAAGAATAAAAAGAAATGAACAAAGCAAGTCCTTAGTGACCTACAAAGAGACTTAGACTCCCACACAATAATAATGGGAGACTTTAACACCCCACTGTCAACATTAGACAGATCAATGAGACAGAAAGTTACAAAGGATACCCAGGAATTGAACTCAGCTCTGCACCAAGCAGACCTAAAAGACATCTACAGAACTCTCCACCCCAAATCAACAGAATATACATTCTTTTCAGCACCACACTACACCTATTCCAAAATTGACCACATAGTTGGAAGTAAAGCACTCCTCAGCAAATGTAAAAGAACAGAAATTATAACAAACTGTCTCTCAGACCACAGTGCAATCAAACTAGAACTCAGGATTAAGAAACTCACTCAAAACTGCTCAACTACATGGAAACTGAACAACCTGCTCCTGAATGACTGCTGAGTACATAACAAAATGAAGGCAGAAATAAAGATGTTCTTTGAAACCAACAAGAACAAAGACACAACATACCAGAATCTCTGGGACACATTCAAAGCAGTGTGTAGAGGGAAATTTATAGCACTAAATGCCCACAAGTAAAAGCAGGAAAGATCTAAAATTGACACGCTAACATCACAATGAAAAGAACTAGAGAAGCAAGAGCAAATACATTCAAAAGCTATCAGAAGGCAAGAAATAACTAAGATCAGAGCAGAACTGAAGGAGATAGAAACACAAAAAAACCTTCAAAAAATTAGTGAATCCAGGAGCTGGTTTTTTGAAAAGATCAACAAAAGTGATAGACTGCTAGCAAGACTAATAAAGAAGAAAAGAGAGAAGAATCAAATAGACACAATAAAAAATGACAAAGGGGATATCACCCCCAATCCCACAGAAATACAAACTACTATCAGAGAATACTATAAACACCTCTATGCAAATAAACTAGAAAATCTAGAGGAAATGGATAAATTCCTTGACACATACACTCTCCCAAGACTAAACCAGGAAGAAGTTGAATCTCTGAATAGACCAATAACAGGCTCTGAAATTGAGGCAATAATCAATAGCTTACCAGCCAAAAAAAGTCCAGGACCAGATGGATTCACAGCCGAATTCTACCAGAGGTACAAGGAGGAGCTGGTACCATTCTTTCTCAAACTATTCCAATCAATAGAAAAAGAAGCAATCCTCCCTAACTCATTTTATGAGGCCAGCATCATCCTGATACCAAAGCCTGGCAGAGACACAACCAAAAAAGAGAATTTTACACCAATATCCCTGATGAACGTTGATGCAAAAATCCTCAATAAAATACTGGCAAACGGAATCCAGAAACACATCAAAAAGCTTCTCCACCATGATCAAGTGGGCTTCATCCCTGGGATGCAAGGCTGGTTCAACATATGCAAATCAATAAATGTAATCCAGCATATAAACAGAACCAAAGACAAAAACCACATGATTATCTCAATAGATGCAGAAAAGGCCTTTGACGAAATTCAACAGCGCGTCATGCTAAAAACTCTCAATAAATTAGGTATTGATGGGATGTATCTCTAAATAATAAGAGCTATCTATGACAAACCCACAGCCAATATCATACTGAATGGGCAAAAACTGGAAGCATTCCCTTTGAAAACGGGCACAAGACAGGGATGCCCTCTCTCACCATGCCTATTCAACATAGTGTTGGAAGTTCTGGCCAGGGCAATCAGGCAGGAGAAGGGAATAAAGGGCATCTAATTAGGAAAAGAGGAAGTCAAATTGTCCCTGTTTGCAGATGACATGATTGTCTATCTAGAAAACCCCATTGTCTCAGCCCAAAATCTCGTTAAGCTGATAAGCAACTTCAGCAAAGTCTCAGGATACAAAATCAATGTGCAAAAATCACAAGCATTCTTATACACCAATCACAGACAAACAGAGAGCCAAATCATGTGTGAACTCCCATTCACAATTGCTTCAAAGAGAATAAAATACCTTAGAATTCAACATACAAGGGATGTGAAGGACCTCTTCAAGGAGAACTATAAACCACTGCTCAATGAAATAAAAGAGGATACAAACAAATGGAAGGACATTCCATGCTCATGAGTAGGAAGAATCGATATCGTGAAAATGGCCATACTGCCCAAGGTAATTTATAGATTCAATGCCATCCCCATCAAGCTACCAATTACTTTCTTCACAGAATTGGAAAAAACTACTTTGAAGTTCATATGGAACCAAAAAAGAGCCCACATCGCCAAGTCAATCCTAAGCCAAAAGAACAAAGCTGGAGGCATCACACTACCCGACTTCCAACTATACTACAAGGCTACAGTAACCAAAACAGCATGGTACTGGTAGCAAAACAGAGATATAGACCAATGGAACAGAACAGAGTCCTCAGAAATAATGCTGCATATCTACAACTATCTGATCTTTGACAAACCTGACAAAAACAAGCAATGGGGAAAGGATTCCCTATTTAATAAATGGTGCTGGGAAAACTGGCTAGCTGTATGTAGAGAGCTGAAACTGGATCCCCTCCTTACACCTTATACAAAAATTAATTCAAGATGGATTAAAGACTTACATGTTAGACCTAAAACCATAAAAATCCTAGAAGAAAACCTAGGCAATACCACTCAGGACATAGGCATGGGACAAGGACTTCATGTCTAAAACACCAAAAGCAATGGCAACAAAAGCCAAAATTGACAAATGGGATCTAATTAAACTAAAGAGCTTCTGCACAGCAAAAGAAACCACCATCAGAATGAACAGGCAACCTACAGAGTGGGAGAAAATTTTTGCAACCCACTCATCTGACAAAGGGCTAATATCCAGAATCTACAATGAACTCCAACAAATTTACAAGAAAAAAACAAACAACCCCATGAAAAAGTGGGCAAAGGACATGAACAGACACTTCTCAAAAGAAGACATTTATGTACCCAAAAAACACATGAAAAAATGCTCATCATCACTGGCCATCAGAGAAATGCAAATCAAAACCACAATGAGATACCATCTCACACCTGTTAGAATGGCCATCATTAAAAAGTCAGGAAACAACAGATGCTGGAGAGGATGTGGAGAAATAGGAACACTTTTACACTGTTGGTGGGACTGTAAACTAGTTCAACCATTGTGGAAGTCAGTGTGGCGATTCCTCAGGGATCTAGAACTAGAAATACCATTTGACCCAGCCATCCCATTGCTGGGTATATACCCAAAGGATTATGAATTATGCTGCTATAAAGACACATGCACACGCATGTTTATTGTGGCACTATTCACAATAGCAAAGACTTGGAACCAACCCAAATGTCCAACAACGATAGACTGGATTAAGTAAATGTGGCACGTATACACCATGGAATACTATGCAGCCATAAAAAATGATGAGTTCATGTTCTTTGTAGGGACATGGATGAAGCTGGAAACCATCATTCTCAGCAAACTATCGCAAGGACAAAAAAGCAAACACCACATGTTCTCACTCATAGGTGGGAATTGAACAATGAGAACACATGGACACAGGAAGGGGAACATGGCACACTGGGGACTGTTGTGGGGTGGGGGGAGGGGGGAGGGATAGCATTAGGAGATATACCTAATGCTAAATGACGAGTTAATGGGTGTAGCACACCAACATGGCACATGTATACATATGTAACAAACCTGCACGTTGTGCACATGTACCCTAAAACTTAAAGTATAATAATAATAATAATAAATTCGGTATAAAATAAAAAAAAACTTACTACAAGAAAATGGTAATTAAGACAGTATAGAACTAGCATTAAGAACAGACATATAACTCGTTGTGGAAGACAATTGAGAATCTAAAAATAAACCTTTACATTTATGGTTAATTGATTTTCAACAAAGGTGCCAACCAATTTAAGCGAGAAAGAGTCTTTTCAAAAAATGATATAGGGTCAACTGGATATCCATGTACATAAAAGAATGAAGTTAGACTTCTTTCATTCATCGTACACACAAATTCACTCATAATAAATCAAAGACGTAAATTTACTCAGAATTGATGAAAGGTCTATAGTTAAAACTATAAAACTCTTAGAAGAAAACCTAGGAGTAAATCTTCATGAAGCTGGGTTAAGAAATGATTTCTTAGATACAACAACAAAAACACAAACAAAAATTACAAATTTGACTTCAGCAAAATTAAAAACTTCTGTGTCACAAATGATACCATCAAGATAAAAGAAAAACCAACAGAATGGGATAAAATATTTGCAAATTGTGTGTTTGATAAGGGACTTTTTCTAGAATGTATAAGAAATTATGACAATTTAATAATAAAAAGACAACCCATTTTAAAAATAGGGAAAGGATTACAATAGACATTACTTGTAAGGCATACAAAAAGCGAATAAGCACATGAAAAGAAACTCAAAATCTTTAGTCATTTGGAAAATGAAAATCAAAGCTATGAGATACCACTCCACATATACTAGGATGGCTATAATAAAAAAGAGACAATAATAAGTGTTGATGAAGATGTGGAGAAGTTGGAAACCTCACATATTGCTTGTGGGAATGTAAAATAGTACAGCCACCTTGGAAAACAACTTGGCAGTTTCTCAAAATGTTAAGCACAAAGTTACCTATATGACCCAGCAATTCCACTCCTATGTATAAACCCAAGAGAAATGAAACATATAGAAGCTCAAAGCAAATGTTTGAATATTACATGCTACAACATGGATGAATCTTGAAAACATTATACTAAATGAAAGAAGCTATTCACAAAAGACCGTGAATGGTTTGATTCCATTTAAATTAAATGTCAAGAATAGGTATATCTGTGGAGATAGAAAATATATTAGTATTTCTTAGGACTAAATGAAACATATAGAAGCTCAAAGACAAATGTTTGACTATTACATGCTACAACATGGATGAATCTTGAAAACATTATACTAAATGAAAGAAGCTATTCACAAAAGACCACGAATGGTTTGATTCCATTTAAATTAAATGTCAAGAATAGGTATATCTGTGGAGATAGAAAATATATTAGTATTTCTTAGGACTAAAGGAGAGGAGTTTGAGGGAGTGAATGGGGACTTACTGCTAATAAGCATTAGGGTTCTTTGGGGGGTGATGGAAATATTCTAAAATTAGATTGTGGTGATTGTACCTAATTCTGTGAATATATAAAAAACACTGAATTGTAAAATTTATTTTTATTTTTTACATATATATTTTTTTAATTTAGAGATAAGATCTTGCTTTGTTGGCCAGGCTGGAGTGTAATGGTGTGATCACAGCTCACTGCAGTCTTGAACTCCTGGGCTCAAGACATCCTCCTCTCTCAGCCTCCAGAGTAGCTGGGACTATAGGTGGATGGCACCATGCCTGGCTAATTTTGTTTATTTTTATTTTTTGTAGAGAGGGGGTCTCTGTATGTTGCCCAGACTGGTCTCGAACTCCTAGGCCAAGCAATCCTCTGGGCTCAGCCTCCCAGATTGCTGGGATTACAAGTCTGAACCGTTATGCCTGGCCTGAATTATACAATTTAAATGAGTGAATTATGTTATGTGAATATTATCTCAAGCTATTAACAGACAAAATGTTGTTCTAGCCACATGCTCAATAATCACATATGATAAATAGTTTAAAGAAAAGTGATCCTTTTAGGATCCTAAATATTTATGTTATATGAAAAACAATGGCTATAGAATAGTGTGCATAGTATGCTCTCTTGTGTAAGAATGAGGAAAAAAAATCAATCTCTTGATGGGTACAGAAGAAACTAATAACAGAACTTACCTATTTTGGAGAGGTTTGGTGGGAACAAGTGACTTAGAGTAGGAGGAATAATTGAAACTCTGTTTCCATATACACAAGTATATGTGCATATGTATGTATGCATATATCTCCATATATATGTACATGTGCATATATGTATATATGTATGTATATGCATATAATTTTTAGTGGGATGAGTGAAAAATTGTATTTGTATTGCAAATATATTAATTTAAAAAGCAGACTTTGAATAAAACTTTCAACAGCTTAAAATGCTTAGTTAAAATACACTTACTGTAGAGTTCTACATCTATATTCTCTGAATTTTCCATATACAAAAATACACAAAACACAACTATACCATTAGCTTTTTGTATTATATTTCCCTTGTTTCTCACACTCAGGAGCTAGATGGGGAAGAGTTTTCCATAGTGGGTGGTTCTGGAGAAGTAAAAGCTCAGTATGTTTCTAGCCTTTATTAAACGTTGCTACAGTTGCTAAGATTCAGAACCACTCAAGGGCCCAAGATCTGGGTTTGACCTTGTGCTTCTCACCTTCAAATTATTGCACTATAACATCAGGAGTAGAATACAGGATGGATGGGTAAATGAGAGAAGAGCACTTTCACTAAGTAAGGAAGATCTTATTAATCCAACGCTTGCCATATGGCAGAAAGTGTGGGAAAGGTACATGACAGCTTAATGGAAGTTGCTGAAATATGGACTATCTTCCATTTTTTTCAGAGGCTTTTAAGTGCAAAATGTCTAATAGGTGCAGAAAGTACTTCTGGTTGTGATGTTCACATTTGTCAAAAGGCCTCCACCAGCTGTACACAGCCAAGGCAGATAGATGCCCAATGATTTCTTCTTGAAATCCTATTCTACTCTCGTTCATGGACATCCAACTGAAGAAATATGTACGGAACACGTTTAACAATCTGCTGCCCTCTGAAGCACAAAGCTGCCCATTAGAGGCAATGTCAGGTAACAGTTCAGCTTGGTTCTGGAGGCAGGCTGCCTGGTGTGAATCCCAGTTCAGCTTTTTTGCTGGTTGTCCAACATCAGTTACTGAAATTTTCTAAGGCTGAACATCCCCATCTAATAGAGGAGATCAGTTTATCTACCTAGTAGGATTGTAGAGTTAACAGGTTGTAAAGTTAACAAATACAGAAGAATTCCTGGCTTGTCATTACTATGTCACACCCAAGCTTAAAATCCTTCATGTGACCTCTCAGTGTCCTTAGATTAGTCTGAAATGCCAAATGTGGTTGATAATGGCTTCCCTCATAATCCATCTCTCCAGTCTCTCTAACACCACTCTTCCTTCCCTCTGTTCATACTCCAGCCACATTCCCATGTATCAGAAGTCCCAACTTTCTCCTTCAGGAACTTCACATATTCTATTTCTCTCCTTCGAATATTCTTACTTTCTTCCTTATAGAACAAAAGCGAAACTCCCATTCAAGTCTTAATTTAAATTACACACAATTAGGCCTGGTTTAGATCCCCTACATTGAATTTCCATAGCATCCTGGACTTCTTTGTAGCACTAATCACATTTACAATTAAACATATATTTCTGTATTTTTAAAATGTTCTCCCCACCCTAGATTGACTGTAAGTATATGTATGGTGTTGACATTTAATAGATGCTGGAGAAATATTGGCTGAATAAATAAATGAATGGATGAATTCAAATCTACTGTGCAACTTGTGTTACACAGTAATAGACATAGTTCCAAGTTTATTAATATGGGTCTGATGTACAAGTCATGGAGAATGTTGAACGACAATACTTCTGTAGATCCCAGTAGCTGCTGATGTGCCTATCTCCTGAAGTATGTAGCTCTCAAAGACAGAAGCTGATGGTTGAACTACAATGAATCTAACATAAAATCTGCAGAAATTATTTAGTTAAAAATAATTTTAAAAGATTGGTTATTCTGTGTTCTACAAACCCACCTGGCCTGGTGAACATCATTTTCTGTTGCACATAGTGTGTAAGAATTCACCTAGAAGTTGAAACTTTAGGGGCGTTACTACTTACAATTATCTGAGTGCTGATAATGCTCAAGGTTATGCATGTGGCACCTGACCTCTCTGTGCTACATTCCAGATAAGCATCTCTGTCTACACCTGGATGTCATCTGTCACTTTGTTTTGGTCTTTGCTCCAGTGGTTGTCAGTGCTTCCTGCTCAGAATCAGCCTATCTCGTTACCACATATGCCAGTGTGTCTTTCTGCCACAGAGGTGTCTTAGCTGCACTATGTTTCAAGTAGGATGTGTGGTTCTCCCGTATCAGTGTTTCAACCTGCCTGTCTACTATTGTTTCCCTCTGAGCCGTGGCTTCAGCATCTGTAGGTAAAGGCACCAATAATCTTGGTTCAGTGGTTTCCACAATAGCTTCTGTGCAACATGTAAGTTAGCATGATTACCGTCTCTAGAAACAACATGGAGAGAGTAGGTACGAGCATGAACCGTGAAGTGAGATGAACCTGGATTCATTTCTGCCATTGACATGTACTAGTTGTGTGGTTTTGATAAATCTGAGCCAGTTTCATCAGCTTTTAAACGACCATCTTGCAGAATGTAAAAATAATTTAGTGAAAAAATGTATGTAAAATGATTAACATAGTGACTATTGCTACTACGACTATTACCAATACTACTGCCACTATTAATATTTCAGGTTATGCCTGAGCTGAATGAATTTCACTAATCCATAAGATCTATGGCAGGTATCCAGAGACCATTGTCCTACAATTAAAAGTGCCTTAAAATATCCAAATAGACAGTTCTGTACTTTTTTGGGAAGCCTTCAGGCAATTCTTCAGAATCTTCATGCTGATAGATCTGTTTAGGTTCAAATGATGTTGAAGAAAAGAAGGGCAGATGAAAAGTGAGGACAGATAAAAGACTTGTAAATTGAAAGTTATACTTGAGAATCACGTGGAAGCCCTTGTTATCTATTTTGCAAATCAGTTTGCTTTTTAAATTTCCAAAAAGCTCTTCTTAGCTAGCAAGTCAGCAGGAAGCAAGGTTTTGGTGAGTTTCTTACGCATACTGCATATTCATAATAATTTATTTCATAAAGTATGTAAACACATGTAATATATCCTTAGGTACAAATACATAGGCTCCTGTTTGGAGTCTGATTTTCAAAATTACCATTTGTCAGCACTAGATAGCTTTGCCCCAGGGCTACTAAAGATGGTGGAGAACAGAGAAAGAGGCATGGTGGCTTCTGTACCGGTGGCTATTGTCCCTTCTCCCCAGCGGCACATCAGGCCCATTGGTAGGTGAATTGACTATAGGGTGTTTTCAGTAACATTTCAAGGTAGAGGAGCATGTTCATATTCTTCGTCTTGGGTGTTTTTGAAGTTTTAACCCACTCGGTCAGGCATGGGTGAGATGATAAAGTGATTGTTCCAAGTCTTGAATTCCAGATATTAGACTCAGGGTAGGGTCATATTTACTTCATCTACCCATAAGGCTTCCCTTTTTTGGACTTGGGGCCCACTGCCATGATGATTTTTACTTAATTTTACAGATAACTTGTATCTCAGTGAATTTTAATCTGAAACTTATATTAAACAATATCTGCCACCATCTTTGGTAATTTACAGAGATGAATTTATGATGCTTGTAAATATACTTGTGCATGAATATATATACACATACATGCATATACATATCTATATCTATGTAAATGTAATATATACCTACATAAAATAGGTGTACAAACAAACATATCTCTGTGTGTGTGTATATATATGTGTGTGTGTATTTATGCTGTCCAATTAAAGAAATTTCAGTTTTTGTAAATTTATTTTATAAATCTTACAACTTACAAACAATATTTCAGTAGCTGTTCTTGACCAGCTCAGAATGGAAGAGAATCTTCTGCAGATACCCTCCTGTGCCACTGCAACTAAACATTCAAATTATATATGTATATTATGTTGTATTGTATGTATCATAGACTGATGATAATCCTGAAGCAAGTTGCTAGGGGCCTCACATTACAACTATGGAGGTTCAGATTTCCACTTTATCCCATTTCTCAGGCATCCCATTTAGGGGTTGTCTGCACTGGGGAGCAGAGGAGAGATGCCAATTTTTCACTTCTCACCTACAGGGAAGTGATATCTCCTGAGGCTGCAAGCTGTGTTCATTTCTTCCTTTAGGCTTACTGGCCAATTCCGACTCTGAGCTATTTGTGACTATTGGGATTATACTTTCTCAACCTCAGCAGCCTTCTGTGGATTGATACTTAGAAGTTTCCAGCACACTGAATATGAGTTCTGCTGTCTTTGCTCTTTTGACATCAGGCAAAGACAACATGTTTCAGTCCAGATGGTGTCAGTTTAATCATTGGCACCTAATGTAGTGTGATATACTAGTGTTGAGCCAGTGCACATTATGGGTAATTTTCTGAGATTTTGCTTTGGAGAAGAGAATAGAGAAGACTTTGGAGAAAAAAAAATATTTGTAGTGGTATGAAAAGCTGACCTAAGATTTTTATTTTCTAAACCAGCATCAAATATGTAAATATTGCCACTTTAATAGTAGTAATAATCATTTATTGAAAACCTAAAATGTGCCATTGAATGTAATTGGTTGCTTTGAATGTGCTTGTAATTCTTAAATTCTACACTCTTTGCCATGCATGGTCTGCCTCTGTTAACCTCTACAATTGTATCAGCTAGGAATAGTGGTTTTGTGTTAGGTAAAAGAAAATTCAACAAAACGAGACAGTAAAGGAAGAAATCAACTTTTCTTGTGTAACAGTTTTTTCTAAAGTAGGAAGTCCGAGCAGATAATCAAGAGACTCATCCAAGAGCCCAGGCCCCTTCTATCTTTCTCCTATGCTGTCTTTATCGTGGAGTTTTTGTCTTATGGTCACAAGATGGTTGCTGCATCTCCAGATACTGCATCGCTGTTCCAGGCAAGGAGAAAGAAGTATAAAGGACGAATGTAAGAGTTTGATATTGTTTTCAATTCAGAGAGAAAGGCTCTGCACTGGGAATTATGCCTCATCTCATTGGCTAGAGCTGTGTCACATGGCCAGCCTCATGCAAGGTAATCAAAGATATTAGGAGCAAACAAGGGCAGAATGGGAGTCAGTCAGTGTCTGCCTCAATAACTGCATCTTACATCACTCTGTGCATCATTCCCTGTGCTTCAGTCACACTGGTTTCCTTCCATCTGGCAAGCTCTTGTCTCCTCAGAGGATCTTTGCACTTACAGCTTTTTCTGCTTGGAATATGCTAAGCAGAGCCATGGCTATACTATGTCAGGTGGTACTCCTACTATTCCTAACCAGTTATTCTCTATTTCATGACTCTAGCCCCCATCCATAATGATACCATTTATTTGTTTACTTGTGTAATATCTGATTATGTGAACTCTCCATACAGTTATTTTCTATTTTTTCTGTTGCTCATCCCTGTGTTCCTAGCACCAAACATGTCAGCTGCATAGAAAGCGCTAAATAGAAGTTAATTAATTGAATATTCTGTTTTGTCTAATATTTTCAGAAGTCCAGTGGATAGGTAGCCACTTGCTTGCAGTCACAGAAGTATTGAATGTATCAGAGCCAGAATTAGAACCTGTTTGCCTGGCTCTTTCCAAAAAACACTGTTTCTCACAGAAGGAGGCTCATCTGGCAGTTCTCAGAAGTCTCTCTATTTCAGAGCCCAAGGTCATGCTCTCCAAGCTAATTGATTTGTTTGTCACTTCCATAATAGCCCGGGGTTACTGACATTAGCACTTCTCTAGAAAGCCAGTTTTTCATTTGATTCTCCCAAGAAGGCCAGAAGCGAGAGCATTTGTGGTTTCCCTTGAATGGCTTCATCCTCAATGATGGAAAATTAACTTCATTTTGCTGACCAGTAAATGGGAAACTGAAGTCCTTAAGATATTGATTAATAAACCTTTTTTTCTCAGAGATAAGAAAGTTACTCTTTTCAGAGAAAGGACGGCTTTTCAATTCAGTTTAGTTATTTCCAAGCATTAGTTCTAAATTGTAGTCAAAATCCATTTTGCATATAAATCCTGTTTAATGAGACCCTCTCCTGATACACCTTTTATGAAACTATTGACCAAAGGCTCTGGTACTGGAAAATGACTCTGACATTAGAAATGGATCTGCTCTGGTGATCTAGTGTACAGCATGGTGACTATAGCTAATAATACCACACTGTATACTTGAAATTTGCTAAGAAGTTTGATCGTTAAGTATTTGTACCACACACATATACACTAAATAGTTAACGATGTGAGGTGATATGTTAATTAGCTTGATTGCAATAGTCATTTCACAAAGTCTATACACAAACATCTAAACATTACATTGTACCCCTCATATGTGTACAATTTTTTACTTGTCAAGTATAACTCAATGAAGCTGAAAAAACAGCCAGGCACCGTGGCTCATACCTGTAATCCCAGCCCTTTGGGAGGCTGAAGTGGAAGTGTCGTTTGAGCCTGGGAGGTTGAGGCTGCAGTGAGCTGAGATAGTGTCACTGCACTTCAGCCTGGGTGACAGAGTGAGACCTTGTCAAAGAAAAAAAAAAGCAAAAAATGGATGAGGTCTCATTAGTTGTCTTATCCTCTTGGCAATTCAAAATTTCTCCCTCTTGCACACTTGGTAATCTCTCCAGTCCATTTTGAGAGCTCTGAATGTGTTTCTATTCCCACTCTGGAAGCTTTGCTGCACATCTGGAAGGCTTATTTTTGTTATTATTGTTGTTTATTTTTCTGTCAGCTATGCTTCTCTGTCTGCTTCTGCCTGAATCACCACCAGAATACAGACTTTTAAAAGCCTTCAAATTCTTTTTGAAAATTTTCACGGGTTTGTGTTTAATTTATCTTGGAATAAGAAATAAAGACCCAGCTTGATTTTTCTTCCGATTTGTTCCCAAACATTTTCTTCAATTTTACGTCTTTTTCCCATTGGCTTGAAATGCCACATTTACCATGTATTAAATTTCTATCTGTATTTGGTTCTAGTTCTTCATTTTCTTTAGTTCCATTGAAATTGATACTCCTGTGTAGTATAAAATGTTTTATATACCAAAGTTTTGCTTATCTGGTAGAGATAATTCTCCTCAATGCTGTTTTATAGAATTTCCCCACACATTCTATTTATTGAAAATTTTACCATGTGCCATACACTATTCTAGGCCCTGGAGATATGGTAGAAAACAAAACAGAAAAAGTCCTTGCGTTTTTGGAGCCTACAGTTTTGGTAGAGGATACAGACAATCTATAGGAAATTAGGACTTGGAGAAAATTAGAGAAAGGTAAAGGAACGTAGGGTGCCAGGAGCCCTGGAGGGTGGTTTTAAGTGAGGCATCACTGAGGTGACATTTGAATGGAGATTTCAAGAAGGTAGAAATTAGCTATTTGGGGGATGAACATTCTATGCGGAACAAAGAGCAGGCACAAAGTTGCTGATATGAGTATGCACCTGGTTTCTTAGAAAAATAACAAAGAGGCCAATGAGTCTAAAGTGAACAAAGTGGGCAGGGAGAGTATTAGGATACAGGTTCAGAGGGTGATGTAGGCCAGATGGTGTCAGACATTGAAGGCCATTGTAGAGATGTTGGCTTTTACCCTGCTCAACATTGGAAACTATAAGAAGGTTTTGTCTAGTAGAGTGACATGATGTGCCTTAGGTTTTAAAGTAAATGAGGCTGGGCATGGTGGCTCATGCCTGTAATCCCAGCACTTTGAGAGGCTGAGGCAGGTGGACCACTTTAGGCCAGGGGTTCAAGACCAGCCTGGCCAACATGGTGAAACCCTATCTTTAGTAAAAATACAAAAATTAGCTGGGTGTGGTAGTGAACATCTGCAATCCTAACTACTCGGGAGGCTGAGGCAGGAGAATCACTTCAACCCAGGAGGTGGAAGTTGCAGTGAGCACTACTGCACACCAGCCTGAGCAACAGAGTAAGACTCCATCCCCCCAACCCCCAATAATAATAATAATAAAAAATAAAAATAAAAAATAAATGACCTGACTGCTCTTTTAAGAGTATACTATGGGGTAGTGGCAGATACAAGAGAGCAGTTGAGAGACCACAGCTGTAATCCAGGTAGAGAGACGATGGTAGCTTGGAGCAGAGTGATGGTAGTGGAGGTTATAAGAGGTGGACGGAATATGAATATATATTTCAAGGCAAAATTGGAAGTATTTTATGACTGATAGGATATGGGGTATTGGAAAAAGAAAGACATCTTTAAAAACTCTAAGGATATTTTTGGTCTAAACCAATGGACGATTGGAATTGCCGCTAAATGAGATAAAGAAAGCTGCAGGTGGAATGGCTTAGGGAAAGTCAGGGCTCTGCCTGGATATGTTCTTCTATGATCTCTTTTGTCATCTGATTGAAGATATTAAGTAGGGAGTTGAAGACATGCATCTGCAGACTGAGGAGATGTCTAAGGAGATGTCTGAAGTGGATCTGTACATTTATGGGATTTTGGTATATTGATGACATTTAAAACATGAGATAGGCTTTTATGATTTTTTGACAAAATATGCCTACATCAAAATTTAAATCAAAATTCAATTAACTTTATAGATTAAATAAATAAACTACTCAGCCTCATCAGTAGTTGGGATTACAAACATAATTAGGGAGAACTGATGTCATTGAGTTTTCTCACTCAAAATAAAAAATCTTCCTTTTCCAATTATTCAACTCTTCTTTTTAGTCCTCAATCTGATTTTTACGTCTTCTTTATATAGATAGTACACATTTCTTATTAAGTTTATGCCTAGATATTTTTATAACTTTTTGTTATGAAATATGAACATCATATTCTCTGAATTGGGGTCAGCACTTTTTTGGTAAAGGCCAGATAGTAAATGTTTCAGTCTTTTCGGGACCCTGTCATATATGTGTGTGGTAGTGTGTGTGTTTTGCAATCCCTCTACCATTTAGGGGCCGGGCACAGTGGCTCACACCTGTTATCCCAGCACTTTGGGAACCTTTGAGAGATCAATTTTAGTAGGATGATTAAGGTGGAGGCTAAATTTCAAGAGGTTAGACGTGAGTGATGTATTAGGAATTAGAATTAAACAATTAGATAATAAGGAGAAAAGGAGCCAGCAGAAAGGAAGAGACTGCAATTATCAAAGGACAAATTTGGGACAAATATTTGTAAGGAATAAAATAGGGAACATATAAAAATTTTTAAAATGGGGGTTGTCCAGGAGCAGAGGCAAGCCAGAAATGCCCACATCTTGGCACGGTTTGCTTTGAGTATGATGCAAACTGTTAAAGTGTTTTGGGCATGGGTGCTTTCATTTGTTTCTTCATATGGCAAAGTGTAGAAATAAAAAATCCATGAGGAATGATGCCAGTGCAGTTGGTGATCCCCTGTGCGTTTGCCTGTTAAATCAATGGGAGGTAAAAAGAGCCTTGAAGATACACAATCAGAGACATTGCTGTTACAATAGAAAGTTGTGAAAAAATAAATAAACCTACTCAAAACATTTTCAGGCTGCTGAATGGAGTCTCAAATGCCTCTGCCAGCAAAAGATGCTGTTAGGTAGGTCTTCTCATCTTCCATCCTTCTCTGTGACATGAACTGCCCTTCTTTACGTTATTCAACTACTGGTAGAGAAAGAAGACCAGAACTAGCTAGACCACAGTCAATACTTTGCAACTGTCTTTGACTGAAATCCTATAATGAACAAAGGCAGATAAACAGCTCTGTGCAAAAAGGCCTCTTGGGCAGCTGTGATAGGAAGTGAATCCGAAAAAAAAGATCAAGAGCTTTTGTTTTCCATGGAACTCAAAACCCTAATAATAGATAAACTAGAAACCACTGTAATTATAATTGGAAGTAGCAGTACTCAATCCAGAGCCAAGACTTGTGCCCATAATGTGAACTAGAGAATTAGCTTGGGGCTGGGTGTGTGTACACATGTGTATATTCTGGACTTTCTATTGCCTTAAGCAAGTGCAACATGGGATATTGACTTGAGCACTGCAAAGAATGAACCATTTTAATTAATGTATTACCCTTCAGAGTCTGATCTTGCTTCAATATGGCATATGAGTTTTAAGTAACAACCAGTCATTTTCATATACACTGATTCATTTGATGCCTCCAACAATCTGTGAAAGTGCTGTCCTTATTACTATGGAAAAAACACTGGTCAAAGAATGAGCTGAGCTCAAGTATAATTAATACAAGCTCACATTCACCAAGGACACACTGTGCACCCATCACTTTATATGTATTTTCTTTAATACCTGAAAGTACACTGTGAGGTAGACATAGTAGTTCTCAACTAGAGGCTATTTACCCCCAAGGTGACATTTGGTAATATCGGGAGATATTTTGGGTTGTCATAGCTGGGGGTGAAAAGGTGAAAAAGGTTATGCTATTGGCATCTAATGAATAGAAGCCAGGAATGTTGCTTAACCTCCTACAATGCACATCACAGCTCCACACAAATAATTATCTCCAGCCCAAATGGTAATAGTACCAACATGGAGAAACCCCGCTCTACATCTCATTGTATGGGTGATGAGATGATGAAACTACAGCTCAAAGAGGTAAGATGACATTCCAAGCACACAACCAGTAATAATAGAGCCTACGTTTGACATAGATTAACTAGCTCGAAAGTTTCTGCTGGTCCTACTACAGGGCACCGATCCTGAATTTTCTATAACCTTAAGTAAAACATTCAACTTCTTGGTATCTCCATGTTCTGAATTCTCCAAATGAAGATGTCACTGTCTGTCTTGCTCTCCTGAATATAGTTTTTTTAATAATTAAATAAGGTCTCACATCTGAAAGTGTTTCACAAAGTAAGATTTTATGTTTAGAGGGAATGTTAGCATGGTGATGGAGAGCACAGACTCTGGAGTCAGGAGACCAGAGTTCAAAACCTAGCTCTGCTACTTGTTTTCCTTATGACCTTGGCCAGCCTTGTCGAGGTACCTCTCTTTACCTCAATTTTCTTATCTGTAAAATGGGAGATGAAAATAGTACCTCTTGGTAAGATGGTTGAGTTAGATAGCATATGAAATGGGTTTAGACGATTGCCTGATACATGCTAAGTCAGGGTTAGCTCTTGTAAATCTTATTATAAATATACCTGTACATATCTAATTATGAAGGATCTAGATTGAGAATCCAGCCAGATTCAAAAACCCACAACCCAAGCACCTCTGTCAACAGCCTCTATAGTTTGTAGGAGCAAACCTAAACCAAACTAACTCAGGTAGAGCAATTCAGACGACTAAAGAGCCTCTAACTCAGAAGCAAACAACAAACTACACATTCTTTCCCTCACTGCCACCAGAAGACTAAAAAGGAAATGGAGTGGACAAAGGTAGAGTTGAATTACATGATATGGGGTTGAAAAGACTACACTGTGGACAAGCTTCAGGGTGTACTCATTAAGAGTTACAGAATATTTCATCTTGAAGGAAAAACTCCCCATAGTATTAATTATTGCAAAAGAGCCCCACAGGATTAAATCGTAAATGTACCTGTGTGTATTGACCTTTGGGGAGTTGTTGTAGATTTTCATTAGCAGCATCCTCCTCTAAGAATCTATTTGAAAAATTTCCAAATTGATCCTTGTAAAAGGTATAAGGCCAACTTAATACAGAAATTTAATTTCAGGCTGCCGATTGATACAGTGACAGTGCATGACTACATTAGTTTTAGGTCCTAGGTTCCAACAGAGTGCCGGCCTTTCAATGAACCGAATATAAAGTCACTCCACTTTAGAAATAATTTTTACATTGATTCTGAACAGTTATAGTGGCTGGGTTCTTCACTGTGAACATTCCAGTGGAGAATAAGCAAATCATTAAGAAAATTGGACTCACAGGTAAACATTCCCATCTGCAGTAAAACTAAAGAAAAACTATTCATTCATTCATTCAAAGTAGTTATTGAATGCCTGTGTTTTGTGTCAGGACTGTTTTAGAGGTTGGAGATAACTTAGTAAGACTGATATAAGCCTTGTCCTCCAATGAGGGGAGACAAGCAATGCACAACTGAACAAATCCATAAATGGGATGATTTCAGATAGTGGTAAGTCCAATAAAAGCAATAAACAAAGAAATAATGTGAAGAGTTGGGAGCTTCAAGAAAGAGATAGGGAAAAAGAACACCCAATAATGCTTTAAACTCATTGAACAAATATTTCACAGCTGAAAAGTTCAGGCCTGATCATGAGGGATCTTGCACCTTTCCAGCTTATTAGTCTTCAATTCATTCTTAAGGTACCAACCTTGTCCTCATGGTTCAAGATGACTAAAGAGTTCTAGCCATCACATCTCTGTTCCACGCAGCAAGATGGGCAATAATGAAGACAAGGAAATATCTCATCCCTCTGGAAGACTGCCTAGTATTCCTACAGGACACTTGCTCTCCCACTTCATTACTCTGAGCTAAGTCACTTGGTCTTACATGCCTGCAAGTGGATGTGAAATGTAGTCTTTAAGTCGGGTAGTGACGTGTCCAATGAAAAGTTGCAGTTTTGTTAATGTGAAAGCAAAGAGAAGATAAAATATTGGGTAGAAAGCCAACAGTGTCTGCCATGAGGGATACTTTAGAATGCATAGTCACAAATGGTTTTCTGCCAACATAGTATTTGAGCTACAGCCTGAAGAGATAAGAAGGAACAGATATTTGAACAAATCTAGGAAAATCATGAGCAAAGTGGTGAGAACAAAGGCCCTGGAGTGGACATAAGTGTGGATTTTTAAAGAAGGGAGAGAAAATGTGTGAGAGGTATGACTTGAGTGTTGTGAGCCAGGCAGAAAATGGCCTGGGTAAGAACATAGAGGTTAGCATGGGTGGGTCACACTGGGCTTCCAAGGGCAAATTGGTGAAGGTTTTAAGCAGAGAAGAGATGAGATGAGATCAGATTTACAAGTTTGTAAGATTACTCTAGAAGCTCTGTAGAAAATGAAGAACAGGGAAGATGAGTCGATGTTTGGAAAAATATATAGGCTTCTGATAAAATTCAACATCCCTTCTTGTTAAAAACTCTCAATAAACTAGGTATTCAATGAACATACCTCAAAATAATAAGAGCCATATATGACAAACCCACAGCCATTATTATACTGAATGGGCAAAAACTGGAAACCTTCCCCTTGAAAATCGCTACAAGACAAGGATGCCCTCTCTCACCACTCTTATTCAACATAGTATTAGAAGTTCTGGAAGAGAAATCAGAAAAGAGAAAGAAATTAAGGGCATTCAAATAGGAAGAGAGGAAGTCAAACTATCACTGTTTGCGGATGACATGATTCTGTATCTAGAAAACCCCATCATCTAAGCCCAAAAGCTTAAGCTGATAAGCAACTTCAGGAAAGTCTCAGGATACAAAATCAATGTGCAGAAATCGCTAACATTTCTATACACCAACAACAGCCAAGCTGAGAGCCAAATCACAAAAGAACTTCCATTCAAAATTGCCACAAAAGAATAAAATGCCTAGGAATACAGCTAATAAGGGAACTGAAAAATCTCTACAAAAAGAATTACAAACCACTGCCCAAAGAAATCAGAGATGACACAAAGAAATGGAATAATATTCCATGCTTACAGATAGGAAGAATCAATGTCATTAAAATGGCCATCTTGCCCAAAGCAATTTATAGATTCAATGCTATTCCCATTAAAATATCATGGACATTCTTCACAGAACTAGAAAAAAATGATTTTAAAGTTCATATGGAACCAAAAATGATACTGAATAGCCAAAACAATCCTAAGCAAAAAGAATAAAGCTGGAGGCATCAGACTATCTGACTTCAGAATATACTACAGGGCTCCAGTAACCAAAACAGCCTGGTACTGGTACAAGAACAGACACATAGACCAATGGAACAGAACAGAGAACCCAGAACTAAGACCACACACCTACAGCTATCTGATCTTTGACAAACCTGACAACAAGCAATGGGGAAAGGAATTTTCATTCAATAAATGGCGCTGGGAGAATTGGCTAACCATATGCAGAAAATTGAAACTATACCCTTTCCTTACACCATATGCAAAAATTAACTCAGGACAGATTAGAGATTCTAATGTAAAACTCAAAACTGTAAAAACCCTGGAGGACAACCTAGACAATACTATTCAGGACATAGGCATGGGCAAAGATTTCTTGATGAAGACGTCACAGGCAATTGCAACAAAAGCAAAAATTGACAAATGGGATCTAATTACACCAAAGAGCGTCTGCACAGCAAAATAAACTATCAATAGAGTAAACAGACAATCTACAGAATGGGAGAAAATGTTTGCAAACTATGCATCTGACAAAGATCTAATATCCACCATCTATAAGAAACTTAAATAAAATTTACAAGAAAAAAACAAACAACTCCATTAAAAAGTGGATGAAGGACATGAAGAGACAGTTATCAAAAGAAGACATACAAGCAGCCAACAAGCTATGAAAGAAAGCTTAACATCACTAATTATTAGAGAAATGCAAATCAAACCCACAATGAGATACCATCTCACACCAATCAGAATGGCCATTATTAAAAAGCCAAAAAAAAAAAAAATAGATGCTGGTGAGGTTGTGGAGAATAAGGAACACTTAGACATTGTTGGTGGGAGTGTAAATTAGTTCAACCATTGTGGAAGACAGTGTGGCGATTCCTAAAGACCTAAAGTCAGAAATACCATTTAACCCAGCAATCTCATTACTAGGTATATACCCAAAGGAATATAAATCATTCTCTTATAAAGGGTCACATGCATGCATATGTTCATTGCAGCACTATTTGCAATAGCAAAGACATGGAATCAACCCAAATACCCATCAATGATAGACTGGATAAAGAAAATGTGCTACATATACACCATGGAATACTACACAGCCACTGAAGAAAATGAGATCATGTCCTTTGCAAGGACATGGGTGGAGCTGGAGACCATTATCCTTAGCAAATTAACGCAAGAACAGAAAACCAAATACCACATGTTCTCACTTATGCGTGGGAGCTAAATGATGGGAACACACAGACACATAGAGGGGAACAACACACACTGGGCTCTATCAGAGAGTGGACAGTGGGAGGAGGGAGAGGATCAGGAAAAACAACCAATTGATACTAGGTTTAATATGTGGGTGATGAAATAATAGGTGCAACAAACCCCCATGACATGTTCTCCTATGTAACAAATCTACACATCCTGCACATGTACCCCTGAACTATCTATCTATCTATCTATCTATCTATCTATCTACCCACCTACCCAAAACTCTTAAGTGGAAGGCATGAAAGGAAGGAAAGAAGGCCGCCTTTGTCGTCATTCTGGATGTCTTCATTTGCCCCCTCCATCTGCTCTCCACCTTTCTCTCTCCTGCCTTTGCATCAACAGCCATCCTTGCCCTCTGACTTGTCTGCTAATCTGGGTAGTGGTAGGAATGGAGGCAGGACACAAGAAGATCAGGCCACATGAAGCAAGTGAGTTTGGGGTATTTTTCTGCCTATCTCCTTGCTAAGTTGCCAAGGGTCCACTGGATCTCTCCACTGCACTCAGCTCCTGCTAGGTGAGCTCTTCTACACCTGCCCTCCTTAGGACTGGTAAACACTTCTCACCAGCTCAAGGCTAGGAATGGTAATGGGTCCTCACTGTTGCTAGCCCTGGCCTGCTACACGATCCCTTATAGCTCCCTAAACTTTATCCTCAGCTTTTTAAAGAGTTCAAGAATTAAACATTCTTCAGTGACTCAATTTAAAGGTACTCTCTAATTATTAGCTGGGCAAAGCTAGCAGAGCTACTTTCAAAGTGCCGAATACTGTGTGCTATCTAACTTTCAAAATAAAATGGTAGGGGCGGAATTATAATCACTGTTTTAAACATGAAGATATTCATTTCTGAAATACTAATTAACATAGATAGTGGCGGGGAGCCAGGTGTCTTGACATTTCTTTAACCTCCCTTTGTTTCTAACCACAAAAACCTGACTTTAGTATGTTTTTCTTCTTTCCTTTTATTTCAGTGCTCAAGGTCTATTCATTATTTTTTCTTTCAGGCTCTTTTTTTCCCCTCTGTTATACACACTACATATGTGCATTTGAGGGACTTCCTGTCAACTTTCTTATGGATAGTCTGTGAAAATGAAAGCACAGAGAAGGCCATTTCTCACCCACCACCAGTACATAAGAGCAGTAAAGAAAATAAAGCTCAATTCTTTCAAGTGACAACCACAGATAATAGATACTACCAAACCAGGAATTTGAGGGTGGGTTATAAATCAAAACAACACAATATGCAATCAAATAAACAAGCAATAGGAGCAATAAAGGCTCTTTTCATCTATATATTTATCCACTCTCAGCAAAAGTCACTGACTCCGGAGAATTTGGGCTCCTAGAAATGCCAGTTCTCATTGCTGAGCAAGGTTGGATGCTGACATGTTACTTCACACACCAGGCATCAAGCTGCCACTGTGATCTCCATGGCAAAATCTACCAAGCACCTGAGAAGGCTTTGATAGAGGAGTGCCCATTTTCAACAAGGGTAAGAAAAATAATAAGGCCCAGCAATGGAAACATCCACCAGAGCAGAAGCTGACAGTTGTCTTTGACAGCAAAAGGGTCGACTGCTCTTCACTGTAATTCCATGAGAAGCTGAGTGACACTTTTATACCATGATATGATATCCCTATTTAAGATTTATAATGCTTCTTTTACTCTGTAGGAGACAGAGAGTGGGAAAACCACAGAAAGTGTTGTGAGTTTTGCTCATTTTGTGCTAATTGCCCCAGCTATAAAATAGTTCATGGAGTCTGGACAATATAACAAGCTTGCTTAAAACTTATCTTGCTTCTAAATTAGTAGTTTGCTGGTTCTGAAAATATGGTGTCAATTAATGATATACAGTAGATCTTTTTCCTACAATATGCAGGTGCATAAGATATTACATTGTTTTGTTTTCTTAAATCAGATTAAATTTGGTTCTGAGTGCCCCCAGAACTACGATGGAATAGCCAATATCTGTCTTTATTAAGGAGTCTTCTTTTCACCTTGGTTGTCCAGAGTCCCAAATAGCTTATGTAATCCAGTGAACTTGAGCAGGGGTCCTTCAGCTTCACAGCATCAGGGCTTTCCTTCCAGGAAGCAAAGCCCAAGATCTTTGCCCAGGGCTTCCTAGTCCATTTAAATGTACCTGCTTTCGCCAACTTGGTGCTAAGCTGGGACACAGAGAGCTCTGCCAATGGCTCCCTAGGCCGCCATCCTTGGTGTTTGCTTTCTACTCCATCCCTTTTGAAACCGATGTACTAGCCCATCCATCGAAGGCACTTTCACCCCTAGGTATTTCACAGAAGTGGAACTTGCCCTCCAAACTCTTGGAATTCACCACCATTGTCCTCCTCTCTTTGGTCCCAAGGAAAGAGGTCCCTAAGGAAAACTGCACTTTAATCCTCCTCAATCAGGGGTTGACAAACTACGAGACCTACCAAAGGCCAAATCCAGCCAAAAGCCTGTTTATTTATGGCTTGTAACCAAATTTTAAAAATGTTTTTAAATAGTTGTATTTCCAAATGGTTATATAAGTACTTATATAATATCCTTGATATTTCTTCTTGGTCCCAAGTGCCTAAAATATTTACTATCTGTCTCTTTAAGAAAGTCTGCCAACTCCTGCTCTGGATTCCCATACAAAAGCCCGGTGACCTGGAGTCTCTGGTTCAGACTCTGAAATAGGAAGGTCATTAACAATCCCACTGTAAGCCAGAAAACAAATTAGTATCAGTTAACTATGAGGAAATGGAGGAAGAAGGGAAATATTATTTTCATAATTGTCTAAGAATTTGCTACAATATGAGAAAACAGAACTGTGTACCTCAATAAAGTATGCTGTCATAGAAAATCTTGAAAGTTTCTGAGGACAGGACTCGTTTTCATTTTTCTTACTCATGTGCCTGAGTTCCCCTAATTTTGACTTGGTCAATCCTAGATATAAATCTGGCCCAGTGACCACTACAGAAAACAAGAACGACCATGAAAATAACTACCTGTCTGTTTTTCTACATCCAGCCTCTATGGAAGAGGGGGACACTCAATACATTCACAGGCCATAATTCCTTCTCAGGCTTTGAGAACACCTGTTTTCCTGGTATTAGGGAAGCTAAGGGATGCTGAGGCAGCAGTTTAGTGACAGCATCACCAGCTTTGCTGCTGGAATCACTCTGTTGTTTTACCACTGGGGTAATAACAAATTACTTTCATCCTTACAGTTTTGTTTAGGTATATAAGTTATGTTATATAATTTACATACAGTAAACTACACTCATCTTAAGTATATAGTTTTAAGTTTTGACAAATAAACATATCATGCACTACTACCATATTTAAAGCATTCTTTTCACTCCAACAAGTTTCCTGGTATCTCTTTGCATTGAATCTAGCCTCTATTCTTCTATCCCAGGCAATCACTGATCTGATCTCTGCTGTTATACATTAGTTTTTACTGCTTTCTAATCTAGATAAATGGGAAGGATATAGTAAGTATTCTTTTAGTTTGGCTTTTTTGCTCTGCAATGCATTTTTTTTTTCAGATTAATCCATGTTATGTGTATCTGTGGTTTGTTCATTTATTTTGGTGGTTATGAATAAAGCTGCCATGAACATTTAAATATAAGTTTTTGTGTGGATGTATGTGTTCTGTTTATTTGGTAAAAACTTAGAGTTGTTGGGTCATATGTTAAGTATATATTTAACTATATAAGACTATAATCGTGTTTTAAAAGTGATTGTCTCATTTCACATTCAGCAATGTTTGCGGATTCCAGTTGACATATATAATGGGATCTCAGTTTGGCTTTAATTTGCATTTCATTGATGATTAATGATATTGAGCGTCTTTACACTTCCTTATTATCGCCTGTGAAGTCCATTCAAGTCTTGTACCAATTTTTGACTTATTATTGAGATGTAGGAATTATTTAGGGATTCTGGATGTGAGTGTTTTGTCAGATATGTGGATTGCAGTTATATATTGCTTGCATTTTTAGTCTTTTTATGCTATCTTTCAATAAGCAGAAGTTTTAAAATTTAATACATTCCAGTTTATCAATTTTTAAATGATTCGTGCTATTTGTGATCTATCCAAGGAAACCTTGCCTGTATCAACTGCAAAGATTGCAAAGATTGTTCCTTTTGTTTTAACCTTTGTACTATTAGGAACTGGCCGCATTTTGCCTCCATATATCTCACCTTAGTTCCAAATTCAATTGTCTGCCTACTTCTTGAGTTTCTAGAATAATAAGGAGAAGGAAGTAGTGGTATCAGTCAACCATGATTTTGGGTTTTAATGATGTAGAAGACATAGGTAGTGAGGCCTTATAGACATATAGGGCTAGGAGGTGGAGTTAAGACTGTTGCATAATTCTGGGACCCTTGAAGAACTGCATTCGTTGTGAACACCTATAGATTGTAACAAGTAGAAAACAAAGACTGTTGTCTGTCTAGGCTTGGCTTATGACAGAAAAAATAATTACAAATTCAAGATTTATGTTGCACTGAGGTGTATGTTTTGAACTACACCACTCATGTAAGCTGGAAACCCTAACCCAAAAATTCAATAGGCCTCAAGCAGTTCCTGTCAGAAACAAATGCAAACTAACCCTTGAAAGAAACTTCTAGAATTCAGGTCACACAAAATACTCAGTTAAAACAATAACAAAATATATCACCTAACGATGAGCTTGTTATAAGAAAGCATTTGAAGAAACAATTTAAATGGCTTAGAGTCAACACACAAGATAACAGTGGGATTAGTGTCGTAGAAACTTGAGGTATTTGAAAGACAGTTTGAAAAAGGACATAAAGTAATCATATTTAAGATGAATGAGAGTTAAAAAAAAATCAAAACATCAAACACACACAAAACATTACATGCAAATAATAAAAAGATTTGGAAACGTAAATAAAACTTGTAGAAGTAAAAGAAAACGCATAACCACTGGACCTAAAAACTCAATAAATGTGCTTAACATCAGATAAACAGAACTAAAATGGAATTAACGAACAGAAACATGTATCTGAGAAAAAATCAATAATGCATCATGAATGATAAGAGACAAAACAGGAAAGCAATGTTTAGAAATGAAGGCAACGAAATGAGAAGGTCCAATATACACCTAATAGGAATTCCTAAAGAAACTGTAGAGAGAATAACACAATGGCAATATTCATATAAGAAAATAGCTGCTAATTTTTTTAAATTAAGAAAAGAAAGGGATCTACAAATTCATAAGTAGAATACTGAAAAATAATAAAAATTAAAAATTAAAAAAGTAAGAAAAATAAATTTTCTTTAATAGAAATAGAGACACTGAAATGAAACTTCTCAACAGCAATGACAGACGTCAAATACCTTTGATGCTAAAGGAAAATAATTGATAACCTAGTTAGCTTAAGCCACACAGACTTGCTGATGTTAAATTATATACCTACAAAATGGTAATTACATACAGATTAGTTATACACCAAATTTTATTCAGACAAATTCTTATTTAACAGTGAAGGTGAAATTATGACATTCAGTAAAAGAGAGATATTCACAGTTTTATTACAGGCACAATTTTGCTTTGTTCATTACTGTACTCCAAGCATCTAGAATAGGGCCTAGTATTCATAAGTAACTAAATGAATACTTTAATGCTTGGTTGAAATAATAAAAATTGAGTTGAAATCCTATCATTTTCTATTTATAGTGACACATTTAAAACAAATCAAAATAAACAAATAAAAAAAGGCTTAAAAGTAAGGGACAAATAAAAAATTCACCAAACTACTACAAATTAAAAGAAAGCTAATGCTGTTTCATGTATAATACAAAATACAGCATAAGCAATTTATTAAGGATAAAAGCCTCATTAGGGAAAAGGAATCACTACATATATTAGTGACATAAGAAAGGTTTTGCTTCAGTAAAAATTAGCTCCAAATCCATATTGTTTAACATGTTTTACTCATATTGTATAACCATTACAGGTCAGAATGGTATTCTATTCCACACAATCATCTGGAAACTCAGGCTGATAGAGCTTCTATTGTCTTGTAGTGGCCCTGTCAGAAATGCATAACCTTCTTTCTGCCATGGAAAGGTAAGAGAGCACTGGATTGTCTCATGCTATAAATTGAATGCTTCAGCCTGCAAGTGACATTTACTTCTTCTCATAGATACTTTGTATGAACTGGTCACTTTTAGTCTTGCCTTATTGCAGAAAGTCAGGGAATTATTATACTCTACTGTACCCAGAAGGAGCGAAGAATTATGTATATGCATTAATCCATTTCTGCATTGCTATAAAGAAACACCTGAGGCTGGGTAATTTATGAAGAAAACAGGTTTAATTGGCTCACAGTTCTATAGGCTGTACCAGCTGGCTCCAGCATCTGCTTCTGGGGAGGCCTCAGGAACCCTACGATCATGGAAGAAGGTGAAGGGGGAGGAAGTGCATCACATGGCCAGAACAGGAGCAAGAGAAAGAGTCAAAAGGTGCCACCCACTTTTAAATAACCAGGTCCCATATGAACTCATCACCAAGGGGATGGTGCTAAGCCATTCATGAGGGGTGAGTGATGCAAACACCTCCCACCAGGCCCCACCTCCAACACTGGGGATTACATTTCAACATGAGATTTGGAGGGGACAAATATCCAAACAATATTAATGAGTGAGCACTAGAAGCCTTTATCATAACGATAGAATTACAGTTCTAAACTTTTATGAGCCTAATATGCCCTCATATAAAGCAATATTTAGCAGCTTTAAAGGAAAAGCATGTACAATCTACTACCATAAACATAGGTTTTCATGCATTAATTAGTAATTGATAAGCTGACAAAAATTAGTAAGGATAAAACAGTTAAACAACATAATAATATATTTTAATGACTCAAATAATAATTACATCTAATAAGCCAACACGGAATTCAGCACCCAACAATTATGGAACACTTATTCTTTCCAAGAACACAATTAATGAAAAAACAAAAATTTTAAACTAGAATTTTATACCTGGTGGTATATCTTTTGAAAGGGAAGTTGAAATAGACACACAAAAAATTTTAAAAAATCATCACCAACAAGTCTGTTTTACAGCAATATTAAAGGACATCTTTCTGACAGAAAGACAATGGGACCGGGATGAAATGTGTATCTACAAAAAGGAATGAAAACCAATGAAAATGGTAAAGACATTGGTAACAATACATATTCCTTAAAATTATTTATAAATGACAGTTTTAACAAAAATATTAACTATGTAATATGGGGCTTATAACACGTTACAAATAAATTGCAGCCAGGCGGGGTGGCTCACGCCTGTAATCCCAGCACTTTGGGAGGCCAAGATGGGTGGATCGCGAGGTCAGGAGATCGAGACCATCCTGGCTAACACGGTGAAACCTCATCTTTACTAAAAATACAAAAAAAATTAGCCGGGCGTGGTGGTGGGTGCCTGTAGTCCCAGCTACTCAGGAGGCTGAGGCAGGAGAATAGCGTGAACCCGGGAGGTGGAGCTTGCAGTGAGCCGAGATCGCGCCACTGCACTCCAGACTGAGCGACAAAGCAAGACTCTATCTCAAAAATAAAATAAAATAAAATAAAATAAATTACATGGCAATTAGAGTGCAGTCATCTGGAGGGGAGAAATAGATGTATACCACGATATCATTCTTTTTTTTTTTTTTTTTTTTTTTGAGACGGAGTCTCGCTCTGTCGCCCAGGCTGGAGTGCAGTGGCGCAATCTCGGCTCACTGCAAGCTCCGCCTCTCAGGTTCATGCCATTCTCCTGCCTCAGCCTCTCCGAGTAGCTGGGACTACAGGCGCCCGCCACCAAGCCCGGCTAATTTTTTGTATTTTTAGTAGAGACGGGGTTTCACCGTGGTCTCGATCTCCTGACCTCGTGATCCACCCGCCTCGGCCTCCCAAAGTGCTAGGATTACAAGCGTGAGCCACCGCGCCCGGCCTCATTCTTATACTACAATGTGAAGTTGTATCATACCACCTGAAGATAGACTGTGATGAGTTAAAATGTGTACTAGAAACCAAAAAGTAACCACTAGAATAGTAAAATGAAGAAATATACCTAATGATTCAAAAAAGGAGAGAAAATGGAAGCAAAACTCAAAAGGGAGCAGAAACAGGCAAAAGAGAAGGCAAAACAGAAGTAAAAGAAAAAAAATAGCACAATGATAGATGGAAAACTAACCCTATCTGTATTCACATTAAATATGGTGGTGGAAAATGGTATAACCACTTTGGAAAAAAGTTTGGCAGTTTCTTAAGATTTTAAACATACATATACCATATGATCCAGTCATTCCATTCCTAGGTATTTGTACCAAAGAGAAATGAAAGTATATCTTGTGAAAGCCTTGTTCACAAGTATTTAAAGTTTCCTTATTTGTAATAGCCTCAAATGGAAAACAGCCAAAATGTCCACTAACAGGTGAATAGTTAAATAAATCATGGGATATCCATACAATGTAGTACTCCTCAGGAATAAAATGTAATGCACTATTATACACTCATCAGCATGGATAAAGTTCGAGTTATTATATAAGTGAAAGAAGCCAGACAAAAATAATACATAACTAGATGATGTCATTTATATAAAATTCTATAAAACGGAAACGAATATAGAGTGACAGGAAGCAGATCAATGGCTTCCTGGGGGTGGGTGGGGGACAGGAAGCGGTGGGAGGCACAATGATTTGGAGGATGATGATATGCTCGTTACCTTGATTATGGTGGTTGCTATGGTTTGGTTGTGTCCCCATCCAAATCTTGTCTTGAATTGTAGCTCCTATAATGCCCACGTGTCATGGAAAGCACCGAGGGAGGTAATTAAATCATGAGGGTTGGTTTTTTGCATGCTGTTCTCATGGCAATGAATAAGTATCATGAGACCTGATGGTTTTTATAAAGGGCAGTTCCCCTGCACACACGGTCTTGCCTGCTGCCATGTAAGATGTGCCTTTGCCTCCTTTGCCTTCTGCCATGATTGTGAGGCCTCCCCAGCCATGTGGAACTGAGTCCATTAAGCTTCTTTCGTTTATAAATTACCCAGTGTCAGGTATGTCTTTACTGGCAGCATGAGAACGTATTAATACAGTGGTGATAAAGGGTCTATATATGTCAAAACTTATCAAATTACACAGTTTGAATATGTGTGGTTTATTCTGTGATAAAGCTGTTTTGAAAAAAATCTCAGTTTCTACTGCTTCCCTATATCCTCTATCCAAGAAATTCACATCAAATATGACAACATAGGTTAGGGGTCAGTAAACTATGGCTCATGAGCCAACCACTTGCTCTTACAAATAAACTTCTATTGAAACACAGACATGCCCATTCATTTACAAGTTGTTTTGGCTGATTTCATACTACAACAGCAGAATTAGGTAGTTATGAAACAAACCACATGGACCACAAACCTAAAATATTTGCCACCTGACCCTTTAGGAGAAAAGTCTGATTACCCAGTATAGATAGGTTGAAAGTAAAAATGGAAAAAGTATATAACATGCAGATGCTAATTTTGAAAAAGCTGGAGAGGCTGTATTAATATTAGACAAAGCAGACATCAGAGTTAAAACCTGATGAGGGATAAAGAGGTATGTTACATAATGATGAAAGACGCAACTCAAAAAGACTTAATCCTAAGTAGTTATGTAGTTAATAACAATGCTTCAAAATACATGAAGCAAAAACTGATAAAATTAAAAAGAAATGGACAAATCAAAAAATGTAGCTGGATATTCCAAGACTCCTTTCTCTGTAATTGATATAACTAGGAGACGGAAAACAAAACATTTTCTTAAAACCTTTGACAAATCATTTTAAGAATGCTTGGTATATATAGTTTTCTTTTGATATCATGTTTTCAATAAGTGGATCATATATATATATTAAATATATGTTAACACACAGTCTGATTGATTTTTAATTTCTCATTTTATTATAAGCCATTATAAGCTCTCTATATTGTAGTATATAACATCAGACTGAATTTCCTGATTTTATAAATAAAGCACTTATATGGTAGTAGCTATTCTTTCAGGAACTAATAATTAGAAAAGTAACATATTTTGAGAATTGCACAGTTAGTAACAAAACATTAATTTGCATTTTTAATGTTTGTTTTGTTTTCTTTTTTGGTCTTAAGGGCATCTCACTCTCTCAGCTAAGATCTTGTTTTGGAGTGTGGTGGAGTATATAGCCAGAAAATCTTCCTGCAGCAAAACTTCCAGAAATGCTGGGGAAAATAGAATTTTAAAATGTATTGCTGAGCTCATAAGAAAATAAGGGAAAATCCTAGGATGCTGAAAATTCAATAGCTGCACTTGGGGTGGGAACAGGGTTAGAAAAGGTCTGTAGGTTGCAGTTGAAATTCAATAACTACACAGGAGCAAGAGAAGCCTTTAAGTCTTCACAATACAGTACATTGGCATTGGGCCTCAAAATGCTGCGTCCTGGTTGAAATGACAGTGTAGAAACGATTCATTCACCATCATTAGAAGAAGCTAAAAGAGTTTCTACATTTTTACCTGGAATTTGGTGGGGGAAGATGGCTTCTAAAATTGGTAACCAGATAGATTTGAGGCTTGACTTTCTACTACCTGTATTTTCCAAAAACCACTCAAGTAGATATTAACAAAAGAACAGTTCCAGGTTGGTAATACTGGAGCACTTGGTGGAAGCAAACACCAAATCTATTTTTTGGGACACATCCTAAATCCAGACCTCTCAGGACATTCACAAATGAATACCTTGAAGGTGTGCTCACGATTCAAAATTGGAAAGCTCAAATGAAAAACAGTGAGCAGATTAAGCAGCCAGTTAGTCTCCCAAAAACCTCAGAAAAAGCATGCATAGACAATTTTAACTGGAAAAAAAATACTGCCACATTTTGTAGTTAACATAATTTAAACATTATTTATTTCTTCGAACTGTGGTCTTTTACTTCATAAAAATCACTACTATCTGTCATAAAATAATAATGCTTTGAATTTACCAAACAAATGTATGGATTTCATGATGATACATTTTCAGGGTTGGGACTAACTCAATAATTCCACATGTAGTTCTCTGTTTTAAAATATTATCAGAAAGCTCTCATTCTCTCTTCTGATTTTCTTGGTTTTGAGGTGTTCAACATATAAACAATATCACATCTAACTTGAAAATAAAATTGTATAAATTTAGAGGTCAGTATTAATCTATGTTGAAGCAGGAAATAGACTTTAAATTTTGGTTTATTTTATATAAGGCTTAATTTTTAACACACGTAGTATGTATATTTGTGTGTGTGCGTGTGTGTGTGTGTGTGTATTTAAAAAATGGCTATTAACAGGCTGGATTTCTTAAAAGAGGGTGTCTTGAGAACCAAACAAAGGTAGACAAAGATTACCTGATTTTACCTGAATTTAATTTTATTCAATAATAAAATTTGAGACTGTTTAGCCTAATAGTCATTTTCTTTTGAAAGCTTGGCTTGTAAGACATTATTTGGCTGAGCTCATTTATCTTCTGCAGGAATCATGAAATGATTGGTGCAACTTGGTAATGACCTTGCTTACTTGATACTAAGCATTTCATATCACCGGCATGTTAAGGGGACTTAGGATTGTTTCATAACTGATTTCTTTTTCCAGTGGTGCTCTAATTGCGATTTGCACTCAGTCTATTGCTCCAGCAACTAATGAGTTCAGTAGTTTCAAGGACTTCATGCATTATTTGCTGTGGACACAAAGGATCTTGGCAGAAAAGTAAAGAAACACAGAGACGGGTTTTATACGGGGCATTTCTGGAAACTATACGGAAATTCAGGAAAAGGAATCTGACTAAATCCACCGTAGTTTTCCTATTCTACTCAAAATTGTGGTTTGGAATAACCCACTGTGTAAGAAAAAGAAAGAAAGAAAGAAAATGATTCAACAAATATTTCAACCTTAGTACAGATGTAGACTGCAAGTTCCAGGAAAGCCTGAAGCTTTGTGGAAGTGATTACAAAATTTCCTTTCAGGACAAATATTGAGATTATCGCATCTGAATTTCAGATTTCTTCTTCACCATTAGAAACCCCGAAGGGCTGTAAAGAAGAGAGTACGGCCGGGCGCGATGGCTCACGCTTGTAATCCCAGCACTTTGGGAGGCCGAGGCGGGCGGATCACGAGGTCAGCAGATCGAGACCACGGTGAAACCCCGTCTCTACTAAAAATACAAAAAATTAGCCGAGCGTGGTGGCGGGTGCCCGTAGTCCCAGCTACTCAGGAGGCTGAGGCAGAAGAATGGCGTGAACCCGAGAGGCAGAGCTTGCAGTGAGCCGAGATTGCGCCACTGCACTCCAGCCTGGGCGACAGAGCAAGACTCCATCTCAAAAAAAAAAAAAAAAAAAAAAAAAAAAAAAAAAAAAAAGAAGAGAGTACGTGGCCTAGGCCTTCAGATTCTCTAATTGAGGTAAAAATCCACTTTTTAAGAGAGATTTAAGTAATTTCATAATAGCATGACTCAGTCACGGTAACTTTACCAGGGTATTACTAGTGGGATTGGCCCAGGCTAAATTGTAGGATAAATGATTCATGATTTCTGATGCCTGGAACATTTTATTTCTAGCATCCTGCTTGTGGGCCAAACCTCCTGAAGAGTCCTGTCTGCCAGTGCTTTTTCAACCACCCCAACCACCAAAGATTAGTGGTTTATGTCATAAATGTTTATCAAACGCTTTAAATACTTGAGTTTTTGAGTCAAGTGTGCTGAAATTAAAGAGAGGAGAGGCAGACAACTGACCAAGAATTCATGATGAAGGGGGACCACTGCTCAGATAGGGAGGTGTGTGGATGTTCTGAGAACACTTAGAAAAGGTCCAACATGCATCCTGGAGGATCAATAAAGAACTGCTGGGTGGGAAGTGACATTAGGCTGAAACCTGGGGGAACAGAATTAGCCAGGTGAAATAAAGAGGAAGGGTGTTTCAGAAAAATGAATGGCCAAAGGGAAATAACCTCGCATGTCTAGGGAAGGAGAGTAGTTCTTACTCGGCACTCATCAAAACACTCTGGGCACCTCCTTCAGAAATGCTTGGCAGCTGCTGTTTTCAAAAACAGTTGCTCCTTAACTATCTGATATTGGCAAACCTGTATTGACAGGTGGTTTTGAAGCCTGGCACTTTTAAGACGTGTTTAAGAATAAGTTCTTCCCAGAAGGTTGTGACAACATTGCCAGTGTGAAATAATTCTGAAGGGTGCTTTTTATTAAAGTGGCTGAAATTTAAGTTCCTAATTTTATTCCAGTGACCAATCCTCCACAATTGCATAGACCTTGGAGACAGCGTCTTCTTTGTGACTCATCTCTAGAGTTCATCCAGTCCCTCTATCACCAGACATTTAATAAGTGTATCCTCAGTGCCAGGCACTGTGCCAGACACCAGGGCTAAACAGATTGGGTTGGGAAGAGCTCCAGCAATGATGACCACTCAAGGTTTGCCTCTGCTCAAACCAGTTTCATGACAAATGTTCCATTACAGAAAATTCATTCGAGTAATAATTTCTTCATTTTGTTTCTGCCTTATAAAACATTCATTCATTCGTTTACTCATTGATTCAAAAATATCTATTATATCATAAAATACTTATTATGAAATAGAACAATTGCACCTTTTGTGGGGCCTCTTAGGGAAGACTCATGAAAATCAGTAAGTATAGTGACAAGCAATTAATTATTAATTAATAATTAATATGATAAAGGTTGTCATTAAAGCCCCAGAGAAGCCCTATGGGTGCTCAAAGGAAGACATCTCTTACTTCTACCCATAGAAGTTATGAAGGGCTGCCTGGAGGAGGTGATATTTGTCTTAAACCAATACTACTGCCTTGCATTTCCCTGAGAATTATAAAAGAAGGGAGAAACTGAAAAAACAAAAACAGTTTAAATATTGGCTATAAGAAATGGCAGAATGAAGGGGATGGGTGCACAATGAGGAAAGATCATCCTGGGATGGACACTACACATGCAAAGATATAGAGATGAGAAAGAGAAAAAAATAGTACTGTATTGGGTACTGAGCACTGGGTGAGTGACTGAGCCTGGGTGGGCAGTGAGATGTGGTGGCAGATGTGATTGGAAAAGTAGGCAAGTTTGGATAGTAAATCCTCACAACCATCAAAAGTAATAAGTACTTGTATTATCTAAATGTCAACTCCATAATTCCACCTTGAAATCTACTTGGCCTTTCAAGCTACACACAGAAAACCAAACTCCATTCCTGCCCCCACCAACCTGTGGCTTCTGCTGATTTCTCTGACTCAGTAAATAGCATCTTTATAAGTACTGTCGCTCAAGTCAAAGTCAGCCTCAACTTCTCTCTTTCCTCACATTGCACATTTTACCTATCAGTAAATCCTGCTGATTCTACAAAGGAGATACACCCAGAATTCGGCATTTCTCATCACATCCTGGCCCAAGCCACTACCATCTCTTGTTTGAATAATGAGTGCAGACTGTTGAGCTATCTCGTTGTATCTGTCCTGGTTCAGCGTCATCCGCTTCTGTTCTGAAACTGGTGGTCAGAGTGACACTTTTAAACTCTATATCACTCTGTTCAAATCCTTATTACTCAAAGGAAAGCTGACACGGTACAAAGGATGAGAAGCCCAGAGATTTGTGCCTGCATCAGCTCTTTTAACTTTATATCCTATTACTCTCCCAGTCTTCTCTTTTCTCCCGCTGCTCCAGGCTCCTGGCTTTTCCTGGAACTCAATTATTCTACCTTATCTGGTCCTTCTATGTCTTTGTCATCCCCCCAAGTATCTCCATAGTTCTAGCCCTCACCTCCTTGCAGACTCTGCTACAATGTCACCATCTCAGAAAGACCTTCACAGTCTCCCTTATTTAAAACTGCAACTGGCCAGGTACAGTGGCTCACGCCTGTAATCCCAGCACTTTGGAAGGCCAAGGCAGGTGGATCATCTGAGCTCAAGAGTTCAAGACCAGCCTGACCAACATAGTGAAACCCTGTCTCTACTAAAAATACAAAAATTAGCTGGGAGTGGTGGCACATGCCTGTAATCCCAGCTACTCAGTGGGCTAAGGCAGGAGAATCACTTGAACCTGGGAGGTGCAGGCTGCAGTGAGCCAAGATCACGCTACCACATTCCAATCTGAGCCACAGAGCAAGACTCTGTCTCAAAAACAAAAAAACAACGAAAAGAAAAAACTGCAACTCTCACCTCCACTTCTATTCTCCTTTCCTGTGCTTTACTCTTCTCTGCAGTAATTTATTCATTCAATTTTTAAAAATTGTCTAAATCCTCTTAGTAGAATGTATGCTAATTTAAGGTACAGATTTATTAATTTGTTGCCTTTTGGCGGGGGTCACTGTTGTAGTCTTAGTAACTAAAATAGTTCCTGGCACATTCAGAAACATTCGAAAAATATTTGCTAAATGAATAAATTGTCTACATTTTACAAATGAGAGTCAGAGGCACAGAGATGTTAAGAAACTTGCACAAGGTCCCACAGCAACTTGCATGTCATGCTGATCTCGGGCTGGCTATTTTACAAGTGGTGAACAAAGTTTACAGAACTGAAGGCTTTTATGCCGAACCCTATCGTTTTAGAAATATGAGAGCCAGAATCAGAGTGGAGGACTGGCGAAGGTCAAGGGTCTCTTTAGGGGCGAAGGGCACTGACTTCTTTTGCTGTAGAAAGTGGTTTCAAGGCGACCCCACCGAGCTGCCTCATATGAGCTAGAGCTCGTGTCATCTCTGGCTAACAGGTCAGGGGCTCTTCCTGCCTTTTTGTCTTTGCGGGAACTTTGCTTCTGCCTCCTCTTCCTCTGGGTGAAGAGTCCCCTTTGAAGTCTCAGATAGGGTGAGTAGAGTGTGAGGGACTTTAGGAGTCCCTATTATGAGACTGGCACCCTCTGCTAAAGGAATGCTTTGAAGACTTGCTTCTAAAAAGGTCCTCTGATGGTTCCATGGGGTTTGCTTTTTAGAGGCCCTCTATTAAGAAAAAAAAAACAAACACTTTTATGGTAAAAGTTGCTAATTCTGCTTTGACTGTTTCTTGATAAATATGTGTGAAATTTAAAATCTCATTTCAAAAAGGAAAAGGTTGTCCTTATTCAATGGAATTCTAATTAAAAAATTTGGAGAGAGAAGGGATTGATCTATTGTCAATTCATCTTTATGTAGAGAGACAAGCTTTGATGTAACTCATAGCTTGGTTACATAATAGCCCAAGAATACAAAAACGGCATGTGATGTATTATGCAGCAACTGAGACCAAAAGTTTGCTTCCCTTAGACGAGCATGAAAGTTCAGCCTGAAAGCTTTTGTTGAAAAAGGACTTTCTTTGTAATAAATCAGGAGAACCTGTAAAAGTTATCTTCAGTAGGCACCTCATACACACTTTGGAAAAAAATTGTGAACTCATTAAGCTTAATGGCCCCAGAAGCATCCCAGAATGCTATAGGAGCTAAACCTTTAACAAAGAACCTCACTTCTAAGGAGGTAGTATTGAACCTACAAAAGAGAAAATCTTTCAAGTGGAGATCAGAAAGCTGAGCTATTATTATGAAAGAGCCAGAAACGAAGTCATTCTTTACTAAGGGCAGTTAACAATTTCAGAGATGGATACTACAAATTATGTACACTAGGGAAAACACTTAATAACGATCATCTGTTTAAAAAAAAGTTTTAAAGGCCAGCTCCTCAAAAACGGCCAGGAGAAAAAGCTATTTAAATTGGGAATCCTTGTAAGAGCATATCTGAATTTGTGTGTGTGTGTGTGTGTGTGTGTGTGTGTGTGCTGCACACACAAAATATTCATCCTGGACATGGTATTAATTGAAAAGTGCTGAAGACAGTAAAAGTATACTTGGTCGTAGGGCCTTCAATCTTCAATTAGTAGTAAGCAAATAAAAGACTAAAAAATTCTAGTTTTGTGATCATCAGTTCAGCCTAGAAAATGTAAAACTAAATGCAAAAGTGAGTCATAATTGCACATAAAGGAACATAATACTTTCTGAACTCCACATTTAATGCAATAATAAGAATGTTGAGCCTAGTGTCTGGCTTATAATAAGAGCTCAATTATTATTAGCGATCATAATTATTATCATCCCAGTATAGACTAAGCTTTGTATTATCAGATTTATATGCACTATTTTATTTAATTTCATATAAAAAGCCAAAAAGACTGAACTGAAAATTTTTTTCAAGCTGAAGTTAGTAGCAACAAATTAATATCTCAGGAAACCTAGATTTGAATAAAAAGAAATCCAGTTCCACATTTGCCTACAGATAACGCCTTTCATCTGACCATCTGAGACCATCAAACTGAATTAGGCATCGAGCAAACATATAGCATGGCTTACATGGAATCAATTTTCTAATAGTTCAGATGTTTGTCTTCCTAATTTATTATAGCCAGACACTCACTTCCAGTTCTTTTCCCATCTTTTCTTCTGGCATTGCAGTGCAAGCTCCCATTAGTCATCCAGAGATATATTACTTGTCTTGTTCTTGTCCAAATTATTTGCAAAGATGCTGTAATTTAGTGTGGGCAACTTAGGTGAGTGCTACAGTTAAAATTATTGCTTGCCTAAGGTTTCATTTTGAAATCCTGATAAGTCATTTTGAATGTAAGCTGTGTTGAGTACATTTCAATTTATTACTTTTTCTAAGTAAACTAATCTAAATTAAAATCTAGCAGAATCAATATCTCATTTTTATCATAGAGCATTCTGATTCTACCTTCCAATCATTCATCTATCGTTCACTGTGGCTTGGGAATTGCTAACAACGAGAAGCTATTTTATATCATATTACGGAAATGACACATTTGTAGCCTGTTGTCTCATATATATGGGCCCAAGTTCTACACTAAAAGTTGCATCACCCTAACCCCCTCATATTATTTATTCTGCAGAACATTCTTCTAACATCATGAGGATTATCTAATGTTTATTATGTGTTCACAATGTGTATGATTGCAATCTGAAAACTGTCACTGAAAACTGTGTCATAATTTGTTTGGATTTAGTTTCTTATTACAGTATTAGCCATCACCCTAGAAAAATGAGTAGATATTTTCATGTTTTCCAAATGTTATCCAGTGCCCTTCCTCCAAGGTATTCATTTTGGGTATTTCCTTTTGGTATCTAAAGGTCTAGTGTTGAGTTGGAGATATTGCAAAGATTTTTAATATGCATGCCATTCTTCTAATATATTTTCATTTCTAGTGACCTAGAAAAGAACAGAAGCAAAAACCAGTACAAGGAGAATTTATTCTCATGACAAAGTGTTAAGGAAAAAAAGCTCTCCAAGGATTTATTTAGTCAGGTCCCATCTTTTCCATTATTCTTTTATGTCCCACTTGTATTGCATAGTCTATGGCCAATCCATAAAAGAATAATAAAAAGGCCCCATTTTATGCAACCACGTACCAGCATGTCTGCATAAAACAGGCGATGCATATATTTTATGTCCAGAATTCCAAATGGCCACTCATATTTATTTTACCTCTCAGCTTTCAAGGTTGGGTTCATAGTCTTCCAAGAGTGAAAGATCTTCAGTGCATTTGCTCCATGAGGGCAGGATATGTGTCTGTCTTATTCACTGATTAATTCTAGAACCTAGGATGGGTCCTAGCTGATAGCGGGATTTTAATAGATGTTTGTAGTTAATCTTTCTTCTCTAACTAGTTACTATAGTTAACATTTGAGACAGGTACCCCGGGCACTCTCATTGCCTAAAAATCTGAGAAAGTGGTTGGCAGTTACCCAAGAGGTTCTGTGCCAACTTGGGCATACATCTTCGGTGGCTTTGCCCTGAAATCTCTAGCAAACAAAAGAGAATCTATGGTTCATAATTCAAAAAGGATGAAAAGACAGTAACTTACTTCAAGATACTTATAATCCAGCTGAAGACAAAACATATTTTTAAAAAAGATAAATGAGAACACAAGTCCAAATATGGTGAATGCCTAATAAAATGAGGAGAAAGAGGTCCTATTAGGCTCTGATGGGCAGAAGAAGCTTCAGGAAGGTTTTGGATAAGATCTGCGCCCCTAAAGAACAGGTGAAAATCATAAAATTGGGGAGGAAGGATATGGGGTTGAGGAAAGGTGAAAAAGAATGAAAGTTACTTGGGGAAGAAGGAATGGTGCCTGCTAGTCATGTTTGGATACAGGAGTGAGTACAGCACTAGCTAGTGATGTTTGGATACAGCAACACATACAAAGGGGGTTTGTTCTGGAAAGTGGCAAAACAGTAAGCCAGGATTGATGCAAATATCATAGTCATAGAATTGGATGGGCTCAGAGTTTTTCCAAAATACATAAATATGTTTATGCACAAGAATATATCTGGTTGCTGACTGCAAATGAGTCATTTGGCCAAGTGTTGACTGAGAGATTATATTCACCACTGGAAACAGAGTTAAAAGCTGAGCAGAGATGAGTCTCACTAGTGCCCCAGGAAACAGATGGACTTTGGAGTTGTTCTTTGTGGTTGATTTGCTTCTTTTTTGTGACCAGCCAACAGCAGAAAACAAATAAGAAGGGGACTAAATGCACTTGGGGGGGGAAATGCAGATGAAACATGGGTACTTGGTGACTTGTGCAGTTAACTCAGCAATTCCATGGGCTATCTGAGTGCAATTCAGAATAAGCACACACATCATTGCAAAATCTTATCTAGGAAGCCAGAGGTGCTCACCTGCTCCTTCTGTGGCCAACTTTACACTTAGTGAAAATACATATCCCAGTCCAGAATAGAATCAGGGCCAAGCAGAGAGCTGGCTTCCATAGAAATGCAGCTAATGGTGCTCTGTCTGTTCCTGAATGTCAGCACCTCTTGCCCTAACAGTCACTACACAGAAACCATAAGATTTCCATTGCAGAGGAGGGATGATTGCGCTCTCATTTCCAGGGAGCAATCTTAGTGATATTCAGGAGATGGTTTTGTAGCTTATACATCAAGAGTGGGTCAAGACCATGCATCCTAAATTTAGAAATCTATCTAAAGACAATAACCATGGCTATTGTGCTATAATTTACAAATGGAAGTTGAAAATTGCAAAAGCTTGGTAACAAAGATCCATCAGGAGGAGTTTGGTTAAATAAGGCGGGATCATGCACATCCACTGGGATAGTGGGAGTGTAGCCCTTAAAAGAAGACGAGGTCTATGAGGTGCCAATTGATGTTCTTTGGAGGAAAAAAAAAGAACTCCCTGTTCAAATACACTTGAGAAACACTGAGTTAAACCCAGCAACTGAGTTAAACCAAGCAACTTGTTATTTGATTTCTGAGAACCTTTAATGTGTGAGGGTACCCAGTGACTCTCTTAGAGGCAGATAGAATAGATAGGCTTTTTCTGAGATCATTAACTACCTTGGGAGTGCAGGATACATTTGCCTAGCACAATATTTTGAACACTGAAGATCTCAAGAATTGTTGAAGGTCTGAGGTAGGATTTTATGCTTTAATTTGCTTTGTTTCTTAGTCTTGATGGAAAGGGTGGGTGTCATCCCCTGCAAAAGTCAAGAGAAATCAAACTTTCTGTTTGTTGAACTCCTAATAACTCTGGTTTACCCTGGAGTTCAAGTCTGGTATAAACAGTCATTTTTTAAGGATACCATTTAGAATTTCTTAAATTAATGTGAAAATATATATATTCTGGGCAAGAGCAACAAGTTTTATTTAATCAGCACCCTATTCATCACTGTGTAATGTATGCAGTCTCTGGAAATACATAGGAAGGCATGAAAAAGTGGAGCTGATGAATTACGGAAACCTTATACATATGCTTAATGCATTAAACACTTTCTACTAACCCTTTCCCTCAACCTCTCGGCAAATATGTCCCAAATAATTTGAGATAAACAAAGCCCCTTAATCACCCTTAATATTCAAAAAGAGAACACAGTTGGTTAACATGCTCAATTTTAAAATATGATTACATTTTCCTATGTGCCAAACTCAGCTGTATTGTTTTACCAAAACTGTTAACTAAAGGAAAAAATGGAAATTTGCTCCCAACTCCAGGTTCCTATTAATTATAAGTATTGTATGTCCTATCAAATTGAATAATTAAAAGAGTAATCCATAAGTTCAGTACTTGCATAATCAATAATGTGGATCACATTTATTATCCAAAAATAAGTAACGGGCACCTGAAACTTGGAGGCTTTTAGCTTTTCAGTTGGTATTTAAAGTTAGACTATAAGAAGAGTCTATTTAAAATCAAATCATAAGAACCAACCCTATATGAACATACACAGTCATTTACTCATCATGTGAGTGCAATATTCACTCACCTGTTACCATGAAGACTTTTGGTTAAGAGATCTTCGACTTCAGATCAAAAGATTTTTATGTACTTTAGGTTAAAAGATTTTGCTTCAATAATTTTATTTTTTCTTGTTTGCAACCTTGAGAAATTATTTAATGAGCAATTATTTAATGTTTCGGCTTCTGTTTGTGTGTCTCCAAAATGCACCTACTGTGTATTGGCATTTACTTCATGCCAGTCACTGGGCCGATCCTTTTAGACCTTATCTCATTTAAGCCTCATGAGAATTCTGTCATATTTGAGTTTACAGACAAGGCAACAAAAACCCTGGGAGGTTAAGTAACTTTTCCCAGTCTGACTCAGAAAATAAAATATAAAGAGAGGATTTGAACCCAGACCTATTGGGCTCCTTTTTGATAAAACATTTTAAAGTGTTCCCTCTTGATGAAAAAAGACTAAAATATTTGCCTTAACCATCTCCCAGGCTTCTGTGAGGGAGGTTGTGGCAAATTGTTGTTTTGTTTTTTTTTTCCCAAAGATGTTTGTGCCAGTACATATCTCATTCTGTGTGCTCTTCTTATCATGTAAATGCTGACAAACCTCCTTTGAGAGGCAAGGTTTATATTTCTTCCACTTGCGTCTAGACTGACTTTGTAACTCCTGTTCCAAGAGAATCCAAGGAAAACGACACTGATGACTTCCTGTGTTGGGTCATAAATGGCAAGGATGTTTTCTCTCTCTCTGGTTGCTTGCTCTGGGGGAAGCTGGCCACCATGCTATGGGGAAACTTAAGTAGCCCAAGAGAGGCCCCTACATGGGGTTAAGTAGCCCAAGAGAGGCTCCCTACATGGGAGCCTCAAGAACGGAGGCTCCAAGCCAACAGCTAGGACCAACTTGCCAGCTATGCCAGTGAGCCCCATGGAAGTAAATCCTCTAGCCTTTGTTAAGCCTACAGATGACTGCAGCCCCAACCAACATCCAACTACAAACACATGAGACCCGAAGTCAGAACCACTCAGCTGAACAACTTCCAAATATCTGACCCACACATAGCATGAGAATACATCAGAAAATACATGATTATTATTGTTTTAAGACACCACTCTACATCTCAGGGTATTTTGTTATAAATCAAGAGACAACACAGTGCTACTAAGAGAAGTATGTATTTTAAATGTTCTATAGACTGAACTAATCACTTATAAATTGAAATCTTGCTTTCTACATGGAATTGGGTATATACATTCTGAGACAGGAAATTTAAGTAAATAATAACTTTTCATTGAGAAATATGGGTTGTAGCTGTGATACAAATAATCTAAACTCCAACTTACACCAACTTTACTGCAGTGATATTAGAAGGGTAGCCTTTTTAACATACTTTTTATCAGCTGACAGCTCTGGAAATGGGAAACATGGAAACAATACCTTTCATTTATACAGTACTGTAGTTCACAAATCATGACAACCTTTAACAAACATCATCTCAGAAAGTTGTTTACCATAAAGCTAACTGTATTAGTCTGTTCTCATGCTGCTAATAAAGATATACCCAAGACTGGGTAATTTATAAATAAAAAGAGGTTTAATAGACTCTCAGTTCCACATGGCTACGAAGTCCTCACAATCATGGCAGAAGCCAAAGGAGGAGCAAAGTCACGTGTTACACGGTGGCAGGTAAGAGAGAGAGCATGTGCAGGGGAACTTCTCTTTGTAAAACCATCAGGTCTTATATGACTTATTCACTACCATGAGAAAGACCCACCCCAAAGATTCAGTTACCTCCCACTGGGTTCCTCCCATGACACGTGGGAATTATTGGAGCTAAAATTCAAAATGAGATTTGGATGTGGACACAGCAACACCATATCACTAACAAAGCTTTAGCTTCTGAGCTTTTTAATGGTACTAGCCCCTTTCAATGGAAAACATTGCTTGCAATGTATTCATATAGTCTGCATTTTTTTTTGTAAAATTTGCAAAAGTACGCATTTTAACTGTGGTGTGTTAAGACAACTTTCTTTACTTCAACTTCCTCTCTATCATGTTTTGGCAAGTGGCTAAGATAAATTTGAGCTGGGAGTACAGTTTTTGGTTGTTGTTGTTTTAGTTTGTTGTTGTTTTTGTTTTTTGAAGGGGGATACAGGTTTTTTCATAATGTATTATGATTTCTTTTCATATTCTAAATTTCTATCTTTTTTAAATAATTTTGTGATCTTTTTCCTTAAAGAGGGTCCCCCAAATTCTATTAGTTTCAGGCTTCATAGAACCTGGACCTTCTCTGATCACCTTTTGCTGTAATTGCAATAGCCCTGTGAGGTTAATAAGGAAGATGCTATTAACCCAGTTTTACAATGAGAAAACCAAGATTCTAAAATTCCCAATGACTCATCCAAAGACATGTAGTTTGTAAGAAACAAAGATTCAAACCCCAGACCTCTGATTCTTGGTTCAATTCTCTTTCCACCAACCCACTCTACTGGAAGCATGTGTCCTCTCTTCTACTTCATCTAATTTCCCAACAAAACTGATCTATCCTATGCCCCATTCTTTTGCACCTTGGTCTCTTTTATGATTAATATGATAATGCGATTCAGCTTAATTAACTACAAAAAATTGGAAATATTTAAGATCTTCCTTCAAAGTTATAACCTTTGAAATGACTGGTGTGGGGATTTCAGGCACCACAGCAGACTCATGTCATTTACATTTTAAGTACAGGACTTTTCCCAGTGCTCAAGAATCACATAATCCACCTGTACCTCAGACTAGAAAAGAGAATACTAGGCAGAGGATACACCAAGTGCAAAGTCAGGAAGGCCTGATGATACTGGGCTGTAGTTTCCTGAAAGAGTCGTGGGAGGTATAGCATAAATAATGTCTCCCTGAAGATGATTTGGCTGAACCATTTTGACACTGCCTCAGGGAATTGCCTCTCAGCTTCACATGCCCTTAAGCTGACCAAGCCATCTCTCAATGAGTGTCACGCCATCTTCCCAGAATCCCTCCTGCTCTGGCTTCTCATGAGAAAGCATAGACCCCAATTCTGCATTCCAGTGAAAACACAGTCGGTTTTGAAAGCTGAATTATTAATACATCATTGAGGCCTCTTGTATTTTTGTAACAGAGCTAACAAATCTGAACCCTGTTTGTTGACTCAGATGTGGGAAGAGATAAAGCTTTCCCAAGGGCAAAACAAAACTGGGCAGAGTTGAGGCACTAGAACAATTGATTTCAATTAGTCTTAAATAGTAATAATGAATGCTGAAAAGAACTCTTCCCAAAATGTCCTTCAGCTGATAATTTATTTCCACTCCTTTCCCTCTTCAGAGGCAAAACTTTAATGGACTGTCTTTTTGCAGCAAATCTTAATATAACAGTTAATATGCAGACAAAGTGACCGAGTCCCCTTGACACATGTGTCTGATTTCCATTTAGCAGGAATGGGAGGGATAGAAGGAGGAGGAAGTACTTAAGTGAGATGCGATCCCCTCCTCCACTGCGACGTGCAATGCCTGTCTGTGTCATTAAGATTCTTCCATTAGTTTCTTACACATGTCTCCAAACACAGCAAATTGTGGGGCCATCATATTCAATTCTGCTTATGGCATCTGAGCTAAAACATAATTTCTCCATTTGCTATTGTGAATATTACTTGCAGTTGATATTTTCCACTATGTAATATTCTAGTCATTTCATTTAATCTGTTTCATGTTAAACAATGAGGAAAGTGGCATTAATTTGACGAGCTCTTTTTTCTTCATTTTATATTTAAAATATCCTAACTGGTCCCTTCTCCTGTCTTTGCTTTGCTTTATCTACAATTTCTAATAAGCCACTCATTAAAACGCCGCATTAATCTGCACATCATTTGGGTCTAAGCCTCCTTGTCCCTTTCACTTCTTAATTCTCCCAGGATTCCACATCTTGTTCATAACAGTTTTTAATTGTCTTCCCTTCTTTCTATGAAGAGGTTTGTATTCTAGGGAGATGCCCTCAGAGATAAGTGAGCAATCAGACCTGGATGGACTGGATGTCCTGTGTGCTGGAAACAGCTACAGGTCAGCTACATGGCCGCAAGTGCTAGAGCTTGGGGAAGAAAGTAGGACGTGAGAGAGGAAAGAGAAGTGAATAAAGGGAATGGTTGAGAGATGATGTGGCACCAAGTGGACCCAGACAAGAGAATCTGGGAGAGGAGATTTGTAAGTAGCCCTCATTGAAGACTTCAGCAAGATGGGCACAAGAAATTTTAGTATGCTTTGCTGTGATTTGTTGTGTTCCTTTTTCAAGAAAACCTACAGTAAAGAAATACTTTATTCTCTAACTTTTTCTGTAACCGAGTTGTGTGTGTGTGTCTGTGTGAGCTGTGTAGGGGATTCAGAGACACAAGTATCAGCTTTGAGGTAGCCTAGAAACATTTGGGGACAGCTCTCTCCCCTGGTCTTCCTTCACAGCCTTTACTCAATTTCTGCTTATAAAAAAGCCCCATACACTTTCATAAGAAAAGGAAAAGATCCCCCAGTAGACAGGACTGGCCTTGGGTTGCACTTCCATTGAGAGTTTATTATAGAGACATGGTATTATTGATGGCTCAGTGCCTGCTGTGGGCACCATGGTTGTATTGGCTTTGACTTCTGGCAACAGGTGAGATGTTCTTGCTGCAGTAAGGAAGTTGTTTACAATATTTAGAAATGAGTGGGAATGACCAAGCTGCAGGGCATGAGTGTGATATCTCAAGTTTCCCAGCCACGAGGACTCCCTCATTCACACCCAAGGATTCTTTCTTTTCTCAGTCAAAAGGCTTGTAAATGCTGGTTGCTAACCATCACAGCCCATGTGCCAATTTGACCACTTATATTTCTGGAACAAAGCTGTAGTCTTTCTCCTCATCAGTCTTCGTGAACAAAATAAATAGGAAAATTAGTTATGATTGTATGTTCTGGGGTGTGTGTGTATGTGTGTGTGTCACCCTCTTACTCTGCTGTAAACAGTTGTTTTAAAAAGGAAAGACTTTAGTGAAAGAATCCTGGGCCACCTACAATCTCAGCATCATTCATTGGTTAGTTTCAAGGAAAGGACTTTATGCGTTGCGTTGACTTCAAGAACAGGAAAGAATTTCAGGAGGTATCTGGTTAGTGATGTGGATGTATCTAGCTGATAAACTTTTTTGTCAAACAAAATTCTTAAGCCAGATCCTGATATGTGAGGTTGAAGCTGCCAACTGGTTGTGACACCTGACACCTGTTCCAGCTTTCTCCTTACTACCCTTCCCAGCCCCCTTCCCCTCATCACACAGCTGGGTGACCTTGGGCAAGGTCTGACCTTGCTGAGTATTTTCCAGTGTCTTCCTCTGCCAAAGAGGAAAAATAGTAGGATCTGCTGCATAGAGTTGCTGTAAGGATTAAACAAGAGGGTACTTGGGAAACCCTTAGCACCATGCCTGGAAAACTGCAATCCCTAATAAATGTTGCCATGACAGTTTTTATTATTAATGGCACAATGAAGACTAGAGACCTTCTCACTCCTCATTTGTGCTCTTACATTTCTCTACACTGAAACACACATACAATCTGTTTTAGCTTTATTTTTGGTAATCCTGTGGTGCGTTTTTGCTTTACTGTTGTTTTCACTAGTCCCTCACTTGCCAGTTCCTGGTTATATCACTGCCTGCAGTGCAAGACAGCTGTCTTATCTCTCAGTGCTGTTCCTCAGGTCTCCCTCTCCAGCAGTGTCACTCTCTGTCTCAGCCTCAGTCTTGACCTCTTCCCCTTCACCTTTTAGGATGAGACTTTCTCTCTCCTCCTTCTCCCTCCACTTTAAAAAAATCTTTCTGCCTTTTCCTCCCCTTGCTTCCCTTGCAAGCTTCTTTTGCCTCCCTTGTCTTTCCTTTCTCCCATTCCTGCCTCCTTTCTGACAGATAAGCCTACTCAATTCCATGGCTGGTTCTAGTTTATTCATTGTGCCCAGTGAGTTTCCTCAGCCCCTGCCTTGTTCTGGGGGTATTCCGTTCAGAAATGGAAGTGCCATACTAATGCTTGTGGCAGTGCCATTGTCTCATAGCAGGTCTGAAGGCCACAGCAGGGCCCTGCTCGAATAGATACAGGGAACCAGGACCACAGGTGGCACAAGGAAGAGGACCCTAAGCCCCAGCCAAGGGCTTTACAAGACCCACCGTGATTTACCACCAGATGAATGAGTGCCATCTGCATGCTGCACGTCTGGCGAGGAGGGCAGTAAAGTCATGGTGCTTGGTACTCAATTTTAATTTCCCCTGAAAAATTCAAAGTGAATTTTACAATTTGCAATATTGTGAATTTTGTCAAAATGTGGGGAAGTATAAACACTGTTTATCCAGTGCACTCTGGCTAGTCAGACCCTGGCTATCTTTCTGATTGCAGATTCATTTTGTTCATTCTTACAAGGAAAGAAATGTATTCCAGAGAAAGCATTTGTCTAAATGGGCTTTGAAGACAAAGCAAAGGCTGAACTACTAAGGATAATTGGGTTCAGAGTTAAAATGTGCTGCTTCCAGTGGAAAGTAAAGTTATGAATACCAAAGGAGTTAATTTCTCGGATATAACAGGGACAAATCAATGAGTCTTGGAGTTAAATTTAGTTTCCCAGACTCCCTGGTCACTCAAGGTAATTATTTCTCCATCATATCTTTTATTGACCAATGACAAAACTAGATTCTTTTACCAAAAATTCTGTCAACTAGAAAATTCTATTCACCAGGAATCTCTATTATTGGTGCTTTGCGATGCATACTTTTAAATGTGATATATTATATATAATATATAATAGACATAATTATATGATATATAAGCAGATATTGATGTAATCTATATAATACAAATAATCTATATCATATGAAATATACACTACATGTATAACATATAATTATTGGTGTTTTGCCAGTAAAATTAAATATGTAATAAGTATGATGTAATGTGTATAAAGAACTCTTGGTTTCATTAAATTATAAGCCACATCTCTAATAATTTAATAAATTTATCCATCATTTTGACAAATATTTAGGAAATTTCTGTAGGTGTGATAGGATGTGGAATACAAAATTGTGGTCATTTAGTTCCCATGTTAAGAATATTTTATTTCATTTTAATTATTTAAAGATTTGTGTGCATATACAGGATCCAGTTTGGTTTTTCTTTCTTGTTGAATGCCATATATTGAATGATAGAGATGATTCCATATTTAATCTGTGCAAAGGACATATGCTTCCTTTGTCTGCCCAGCATGTTTTTCTTCTTCATGTGAATAGTACACCAATGTATTTTTGGGGAAATACCTCTGCCCCATTGCAAAAAGTGAAATAATATGTAGTTAAAGGGCATATATTTAATCAAATAGCTTCCACAGATAATTTACTTATTTTTCCTCTTTGATTATTTGCAAATCAAGTGGTTCCCTTTTGCTTCCTCTTCAATACATTCCATATTCCCCACAAAGCAATTACATTGAGGCCATTGAGGCAATGTTTTTCTCAAATTCATAATCCAAATGGTTTTCTTTCTTCTCTGCCCCTCCCTATAACTTCTGCCTTCTGAGAGCTCATGATTTCAACTGTATTTGATTTTCTGGGGTATCTGTGGCTTATGGGCTCCTCAGTCAGAAGAGCAGAGAACAAAGGGAGTTAATAGGAGCATGTTAAACAGGCATATATACCACTGTGTCTCACCTCTTCGGCAATGTTTAGATGAGTTTAAGGATATACTTGAGGTCTTTTTCCTCTCCAAGCTGGGAGATTCAGCCATCAGGCTAGCCTGAAGGACCTCATTATAACAGTGCCACCTATAACCTAAGCCCACGGCCTGGACCCAAGAACTGCATAATAGAATGAGGTAGCAGCATCATGAATAAATGGGAAAAGCTTGAAGCTTTAATAACATTTGCTCCCTATATTGCAAGTTTTACATCCCAGTGATTTTTTGGAGGATTAATTACAGTTTTCTCTAAGAGCAAATTGTGAAACCTAGTAGCTCACCTGACTTTCCTGTGGGGATGATTCTCATTTGGCTAAAATTAATAATTTAAATAGGTACCCGGGAGCCCAGGTAGCTTAAGAACTGCCTGGGTCCTCTTTACAGCTGAGTTATGTGCTGCAAACTCCTGTTAGAGAAACCACCTGTGACTGAGATGCTGCAGAGACTGCTTCTCATATTTACTTCATTAATTCTTCCCTTCTCCTTCTCCCAGTAAAAACCTGACATTTCGGTGGCCTCTGTGGGTAGATGACAATGACATCCCTGTTTAGGAAGTCCACCGAGGTGTTTTGTCATTCCTCTGTCAATGAACCATTTTTCTCTCAATTTTCCTGATGTGATATATTTATCACTCTAATTCTTTCCTCTCCTATTTACATATTTCTCACACTGTATACTATAGAAGATCTTGGGGGAAAAAAAGAGAAGGCATATGTGTCGTTGCCTTGGTTGAAAAGCACCTGGTTTGAGTGAGAAGATAAATACCTCCCACTCACCCATCCCATGAGCCAACACCCTACTTACTGTTTCTTGCTGAGAATTCCTTCACCTGAACTAATTTTGGTGTCTGTAGAAAAGTGTTTTTGTATCATCTATCTCTAAACAAAAAGCTTATTTATGTATCCATTGCACTGCATATCAATGAATTCTTGAAATAAATACTGATTTAATCTAATTGTCTAATGTTCTAGATCGAATGATTTGGAATCAGACACCATGCATTTAAATTTGAACTCTGCCCCTTAACTGTATAACCTTAGTCAGGCTCTTTATCTCTCTGTACCTCAGTTTTCTCATCTGTAAGATGGAGACTGATAATAACGGTACCAATCTCAGAGGGCATTGTGATGAGGATTAAGGCAACCTGTGAAAGTGTTTACTCCACATCTGTACCTGGTAAATACTCAATTAATGTTAGGTATTAAGTTGCTACAGGAAAGATCACTGTAACTGGGCCTGCATCTTTTCTTTACTGAAACATTCACCAAGCATCTACTGTTCAGGTGTTTCTTGTCTCTGGGCAACAATGATGAATAAAATACAGTTCTTATCCTCAAGGAGAAAGCAGTTAGTCCAGGGAGATGAACTGCTTTCTCCTTGAGGATAAGAACTGCATTTCTTTTCAGTTACGTGTCTTATGATATGGTTAGAGAGAGTAATAACCATTAACATTTATTGACTTCTTAATACTGTGCTGGATTACTTTATTTAATATTTTTAGAAACTTATGAGGTAGGCACTATTATTTTATTATTGTTCAGATAAAGAAATTGCAGCTTAGAAAAATTAAGTTCAGCTCTGTCAGACTCCAGAACTATGATTTTCACCATATTTTTAACTGAGTGTTAACATATGAATATGTAACCACGTGCAATGGGTGCCCACAAATAGAGAAGATAATGCTGTGTTTTGAAAACCTGTAAAGTCACAGTGACATATGATATAGGTATTGATAGAAAAAGGGAAACTTGGCTGGGCGTGGTGGCTCATGCCTGTAATCCCAGCACTTTGGGAGGCTGAGGCAGGCAGATCATGAGGTCAGGAGATCCAGACCATCCTGGCCAACATGGTGAAACCCCATCTCTACTAAAATGCAAAAAGTAGCCAGGCATGGTGGTGCATGCCTGTAGTCCCAGATACTCCAGAGGCTGAGGCGGGAAAATCACTTGAACCCAGGAGGCGGAGGTTGCAGTGAACTGAGAGCGCGCCACAGCACTCCAGCCTGGTGACAGAGCAAGACTCCGTCTCAAGAGGAAAAAAAAAAAAAAAAAGGGAAAAAGGGAAACTTACCAAAACAATGAAGGGGTGAGGGAAGGCAGTTTACACCATGTGGTGTGGCGGGAGCATAGCAGGACAGAGGGTGCAGAGGAAGGGAAGGAGATGAAAGAGGGGCGGGCCATTGGGAGTGGCCTGGTGTACAGTGCTAAGGAACTTAGATTCTGGTCACATGCCCAAGAGTTTTTAAGAAATGAGAACACAGGATCAAAAAAAAAAAAAAAAGTTTGCCAATGCCCACCCTACGGGAGACCCTTGAACAAAACTCAAGAATAAAATAAAGGTGTGAGTCCTCTTGTATGGAGAGGAGGTGTGCAGAGAGTGTTGGGCAGCACATTTATTGGGGTGATTATTTACTGACTTTCTACTTCCACCTCTGGACTGTAGATTTTATAAATGCAGTGTCTGTGTTAGTTTTGCTCGTGATTTTAGTATTATAAGTGAACACAGTACTGGTACTTAGCAGATGCCCTATAAATGTATATGGCTTATGTTTTCGGGTGACCGGAAACTCAGAAGAGGGATCAGACATCATCCATGGTCAGGCAATCAAAATGTGAGGATCCTTGGGCTGGGCCTTCGAGGGCAGTTAGACACTAACAGGCAAATTACGGCAAAGAGAGATATGTTGGAGAAGAAAGATCATTGATCCCAGGTATGCAGGCACAACAGGGTATAGTGCATCCAGAGAACACCAAGTAAGTTAGTCTGGCTAGAGTAGGGTTTTTCAGCCTCAACATTATCAACATTTGGGGCTGGATAATTCTTTGCTGTGTGCAGCTGTCCTCTACATTGTAGGATGTTTAGCAGTATCCCTGGTCACTCAATGTCAGTAGTTTCTCCCTCCCCCACTTGTGACAACCAGAGGTGTCTCCAGACATGCCAATTGTAATCCAAGGGGCAAAATCCCTCCCCTCTGCACCTAATTCAGGAGTATCGTCAGGGCTTTGCAAGAGAAGGAAGCAAGTATGAGGACATAACACAATATGCTGCTAGAGAGAAAAGCAGAGGGGAGATTATAAGACATTGTGTGTCATGACCAAAGAGGATGGGCATTAGCTAAGACCAGTGGAAAATTCCTGGGAGACTCAAGCAGCGCAGTGCCATTGTGTTTCAGGAAAATCTCTTGGCCTTTGTGGTTTGCAGGAGGTCAGAGTTGCCTACAAGGAGAATGAGTGTTCCAGTTTTCCAGGCAAGAAAAGATGACAGTCAGAACCAGGAGGTCACTGCAGGGGAATGGGAGGAGGGCTGAGAACTACCTTGGAGATGGAGCCAAGAGAACTTCGTCCTGAAGATTAAAGATGGTGTCAGCATAGATGAAATGAAAGGAACCCTTTGAGGCATGAAGGGAAAGCTAACCAAGAGCTCACTCTGTGGAAGCTAAACAGTTAATTCGCAAGAGGAAGCTGCTAATCAAATGAACAAGTGTGAAGTGAAAATGCCAACCCCAGTGAAGATGCAGCCAAAGCTAGCAAAGGCAAATGTAGAAAACGCAGGCAGCATCAGTGAGCTGTTCCTGGAAATGGAGTCTAACTACATTAACGCACTCAGACAGAGGGAAACAGATGGTCGGTGTGATGTCCTCAGTCACTTCACAAGCTGGATAAATAATTGTTGCCAGGGAAGGAATAATAAGAGCAGGATTTTGCCAACATGAGCTGTTGCCCTGGCCTTTGGTTCCGGGAGTGCTTCTGGAGGCGAGGAAAAAGAAAATAAATTGAGAGTGATGGAGGGAAATCAATTAGCCCCTCACAGATGGGCCTCTGACATCCTAGTGACTGTTATTGTCACTAATATGAGAGGTTAAGTAAGATGGGAAGAGAAATAAGATGGAGGGATTGTATCCAGGGCTGCGTGACATAACCTTACAGCAGCAGGAGCACTCAAAGTGCTCGTGGAACAGCTTAGGAGGATAGGGAGGGACCAAGCCAGCCAAGCCAAGCTCCCCCGAGGGTGTGGAAAGTCAGGTTGACAGGAATGGCCTGAATCCATGATGGATCCCTAAAATTCCACTGCCTGGAGAAACCCACAGGGTGTGTGTGGGGTTCTAGTGTGGGGAAAAGGTAGGTTGATTTTCTAAACACAGGCTGTTTCCTTCCAATTAAATATATTACTTACGAAAGTGTATATTATGCAAATTTACATTTTGAAGTAAATATTCAGCACGGCTGGCTTGATCAGGGAACAGAAAGAGCATAGGAAAAAGAATAACACATAGTTAAAGGTGAAGAATTATATAAGAGACATGCTAGACTCTGGCTTTAGGAAATGCTTAACAAATTGAGATGGAGAAAGAGGAGAGAGAAGAAGGAAAGGAGAAAGAAAAACAGGATGAAAGAGGAGAAGGAGGAAGAGAAGACGAAGAAGATTAAAGATGTAAGAAAAATCATGTTTTTTTCTAACCAGAGAGTTATTTATCAAGCCAGAGCCTGGGGCAATAATTTGAGATTTTGCTAATGGTGCTTTTATCATTCATATTTGAAATGTTATTGACATTTCTTGGGCATCTGAAGATGAGTTTAATTTATTTTCATCTTTTCTGAATTTGATATCAATAATACACATGAAGCCACACAGTGCCTAAATAAGACTTCAAGAGCAGTTGCTATAAATAAAGGAATTACTTGCATTTTTTACACCTTCTTTGCATGATTTTATTTGATCCTGACAACAGTTCTGTGAGGGAGGTGGGAAAGGTGTGATTATCCTTCATTTTTTTGTCAGTAGATATTGCAATACAGCCTTACAAAGCCTAGTGAGTCTTCCAAGCTTCTCCAGCCTGTTGTGTTAGGGTTAGGATGAAAAATCAGGTCTTTTAATTCTTGGTCTAGTGTTCTTTCCACTACACCATGAGCCTTGCTTAAAGAAGGCAGATTTACACATTAGAATCACAAACCCAGGGCAACTGGGAGTTTGTCAGTTACCTGGGTGCATCTTTGTCAGTTACCTGGGTGCATCTTTTGATGATTAATGTGAAGTCCCATTTCTCACTCAATCAATTTGCCTTTCAAGCAATTCATCACCACTAAAGCCACTCCAGCACCTAATGTGCTCTGAGTGTCCCTGGTAGCTCATATCCCTGCCTTAAGACTAATACAGCTCATTTCTTCTGGTAAATTATCTTTGACTAATTCTACCTTAGTTAACCCACTTTCAGACTAAAAGTTTCTTAATTCTTTGCTTTCACCATGTTTGGTTATGCTTTTTTTTAAGTAGTAATTTGTGCTACAGTAAAGCCTTTTGATAACCTTTTATGTAGGGGAAAAAGGTTTAAAAAATTAGTTGAACAATTTGAAATTGCTACTTTGTAAGTAAAAAGGGTTGAATACTGGCAGTTTCATATGGTTCAGCTTAATCTTAGCTATGATTTTTGTGGAGATTGTTTTCTTCCAGCTTTCTCTTCCTCTCATCCAAGAAACTATGCTAGCCTGAGCTAATTGCTTGCCTAGGACCCAAAATAAAAAGTGATAACAGAGAGGAAAATGAATCTTTTGTGCGTTTCAGATTTCAAAAACCTGGGCCTCTAAGAGAAGAAGACGGAAAAAGGGAATAGATAAAAGTTTAGGAAAAAACATTTTGTGTAAGATCCTGACCTTTTTACCCACTTGGCTGGGGGAAGAAAAATGACTCATCAGAATAGAGAGAAGATGAGAGAGGGAACAGAGATGAGGGAGGAATAGAGCAAGCTCTGCAACTCTGTGTGGATTAGCCCATTTAAAATGGTCTAAGACAAGAGGGCTGGATCTGAAGGGACCATGGTTATGAGATCTAGGTGTGCAGATCACCTGTACACCTCTCAAGAGAACACTGCCATCATCAGTGGATGGAAGCCACAGAGAAGCCGAGACAGCACCTGGCATGTGCTGGGCTGGCGAACACCCAATAGTGTCTGAATTAGAGCTATATTTACTGTCCTTTGATGGTCACCAGTATGATGCTTCTTGATCATCCCCAAAGGAATGACTGCACTCTGTGCCCTGGGACCTTGCGTGGTCCCTATCTATAGTCCTACAGGCAGCAGCCCCTTTCACTCAGCACTCCAGCCTAAGCATTGTCTTAATACTTTCGCAATGTGCTTGACCAATTCACCCGAGGAAGAAATGTTTTTCAGGGACACTATCCCCACCTTACACTTGCATATGAATTTACAAACCCCAAACCGCTTTTCTATCCAATCTTTCTTTAGGTTTTTCCAACAGATTTTTCAAGGAAGCAAAAAAGACAGAAAATTACTAAGAATGAAATTCTCTTTTTAATTTTTCCCACTGAGTCTTCATCAAGGGATGATCCCTACCTATCAGGACATATAACAGTTCTCCCTCATTTCAATGTTGTATTCATAGAAAGGGAAGAAACTTAATGAAAATTTTATTCTAGGCACTTCAAGAAGATAATCTGACACTGATGGGCTACATTGATGAAGTGAAGGGAACCCAGATCTCGGGAGGTTTTTGCAGTCGTTCAGGTATGTGGTAACACAGTATCTCTTCAAAGGTGCACTATTGCACCAGGCTTTGTTATCTAAACCTGAGCTAGTCACTAAAACAAATAATTTATTCATAGAGTTCTCATTTTTGGGACCCTAAAAATGTTGGGCTAGAAAATATTTATGAGGCACATTTAAAGGCCCAAAACAGATTGTTGAAAGAAGAAAGATTAATTTCATGGAGATTGCTTCCTTTTCACTAACGCGGTCTCTCTCCTCTTGAAACTCCTTCCCACGTGTTATCTCAGCAGCAAATTCAGAACCTTCATTTGAAATGGAATTGTAAAGGACTCTGGCTGCAACGCTATTTGTTGATAAAGCAAAAATTGATTTTCAACAGAAGTTAGAATGAGGAAAGTCAAATTTGGAGGACAGTGTAAAACGTCTAACATTTTCATGAGCTTTGAAGGTAGACTCTGCTGTTCAGAGATTGCTCAAGACTAAACTGGTCCCTGCCCAGGTATCAATGGACTGTGAGCAGAACCCAATTTACAAAGCATTTGCACATTGTTTATCTTGATTTTTATTTTTCTCTTTACTGCCCAGTTGCTCAAGCCAGAAATTGGACATTATCCTTATTTCTCTTTCTCTCCTTCAATCTGCACATCCAATCACCAATTTCCATAGCTCGGTGGCTTTCAAATTTTAGCGTGCATCAAAATTACTTGGTGGGCTTGTTAAAACACAAATTGCTTGGCCTCAGCTTCAGAGTTTCTAGGATAGGGTCTGAGAATTTAAATTTCCAACAAAGTCTCAAGTGATGCTGTTGATTCAGAGACCATACTTTGAAAACCACTGGTGTAGATGGATTCCTTAGCATCTTTCACATTCATCCATTTATATTTCTATGATGACTAATTTGAGTCATCATGGTAAATCACCTGTATTATTGCAGTGACCTCCTTGGAAACACAAATCAGTTAATTCAGGCCCCTGCTTAAGACTTCAGTGGCCCTCTGGAGCCCAAAGGATGATATCCACACAGACCATCCATAATTAGTCCTAGACTTACTTCTCTAAACTCAACTCTTGCCAGATCTGCCCTAAACTCCGGTAGTAGTAATGGATGTGTTCTCCAAGTGGCCTGGAGCTCTGTCACACCTCCAAGTCTCTGTTCTATGCCATTTTCTCTGGAATATTTTCCCCACTGTCTTCTGCACAACACCTATGGGCCCTTTAGATCTCAGATTTCAAGTCATCTTTCATACAATACTATCTGCAATTTCTAGGGCTTCTGTAACAAGTTACCACAAATTGGATAGCTTAAAACAACTGAAATTTATTCTTTCTCAGTTTGGAAGCTAGAAGTCCAAAATCAAGGTGTCTGCAGGGCCATGGTCCATCTGAAAGCTCTTTCTTGCCTCTTCAGTTTCTAGTGGTTGCCAGCAATCTTTGGCATGTCTTCATTTCACTCTAGCCTCTGCTTCTGTTTTCACATGACCTTTGCTGTGTGTCTCTGTGTCTCTCTCTTCTTACAGGAACACCAGTCACTGGTGCTAGGGCCTATCCCATGCCAATATGACCTCCTACTAATTTATTACATTTGCAAAGACCTAATTTCCAAATTAGGTCAAATTCACAAGTAGTAGGTGTTAGGACTTGAACATGTTTTGTGGGGGAACACAATTTAGCCCACTACAGATATCTTCAATCTATCCTCTAGCCTGGGTTAGGTCATCTATGATGGAGCACATTACTTTAATTGCCTATTTGCTTGCCTGTTGTCTCCACTAGACTACAAGCTTCTTGAGGATGGTCACTGTCTTAATATTATTGTATCTCCAAAGGACAGCACATGCTATATGTCATAAACGTAAGCAGATTTTGATCAATGAACTAAGACATTTCTTGTGTGAACTTCTGCAAACTCTTTAAGACTAGTGGAAGTAGAACTTGCCAGAAATTGACAGTGATAAATTATAAAGATTTTTTTGAATAGTGAAAATTATATTTTATAATTTGTAGGACACAGTTTGAAAACTGATCTAATATTATATTGCTGGCACATGTGCTGTTTAGACTCAATAAATGTGTGTGTATGTGTGTATATATATGTGTGTGAGTGTGTGTCAATTAAGCAGAGGTTGGAAACCTAAAAAATAAAGCATCACACAAATATTTTGGTTAAGAACATAAATATTAGCACACATACTTTCCCATTTGTTTGTTTGTAAAGTAGCAAAACGAAGTTTACTTAAGATACACTCAGAAGATGAAGCAAAGGGAAAATAAGGTAAGACCAAGAATAAGGTTGCTAAATAAAATGTAGTTTATTTATTTCACCACTGTTGTCCTTTTTGCACTAATCCAGCACCACTGACATGAACATACTTTCTTCTTTTTTTTTTTTTTGAGAGGGAGTCTCACTCTGTTGCCAGGCTGGAGTGCAGTGGCGTGATCTTTGCTCACTGCAACCTTCAACTCCTGGGTTCAAGCGATTCTCCTGCCTCATCTTCCTGAGTAGCTGGGACTACGGGCACGTGCCACCATGCCCAGCTAATTTTTGTATTTTTAGTAGAGATGGGGTTTCACCATGTTGGCGAGGATGGTTTCAATCTCTTGACCTTGAAGTGAACATTCTTTTACATGTCTTCTTGTGTACCTACTAAATAATTCCTCTGTTATGGAAAGTCGTGGAAGCATAACTTCAGCTTTACTGGGTATTGCCAAGTTGTACCCTAAAGTAGTTGGGACACTGTTCACTCCTCATTCCTGACTGTAAATGGCAAGCTTTCGTGGTTTAGCTATTATTTGGAATGTTTGCCATAAGCAAACATTTATGGTGTTGAATTCTATCAGATTTTTAAAATTATTATTATACTTTAAGTTTTAGGGTACATGTGCACAATGTGCAGGTTTGTTACATATGTATCCACGTGCCATGTTGGTGTGCTGCACCCATTAATTCGTCGTTTAGCATTAGGTATAAGTGTTCATTGAGTTGATAATTTAGTTTTAATTTGTAACAAAGTTATATATGCATATAGTTTGAAAAGTCAACAAGTTTTTTTTTTTTTAAAGCTGCAGTTGCTTTCCTACCCCTCACATCTTTCCTAACCTCATCTTCCTCAGAGACAAAATTTTAATCCTTTACTTATTTTTTTTGGTATATAGCCCTATGTTTTGAAATAATATACTTGAATTACTATTTATTACATGTCTAGTTTTAGACATTATCAATTGAACTACCACTATGGAAGGTAAGATTTTACCTCTCTGTAGAGTTACAACCCTTCGTAAATCTTACAAATCCTCTCATTCTTTCATTATAATACTTTTGGTTAACAATAATATTCAATGTTCGTATATTATGACTATGTAAATGCCATTCACAGTCCATCCACCTATAATAATTTTGTTTCCTGAACAACTTTTTGTTTTACTTACAACTAATAATTTCTTAGGCTTTGTTTGCTTAATTTTGTATATACTTGTTAGAATTCAACTTCAAACTTTGCCAGCTGTTTAAATCTCATCCTAAGATAATTAGATCCTTCAGAGATTCTATTATTTTATTTTTCTAAGTGAGTTTATCTTGGAGCCTTCTGACTTGCTGCTTTCTGGACAGGTGCCTTCTACGTATAGCTGCTATCCTGGCATCTCCCTAAATGATCATCCCAGGGGTTCTCTTCATGTCTATTTCATGCGTGATCTTCTGTTTACTGTATCTGTTGTATACTTTCCCCCAGATTTTCTTGGTAGCTTTTGTGAAGTATATTCTCCAGTATTTTTAGGAAAAAGTTACAGGGAAAATAAATTTACTGACATTTTATATGTCAAAAATGTTTTTATTCTATCCTGATGTTTAATAGTCTGGCTCAGTATCAAATATGAAGATGAAAATAATTTCCCTTTAGAGTTTTGAAGGTGCTTATCTGTTGCCTTTGAGTTGTCAGCATTTCTTTTGATGATCTTTTATTTTCTTCTGGAAATTTACAGGACAGTTTCTTTGTCCCCAGTATTCTGAAATTTCTCTATGATGTACCTTAGTGTGAGCCTGTTTTAGTCATTGAGCTAGGTACTTGATGATTCCTTCTATCTGAAAACTGATATATTTCGTTTTTGAAAAATTTAACTATTATCTTAATAATTTTATGCCTTTCATGTTTCTATGTTCACTTTTTGTACAACTCTTAAGTTTTTATGTATATTTATACATATATACACATATATACTGAAAACATTAAAAATAATTTTCCAAATGGATGTATTAGAAAAAAGGAAAGAATGAAAATCAATAAAGAGTGCTTGTATGTACATATTTTATACACATACACATACAAACATACGTTTGAATCCAGTAACATGGTATTTCTTTGGAATTCTTGCATTATAGTCATTCACATATGAAGTTTTGCCTAATTTTCTCTTTTCTCATACTACCCTTGTCCAATTTAGAAACCAAAATTTTATTATACTTTAGAATGGATGAGAGTTATATTAGTTTCTTGTGGCAGCTGTGACAAATTACCACTGACTTGGTGGCTTAAAACAACAGAAATGAAGAAGTACGAAATCCAAGCAGTGGCAGGGTCATGCTCCCTCCTTTCTAGAGGAAAATTAGCTTCTTGACTCTTCCAGCTTCTGGTGGCTACAGGCAGCTGTTGATTTGTGGTCATATCACTCTAATCTCTGCCTCTGTGGTCACCCTTGCCTTCCCCTTTCTCTCTGAAAAGTCTTTCTGCCTCTGTCTTATAAAAATAAATCTGATTGCTTAACCAATTAGACATAAAAAATGTCTACAGAATACTCCATCCATCAATCACAGAATATACATTCCTCTCCTCTTCACGTGGAACATACTCCAAATCAACTACATGCTCAGCCATAAAACAAGTCTTAATAATTTTAAAAAAAATTGAAATCATAACAACCATATTTACTCTTGGATCACAATGGATTAAAACTAAAAATCAGTACCAAAAAGATCTCTCAAAACCACACAATTACATGGAAATTAAACAATTTGCTCCTGAAGGACTGTTGGGTAAACAATAAAATCAAACCAAATATTAAAAAAATTGAAATAAAGCAGACACACAATTTAACAAAATTTCTGGGATGTAGCAAAAGCCACTGTCTTTTTAAGAGGAAAGTTTATAGTGCTAAATGCCTATCTCAAAAAGTTAGATCTCAAATTAACAATCTAACATCACACCTAGAGGAACTAGAAAAATAAGAACAAACTAACCCCAAAGGTAGCAGAAGAAGTAACTAAAATCTGAGAAGAACTGAATAAAATTGAGACCCCAAAATCTATATAAAGGATCAAGAAAACCAAAAGTTGATTACTTGAAAGGATAAACAAGATTGAAGGACCACTAGCATTAGCAAAGAAAAAGAGAGAAGATCCAAATAAGCACAATCAGAAACCACAAAGGTGACATTTATAATCGATCCCACAGAAATACAAAAGTTCCTCAGAGACAGTTAGGAACACCTCTATGCAAACAAACTAGAAAATCAAGAGAAAATGGATAAATTCCTGGAAACACACCATATTCCAGGACTGAATCAGGAATAAATTGAAACACTGAAAAGACCAATATCGAGTTCTGAAATTGAATCAGCAATAAAAAACATATCAATGAATAAAAGCCCTAGACCACATGGATTCACAGCCAAATTCTACCAGATGTACATAGAAGGGCTGGTACCAATTCTATTGAAACTATTGCAAAAATTGAGGAGGAGGGACTCCTCCCTAACCATTCTATGAAGCCAGCATTACCCTGATAGCAAAATCTTGCAAATACATAATGAATAAAGAAAACTACAGGCCAATATCACTGATGAACATGGAAGCAAAAATCCTCAACAAAATACTACCCAACTGAATTCAACAGCACATCAAAAAGTTAAATCACTATGATCAAGTAGGCTTCATTCCTAAGAAGCAAGGTTAGCTCAACGTATGCCAATCAATAAATGTGATTCATCATATAAACAGAATTGAAAACAAAAATCATAGGATCATTTCCAAAGATGCAGAAAAATCTTTCAATAAAATCTACCATCTATTCATGATAAAAACCCTCAAGAAACTAGGATCAAAAGAACATACCTCAAAATAATAAGAGACATCTAGGGCAAACCCATAGTTAACATCATACTCAATTGACAAAAACTGGAAGCATTCCCCTTGAGAACTGGAACAAGACAATGATGCCCACTCTCACCACTCCTATTCAACATAGTATTAGACATGCTAGCCAGAGCAATCAGGCAAGAGAAAGAAATAAAAGGCATTCGAACAGAAAAAGAATAAGTCAAATTTCTCTTCACAGACAATATGATTTTACAGCTAGAAAACCCTGAAGACTCCACCAAAAGGCTCTTGGAACTTATAAATGACTTCAGTAAAGTTTTAGAATACAAAATCAATGTATAAAAACCAGTGGCATTTCTATATATCAATAATGTTCAAGCTGAGAGTCAAATCAAGAAAGAAATCTCATTTAAAATAGCCACAAAAAGTACCTAGGAATACATCTAATCAAGGAGGTAAAAGATCTCTACAAGGAGAACTACAAAACACTGATAAAATAAATCATAAATGACACAAACAAATGAAAAAACATTCCACGCTCATGGGTTGGAAAAATTAATATTGTTAAAATGACCATACTGTCTAAATAAACCTACAAATTCAATGCTATTCCTATCAAACTACCAATGTTACTTTTCACAGAACTAGAACAAATCTATTCTAAAATTCTTATGGCACCAAAAGGAGCCCAAATAGTCAAAGAAATCCTAAGCAAAAAGAACAAACCTGGAGTCATGGCATTATCTGACTTCAAACTATACTATAAGGCTACAGTAACCAAACCATCATGGTACTGGTACAAAAACAGACACATAGACCAGTGTCTATGGACAGAACAGATAACCCAGAAATAAAACTGCACACCTACAGCCATCTATCTTTAACAAAGCTGACAAAAATAGGCAATGGGGAAAGGTTTCCCTATTCAATAAATTGTGCTGGAATAGTTGGTGAGCCATATGCAGAAGAATGAAATTGGACCCCTACATTTTACCATATGTAAAAGTTAAGATGGATTAAAGCTTTATTTGTAAGACCTCAAACTCTAAGAATCTTAGAAGACTAACTAGGAAACACCAAGGGCCTTGGGAAAGAATTTATGACTAATTCCTCAAAAATAATTGCAATAAAACCAAAAATTGACAAGTGGGACCTAGTCAAACAAAAGAGCTTCTGCACAGCAAAAGAAACTATCAACAGAGTACACAGACCACCTACAGAATGCGAGAAAATATTCACAAACTATGCATCCAATGAGCTCTAATATCCAGAATCTATAAGGAACTTAAAGCAACAAGCAAAAACCAAATAACCCCATTAAAAAATGGGCAAAGGACATGAACAGACACTTCTGAAAAGAAGACATGCAAGCAGCCAAGAAACATATGAAAAATGCTTCACATCATTACTCATCAGAGAAATGCAAAATCACAATGCGATAACATCTCACACCTGTCAAAATGGCATTATTAAAGAGTCAAAAAACAATAGATGCTGGCAAGGCTGTGCAGAAAAGCAAGGGGGTATACACCATTGGTGGGGATGTCAATTAGTTCAGCCACTGTGGAAAGCAGTTTATAAATTTCTCAAAGAATTTAAAACAGAAGCATCATTTAATTCAACAATTTCTTTTGGGTATATATCCAAAAGAAAAAAAACTATTAGATCCCATTTGTCAATTTTAGCTTGTGTTGACATTGCATTTGGTATTTTAGTCATGAAGTCTTTGCCCGTGCCTAAATCCTGAATGGTATTGCCTAGGTTTTCTTCCAGGGTTTTTATGGTTTTAGGTCTTATGTTTAAGTCTTTAATCCATCTTGAGTTAATTTTTGTATAAGTTGTAAGGAAGGGGTCCAGTTTCAGTTTTCTGCATATGGCTAGCCAGTTTTCCCAACACCATTTATTAAATAGGGAATCCTTTCCCCATTGCTTGTTTTTGTCAGGTTTGTCAAAGATCAGATGGTTGTAGATGTGTGCCATTATTTCTGAGGCCTCTGTTCCATTCCATTGGTCTATATATCTGTTTTGGTACTAGTACTGTGCTGTTTTGGTTACTGTAGCCTTGTAGTATAGTTTGAAGTCAGGCAGCGTGATGCCTCCAGCTTTGTTCTTTTTGCTAATTAAACTAAAGAGCATCTGCACAGTAAAAGAAACTATCATCAGAGTGAACAGGAAACCTACAGAATAGGAGAAAATTTTTGCAATCTATCCATCTGACAAAGGGCTAATATCCAGAATCTACAAGGAACTTAAACAAGTTTACAAGAAAAAAACAAACAACCCCATCAAAAAGTGGGCAAAGGATATGAATAGACACTTCTCAAAAGAAGACATTTATGCAGCCAACAAACATGAAAAAAAGCTCATCACTGGTCATTAGAGAAATGCAAATCAATACCACAATGAGATACCATCTCATGCCAGTTAGAATGGTGATCATTAAAAAGTCAGGAAACAATAGATGCTGGCGAGGATGTGGAGAAATAGGAACACTTTTACACTGTTGGTGGGAGTGTAAATTAGTTCAACGATTGTGGAATACAGTGTGGCGATTCCTCAAGGATCTAGAACTGGAAATACCATTTGACTCAGCAATCCCATTGCTGGGTATATACCCAAAGGATTACAAATCATTCTACTGTAAAGACACGTGCATATGTATGTTTATTGCAGCACTATTCACAATTGCAAAGACTTGGAACCAACCCAAATACCCATCAATGATAGACTGGATAAAGAAAATGTGGCACATATACACCATGGAATACTCTGCAGCCATAAAAAAGGATGAGTTCATGTCCTTTGCAGGGACATGGATGAAGGTAGAAACCGTCATTCTCAGCAAACTAACACAGGAACAGAAAACCAAACACTGCATATTCTCACTCATAGTGGGAGTTGAACAATGAGAACACATGGACAGAGAAAGGGGAACATCAAACACCGGGGCCTGTTGCGGGGTGGGGGGCTAGGGGAGGGATAGCATTAGGAGAAATACCTAATGTAGATGATGGGTTGATGGGTGCAGCAAACCACCATGGCACATGTATACTTATATAACAAACATGCATGCTTTGCACATGTATCCCAGAACTTAAAGCATAATTACAAAATAACAGTAATAAAGAAACTATTCTACCAAAAAGACACATGCAGTTATATGTTCATTGCAGCACTATTCATAACAGCAAAGATATGGAATCAACCTAGGTGCCCATCAATGGTGGATTAGATAAAGAAAATGCAGCACATATGCACCATGGAATACTACACAGGCACAAGAAAGAATGAAATCATCTCATTTGCAGCAACATGGATGGAACTAGAGGCCATTATCCTAAGCGAATTAATGCAGGATCAGAAAACAAATATCACATGTTTTCACTTATAAGTGGGTGCTAGCTAACATTGGGTAATCATTGACATAATGCTGACAATAATAGACTGGGGACTACTAGAGGGAAGAGGAGGGAAGGAGAGGGGTAAGTGTTAAAAAGCTAACTCTCAGATACTATGCTCAGTTACCTGGGTGATGGGATCATTTATATCCCAACCCTCAGCATCACTCAATATACCCAGGTAACAAAGCTGCTCATGTACCCCCGAATCTAAAATAAAACTCAAAACAAATTTTTTTACTAAGAATCCTTAAAAAAAACGTGTTCAAAAGTGTGTGGAGAAATTGGAACTCTTGCATCATGGTGGTGCAACCACTATGAAAAAGAGTATGGCAGTTCTACAAAATATTAAAAATAGAATTACCATATGATCCAGCAGCCACAAAAAGGTTAATGCTGGATCTTGAGGACATATTTTCATACCCATGTTTATAGCAGCATTATTCAAAATAGCCAAAAGGTGGAAGCAACCCAAATGTCCATTGACTGATGAATAGATAAACAAAATGTGGAATATATACACAGTGGTATATTACTCAACCTTAAATGAGAAGGAAATTCTGACTCATGCTATAACATGAATGAGCCTTGAAAACATTACGCTAAGTGAAATAAGTAAGTGACAAAGAGATAAATATCATATATTTCTACTTATAGGAGGTATCAAGAGTAGTCAGACTCATAGAAATGTAAAATAGAGTGGAGGCTGCCAAGGGCTCGGGGGAGGGTGAAATGGAGAGTTGTTAAATGAGTATAGTTTCAGTTTTGCAAGATAAAAAAGTCCTGGAAATTGGTTGAAAAACAATGTGAATTTACTGAACACTACTGAATTGTACACTTACATGGCTAAGATACTAGATTTTACATTCTATGTGTTTATCACAATTATAAAAGTTTTTAAACATAAAGTGAAAATTAGATCCTTCTATTTCAACACACACACACACACACACAAACACTAAAGATCTATGTGATTGGGTTTAGGGTCCACCCAAATAATTCAGGATAAACTCTTCCTCTCAAAATTCTTAAATTAATTACATATTTTTCCATATACAAGGTCATACTCACTTTTTTGCCATGTGAGGTAATATTCATAGGTTCCAGGGATTAGAACTTGTAAATATTTTGGGGGGACCACTCTTCAACCTATTACAAAGAGATTTAGCTCTTCTTTTTTTCAATATTCTGGAGTAATTTTTATAAAATTGAGATCAACTATTCCATGAAAATTCCTGTAAAATCCCCCACATACTTTAAAACAATTATTGTATAGCCAATTTTAATAAATTATTTTAACTATTCAATTTCTTTAATGTTTATAAATGTAATCTAATTTTCCTTCTGATCTTGAATTGGTTTTGACTAATTTTGTTGTCCTAGGAAATAGTTCAGTTTCTCTAAGTTTTAAGATTTATTGGCATAATGGTATTTGGAATATTCAGTTATGGATTTTTCTTTTGCCACTGCATCTCCAGTGTTTTGTCCTTTTCATGCCAAATGCTATTTATGAGAATTTGTTATAATTTATAGATAACTATTATCTAGGATGTATTCACTTTATTACTCTAGTGGATAAAACAAGTTTACTTGTTTTAATCCCCTATTGCATCTTTGTTTGCAATTTTATAAATTTCACTCTCATAACTATTATTTTTCTCTTTCTACTTTATTGAATTATTTGGTGGCTCATTTTTTAGTATCTTGGGTTGTAATTCTTATTTCATTGATGTCATCATCCTTTCATTTTTTTCTAATACATGCATTTAAAACTATTCATTTACCCCTAGCTGACTTAACTGCATTTGGGAAATTTTGACATGTAATGGTTTTACTATTTCTCAGTTTTAAATATTATATCTTCCACAACCCATGAGTTATTTAGAAGTACATTTTAAATTTTCCAAATATACTTTTGCAATGGAATTCTAATTTTATTGCTTTGTCACTAGAGAATGTGATCCATATGATAGGAATTGCTTGATGTTTTGTTAAGTATATTGTGGACTAATTTTCAGGTAATTGTTGAAAATGATCCCTATATAATTGAGCATAATATTCATTGTCTAATTTTTATGTCAATCTAGCCTCTTTTCTTTCAATTTTATTTTTTTGTTATTGTTCAACTCTATATCTTATTTTGCTGTTCAATTTTTTATCCTCACTAGTGTTTTGATTGCTTGATTTATATATTACAAAAAGAAGGTTATTAAAAGTCTCTCATTATGATTATGGATTTGCGATTATCCCTTTCTTCCTCTTATTCTATCAATATTTGCTTTTCATATTTTGAGTCTGTTGTTAGGTGTGCATAAGTTCAATCTTGATATATATTTTTACTGAACTATTTCTTTCATGATTTTATATTTATCCCTAACATTTCTTTTTTTGGCCACAAGTAATTATTCTGATATTAATAGAGCCACATCAACCTTATTTATGCATTTTCCAGGCATATTTTAAAATGATATATTTCAATACTTTGGGATTATATTGATGTTTTCATAAAAAGGATACTAGTTCTCTACATATATTTATACTTGTTGCTGATCAATTTGGATGCATTCTCTTATCACATGTTGAACTGTTTCTACACTTTTTTCTCCTTGTTTTCTATCTTCTATTAGAATGTTCCATTCTCCTTATTCATTTATTCTTCCTTCACAATGGTTTGGAAGTTTTATAATTTACAATGAGTTTCTATTTAGATTTTAACTTTTTCACGTTGAGCAAGTTACCTAATCTATGTATGAGTTTTCATATCTCTAGAAATGAGTTGAGAAAAAAATTCTTAACTGAGTTTCTGTTAGAATTAAATCAGATAATATAGCTAACACATTCAGATATTTAGCATATTGTCTGACTCTCAGTAAACAATCAAAGTAGATTGTGGTGGTGATGATGATGATGATGATTAATATTTTGAACCTTTGCCAAAAATGATCTGAAAATCTTTCCAGACATTCAACTAACAGACAATTTTTGAGAAATAGATTGTATATTCTAGTGCAATAGTGTAGTTTATTAGTGTGCAGGGAGTTTAATTATGTGCCTTCCTGCTAAAGCCTTTAGTGGGAAGTTGAAATATCAGCACTGTGGGAAATTGATTGATTAACTCAATCAAGATCATCCTCAAAGATGACTCCAAAAATATATCTGACAGCTTGTGGCTGAGGAAATCAGTCAGGTTTCAGGAGTAGAAGGAGACAGGTAGAGAGATCATTTTCTTTTAATGATTAGTTCTGTACAAGAGGGATGGTATTTGATAACCCCATGTGGAGAGTCCTTCCTTTTGCGTGTGGAGTTTTGAATATATCTTTTTAAAATTCACTCCAAGAAGATTTTCTATTTAACCTCTGGGGCTTACGGGTATTTATTTGCCCTTCAGGATGTATTTTTTAACATAGAATACATACCACAAAGTAAACTGTAATTTTAGTGGAAATGTACTGCAGAAAGGTCATTATGAAGCACTGGTTCTGAAATAGTGAAGGGTCTATTTCACATAATGAGGTAATGGAGGCACAGATCGCTGCCCGTGCTTTCCAGTCCTGAGATAATAATTACAGATACTTAGGTAATGTACCCGAGACAATTGCAGGGCAGGGCATCCTTTTTTCTCTCCCCTCGTTCTTGACTAAGTGGCTTACCAGTCAGATTCAGGAAAAGAACTGAGAAAAGACCTCCAGTGGGTACTCCATTTTTCACCTCTAGCAAATGTGCCTGTGCACGTGTGTACATGCCCGCCCCCCCCCACTCTCTCTCTCTCTCTCTCTGCTCCTCTGAGTCTCTATTTCAACTGCCAGTGTCAAGAAGAGAGTTGGCATCTCACAAGTCACCTCATTACATTCTAGGCCTGTGCTCACAGTTAAAAAGATAAAATCCTAATGCTGTCATTCCAAATTTTAGTTAGACCTAACAACTTTTTATCAGCATGCCTTCTGTGTGCTCGTTTAAGACCCTGAGAAAATTTTAGACAGGATAGAATTCAGAGCAGAGCTTGTGATACATCATTAAAGATGTATTTGTTAATCTATGTGCTGCAGGTATATTCATTGTAAGAAGCTAAAATTTAAAGGAAACATTGGAATGTTTCACTGAAAACATTTCAATGGCTCTATGTCATCTCCATCAGTGTCAACTAAAGTGTGGTCTATGGGCTGGCATTGGACTGCAACTGTTCATTTTCATTCAGCAACAAGATAAGTACAGAAATGAAGAGTGGTTTTATGTAGTTTAATCTCATAATTAAAGATTTGGGTACTATGTCATTATTTTTTTAATTATTCATTTTAATGTGTTTTACAAAAAGATTGGCCTGTGAAAGAATAAAAGTTAAAGAGAAAAATGAGTCTTTTGCCAAAGCAGTTTGCTAAATGTTGAACTATAGGGTTAAGTCCCAGATCTTGGTATAATCCACAAAGTCACTGATGTCCTGGTCCCTGCTCAATTCTCCAACCTTAGCACCTGCTTCTTCCTCTCCCATTCGCAGCACTGAGATCTCACCATATAAAGCACATGCACTGGTCTTTTAGAAATGCTGGCCCCTCTGCCTAGAATGCCTTTTATATTCTTAGCTGGCTGCTAGATTTCTACTTATCAGTTGAGCTCAGCCTTTCTGTGTGAGTCAAAGCCCTTAGCTGCAAGTGACAGACACAACTCAAATGATTTAAACAGGAAGGAAATCATGGACAGAGATGGGGCTGGCTTCACACTCAACAGGATCCAGATACTAGAACGACAAGAACTACTTCAGTTATCTCTCTCTCTGTGTGTTTCTTCTCCTCACTCTCTCTCTCTCTTTCTGACACCCCTACCATTCTTAGTATTACTGTTTTACTCAGTTTTACAGTAGACAGGCTTGCTCCATATAGCAGAAAACATTGTAGAACCAGCTATGTCAACCTAACTTAACAACGCAAGAAGAAAGAGAAGATGTCTTCCTTGGTTTCAGAAAAAAATCATTCTAGAAAGGATTCATATTGTTTTCAATTGTATTAACTCCTCACTTTTGGCCCTTGGAAGGATTTCTGTGGCTAAGGAGAAGGGACATTCTCTGCAGTTCAGTTTCCAACCTTCCACTATAGAGATTGTTTTAAAATACAATTACAATTTTATCTCTCTCCATCTTTTGGCCCTCTTTTTCTCCTGCATCTACAGGAAGAACATTCTAGATATTTTGTACTGCTGTTTCCCACCACTTTTACTGGAGGAGTAAAAAATGAAACCATTTCTTGAATCTGTGTCTTTCAAATGTTGAAATAGCCTTCTCCCAACAGTTCATGTCGCGAATCTCTAAGCATCTCTTAAAATTGACTGCAATGTTGCCTTCTCAGCAGGTTTTCTCTGATTGTCTCTAAATAAAGATACTACTTACTCATGGAGACTGTTTTACACTTCATATAGTTTTGTTGGTGTTCCTCTAGTGTTCTACTATAATAACATGTCTTTCTTTTATAATACATTTTCTACTAAACTCTGAGCTTATCTACATTGTCTAGCATAATGTTTGGCATGTAGTAAATGTCAATTTTATGTTTTTTGAAATAAATTATAGCACTGATTCTTCTTGTATTACAGATGCCTGTTTATATACCTTCCTTTCATACTAAAGTCTGAACGTAGAGAAGTCATCATTGCATCCTCAGGAATTCACACACTGCTTAACATATAGTAACTGAAGAGAAATAAAGGATGAATAATTAAACGAATAAATTAAGTGGAAAATGAGTATGTTTGGATTGCCCTTAATGACTCTACCAAGGCTTCATGTGCTAAACAGAGTGGCTGGTCTTGTGGGGTCACATGGGCCTTGTTTTTGAGCCTCCCTTCTTTATAACTTATCATATGACATTGGGTACAAGACAGGTGAGCAGGGGCTACTTAGCTTACAGAGACAGAATCGGTCACTGGGCCCTGGGCCATAGCTGAGGCCCGTGAATACATCCTAGTTCTACTCAATGTTTGTTAAGTAACTCCTCAGGTCAACTCGCTTCCCTCGTAGTCCTTGGGGTCTAAAAGGCAGGGATCTTCTACTCTAAATTATTAGCTGGCTACAAAGAAACATACACCTCTAGAGGAGCTGTTTATACAGATTCTCTTAAGGCATAAACAGCCAGCTAGTGATCTGGTTCTGCCGATATTTGCCTTAGGAACTGTGTATATATCTTGCATATGGAGTTAAAGTGGGCAGCACAGAAGGGAGGAGCCATGGAAAGGGCGGCTCACCGTTGTAAATAAGAACAAAGTCTGACCATGATAACCCTTGCCATGGTGACAGCCATTTCTGTCTCTCTAGAGCACACATAACTTATCATTAGCTGTCCCTTCCACAGTGTCAGGCTGACACAACCAGAGGAGTCTTTAATGTCTCAAAGCTGCACACATGAGAGGGTTACACCTTAGCCGTTTATTTCCGTTAAGCAAAAGCTAAGAACAACCTCTTATGTCCTTGTTTTCTGGGATTCCTCATCATGTTGGGAGACTGGAAAGCAGACATATTTGGTGTAGGGCCTTGATATGTCCTGTCTGAAAAAATGCCATGATCTAATTAGAAATAATCACTTTGGAAGGGACTTTGTAAAAGTAAGATATTTTTGCTATTCTTGAGCATTCTATCTTTTATAAAAATGCTTGATAATTAATACTTGGTAATTTGTTGATCTCTTGTAAATCCTCTAGAGAAGGTCCCTGTTAAGTTCACTCTTTGATCAATGCATAAATGGGCAAAGGTCTGTTTCAAAATATGCTTATTGTGTTAGCATGATTGTGCATTAGAATTTGCTAGAATGATCGTGACCTCTACAATAAAATTGCATAGCAGAAACATTATTTAAAACTTTGGAATAGTTATTTAACTATATTTAACTACTATTATTCATTCACCTCTTATGACTACAATTATGAGATTTCACTATACCAATAGGATCAGACTTGCTATGTTGCCTAACACATAGCTGATACTCAAAAACATTTATTGAACAAATAAGTAAATTAACAACAACAAACTTGTAGGTATGTCATTATAAATACAGTGGCTGAGTGAAATCCTGAGAAACATAGGAAATGAAGGAAAATACTATATCCAATCTCAAATATTTGCTGTTTTTCAAATATGTCAGGCTGCCCAACCTTCAACATCTTGGAGCATGTTGTTCTTTCTGCCTTGAATGTCCTTCTGCACTTTGTCCACATAATAAACTCCTACACAATCAATCCTGTGCTCACCTCTCCCCAACCTCAGCCTCTCTTACCATCTCAATTAATGGAAGAATTAGTGATTCTTTCCTGCACATCACACTATAAATTGTAACTTCCTATCAGTGTTGATTCCACTAACCACACGGGACAGGACTGTCATGACATCTGCATTTAGAACTTCATCCAGCTCTCTCAAGGCCAAATATGTCTTACTTAGCTTTATATTTTCAAGGCCTGCATAGAGTTAGGACTCAATAAATGTTTCTTTGAAAAAGTAATTTCAGTATACAGATGAGAATAAGATTCACATGCACCCAGAATTCATACACTGGAGGCAGAGGAGCACTGACTCAAATCCAAATTATTTAAAGTCACATAGCACATAAGTGGTGGCCTTTGCAGACCTGCTAAGATTGGAAACTGGCTCTGTCTAATGCCAAAACCCATGTTCTTTTTGCCATATTGTTCAGTACATCTGGGGCTGTGGAAGTGGACTGGAGCAAGGAGGAAATGTTCCTGAAGTAGATCATTGAATTTAACATCTGTGAGAGCCTAGGAAGGGGCTGGTCCAGAGAAGTGATCATAGAAGCAGGGAGAAACAGAAATACAATGCCATTCCTCAAGGCTTCATAATGCCTAGATTTCACATGCCAAGAGAGGATTCCTGGTATAGCTCTTCAAATCATTCTCCACAACTAGTATAAGAAAGCAAAGTCACGCACTCTATTTTGAAACAAGACTGTAGTAAACTCTGAGAGAAGTTCAAGTTTTGCTTCCCACTACATTGAGGCACATAGCAGGCACTTAATAAATACTTGGTGAACAAAAGAACATAAACTCAAAACAATTATGTGGCTGGAGTAAAATTTCTAGCTCTCCTTATGAAGTTGTGGGATCTCAATTTTTAGTTGGGTTTATTTTTACCTTAGAGTTAGGAGAGGTGATGGAGGTAAAAACAGAACTTCTCTGAAGGAATGTGATATGGCTTGGCTGTATCCTCACCTAAATCTCATCTTGAATTGTACTCCAATAATTCCCATGTGTTGTGGGAGGGACCTGGTGGGAGATAATTGAATCATAGGGGTGGTTTCCTCCATATTGTTCTCATGGTAGTGAATAAGCCTCATGAGATCTGATGGTTTTATCAGGGGTTTCCGCTTTTGCATCTTCCTCATTCTCTCTTTGCCTGCTGCCATCCATGTAAGATGTGACTTGCTCCTCTTTGCCTTCTGCCATGATTGTGAGGCTTCCCCAGACACATGGAACTGTAAGTCTAATTAACAATCTTTCTTTTGTAAATTGCCCGGTCTTGGGTATGTCTTTATCGGCAGCATGAAAAAGAATGGTGCTTGTTTTGAATGTTATTCCTACCAATTCGGTATGGTGAAAAGGAATTTTTCGGGAGTTCTCTTAAATACTTCTCATCTCCAGGCAGTGGTACTTTAATATCCTTTAAAATATGAAAAGCTTTTCCCCCACAATCTCCCACCTGGCTCTATCCCCAGGGTGACTTGCTGAACTGCACAGCATCTCTGCTGCACCTGTGTTTGATCTTGCAAGCAGTGAACTGCAGTCCTTGGGCCTTGGACTAAAGACAACTTCCAGCACTTACATAAAGCTACTTTGAGCACTCTGCCAAGGACTTGGGAGACACTTTTTTCAAAGAAACAAATACATCTGGTTTCTGGAGTTAGCAGAAGGCCAGGCCAATTTTTTTTTCCTGACTTTTCTTTTTCTCTGTCTCAGTCTGAGATATAACTAATTATATACAGGGGCTAAGGGAGCAGCCACCAAAATCACTTCTTCACACAGACTATGGGCTACAAGGAAATCTAGGTCAGCATTGTCTTCCAGAAATGCAAATTAAAATAATAGCCTCTGTCTGCATGTCAGGGATCACAAGCTTGAAAATATGATGGCAACACAGGAAGTACAGTTCACAAGCTCACAACTGGATGATAGAAATTTATTTTCTGAGGCTTTGAGCATTGTCCCAGAATGCCTTCAATGTTAAGTCTCTGAAGTAGCTACATAAAACAAGAAGGTCTGGGTGCCTGGAATAAACTTTCTTTGGCCTTGAAGACAGTCTGAGTGTCTGGTTTCCTAAGAGCAGCATTGCAGTCAATTCCAGGGCAGAAGCTATACTCAATTGCATGCTGCATCCTAGATGTACATAAACAGACTGTGTTACTAAATTTAATACATGCACCAGGGCTGGTCAACATCTACAAATATAAAGGCATATGTCTGGTAGAATTTTGTATAACCTCGGTGGAATCAGTTCATATAGGAATGAATATAAATGGAGAAATCTTCAATGGACTCTCTTCTCTACCTATTGGCATCTTGATACTTTTCCTAGCCTGATAGCAGAGGTCATCCTACCCTAGTAGTATTTCATTAAACATTTTTTATCTGATCTCACATTACATTTCAAATTGCATAACTTTTAAATAATGAATTCTCTGCATGTGTACATGTGACCAACACTCTACTAAGAGCTTTACAAATATTTTTTATATTCTTCATTCATTCAAAAACTATTTATTGAGCACCTACCATATGCCATGCATTGCTTTAGGCTGTGGTGATAAAGTTTCACAAAGTTTGTGTGCAAGTGCAGAGACACAGAAAATATCAACATGTAGCTCATTAATTCCAGAACATAAGTGATAATGAGAAAATAAATTCAAGTAAGGCAAAATAAGTTTTAGGTAAGGGCATTTAATTAGGGCATTTAGGAAAAGCCTCTCTGAACAGCCATCTGAATTATCAAAGGCATGAGTCATGCAAAAATCTGGAAAGAGATTCTTCCAAGCAGAGAGGACAAGGAGACCAAAAGCTCTTACTTGGTTCCCATTTGGTGCATTTGAGAAATGACTTGAAACAAGCCGGGAAAAAAATAATAGATGAGGTCAAACAGAAAATCAGAAACCTAAACATGTTGGGCCTTGGACACCGTGGTAAGGAGTTTGCATTTTATTCTAAAGATAATGGAAAGCCTACTTGTACATTTTATTTTATTTCACACTTTTAAAAAATTGAGATAAAATACGCACATGAAATTTACTGTCCTTACCATTTAGCTGTGTATTTTAAATATTACACTGGCCATGGAGTGGAAAATCAACTACAGAAGGCAAGAGTAGAAAGAGACAGGATGCTCTTGCAATTCAGGTCAGAGGTGATGGGGTAGTGAGGTGAATTTGGGATGTCTTTGAAGGCATAGCTAGTGAGTCATGCTCATTTGATCATGCAGTAACTCTTTCAGATGAAGACACTGAGATGGTGGGGTAGAGTTGTAATGTATTTGAAGGTGAATAGAATAAGTTAACCTTATAATAATCCAGAGAGGTGAAAAATAACTGATGATAAGGAAGTAAGCCTCTATTGCAAATCCAAGAGAGGAGTTGGGGCAGTTGGGTAGTTAATTTGTGTGAAAACCTCTCATAACAATTTTCTTCAATTACTATCTGGAAATTTCCATGAAAAGTTTCTATTTTGGCTGATTCTTGTAGACAAGGGCATCATCATTCCTTCACTTGATGTCTTTTTACCCCAAGGAACACTCAGAAACTCAATATTTTGTTTCTTACTTATTTTGATTTTTCACTTTTCTGTTTAATGTTTGCTTCTCTCTCCTTTGCTGATGAGTCACCAGAAAAAAAATGCTTTTACAAACTTCCATAACTGCATTTTTTGCTCTGTGTTGACAAAGAGAGAATGCTGTTGGGCAAAATTTGATGTAGCTGGCTGTTTGTTTTCTTGGAGGACCCAAAGGTGAATATAAATAATTTAAAATAGCCTTCAATGATCACTGTGTCAGTATCTGGGTTACAAAATTAAGGAATCAAGCTAAAATACAAGAAAAAGAAATATAAAAGAATTTGAAGGAAAACATAAGATTTGATTTGGCATAACACACATTTATTGAGCACTCAATGTTGAATACCCACAAAAAAAGAGCTAAAGACCTACACTTACTGAGTGTCATGTGCCCATATACACTTGAATCCTGAAAAGAAAATGCAATGGGTACAATTATTATCATCATTTTCTACATGAGGAAATGAGCAAGTTTAGAGAGGTTAGAGCAATTACTCTAATCCCATATCTAGAAAATGGCAGAGTGGCCTGATTCTAAGGTCCTGTTCTCAATGACCAGAAGGTCTGCTTCTCAAATAAGAGGCTCTTTAGGAGTTCACTATCTGGTGGTGCAGGATAAAAGAAAGCTATTGTATTATAAAGATCTTTCTGAGACTGAGTAATTTATAAAGAAATGAGGCTTAATTGACTCACAGTTCTGCATGGCTGGGGAGGCCTCAGGAAACTTACAATCATGGCAGAAGGTAAAGGGGAAGCAAGTACCTTCTTCACAAGGCAGAAGGAAAGGGGGAGCGGAAGTGCCACACTTTTAAACCATCAGATCTTTTAAGAATTTTATCACAAGAATAGCAAGGCTGGTGGGGAGGAGCCAAGATGGCCGAATAGGAACAGCTCTGGTCTACAGCTCCCAGTGTGAGCAATGCAGAAGACAGGTGATTTCTGCATTTCTAACTGAGGTACCAGGTTCATCTCACTGGGGAGTGCCAGACAGTAGGTGCAGGACAGTGGGTGCAGCGCACTGTGCACGAGCCAAAGCAGGGTGAGGCATCGCCTCACCTGGGAAGCACAAGGGGTCAGGGAATTCCCTTTCTTACTCAAAGAAAGCGGCGACAGATGGCACCTGGAAAATCAGGTCACTCCCACCCTACTACTGCACTTTTCCAACAGGCTTAAAAAACAGCACACCAGGCGATTATATCCCGCACCTGGCTCGGAGGGTCCTACGCCCATGGAGTCTCACTCATTGCTAGCACAGCAGTCCAAGATCAAACTGCAAGGTGGCAGCGAGGCTGGGGGAGGGGCGCCTGCCATTGCCAAGTCAGTTGTTTGATTAGGTAAACAAAGCGGCAGGGAAGCTCGAACTGGATGGAGCCCAACACAGCTCAAGGAGGCCTGGCTGCCTCTGTAGGCTCCACCTCTGGGGGCAGGGCACAGACAAATGAAAAGACAGCAGTAACCTCTGCAGACTTAAATGTCCCTCTCTGACAGCTTCGAAGAGAGTAGTGGTTCTCCTAGCAAGCAGCTGGAGATCTAAGAACAGGCAGACTGTCTCCTCAAGTGGGTCCCTGACCCATGAGTAGCCTAACTGGGAGGCATCCCCAGTAGGAGCAGACCAACACCTCACAAGGCCGGGTAGTCCTCTGAGACAAAACTTCCAGAGGAGCGACCAGGCAGCAGCATCTGTGGTTCAGCAATATCCGCTGTTCTGCAGCCACCACTGCTGATACCCAGGCAAACAGCGTCTGGAGTGGACCTCTAGCAAACTCCAACAGACCTGCAGCTGAGGGTCCTGTCTGTCAGAAGGAAAACTAACAAACAGAAAGGACATCCACACCAAAAACACATCTGTATGTCACCATCATCAAAGACCAAAGGTAGATAAAACCACAAAGATGGGGAAAAAACAAAGCGGAAAAACCAGAAACTCTAAAAATCAGAGTGCCTCTCCTCTTCCAAAGGAACGCAGCTCCTAACCAGCAATGGAACAAAGCTGGAAGGAGAATGACTTTGACGAGTTGAGAAAAGAAGGCTTCAGATGATCAAACTACTCTAAGCTACAGGAGGAAATTCAAACCAATGGCAAAGAAGTTAAAAGCTTTGAAAAAAAATTAGACGAATGGATAACTAAAATAACCAATGCAGAGAAGTCCTTAAAGGACCTGATGGAGCTGAAAACCAAGGCATGAGAGCTACGTGACGAATGCAGAAGCCTCAGGAGCCGATGCGGTCAACTGGAAGAAAGGGTATCAGTGATGGAAGATGAAATGAATGAAATGAAGTGAGAAGAGAAGTTTAGAGAAAAAAGAATAAAAAGAAATGAACAAAGTCTCCAAGAAACATGGGACTATGTGAAAAGACCAAATCTACATCTGATTGGTGTACCTGAAAGTGACGGGGAGAATGGAACCAAGTTGGAAAACACTCTGCAGGATATTATCCAGGAGAACTTCCCCAATCTAGCAAGGCAGGCCAACATTCAGATTCAGGAAATACAAAGAATGCCACAAAGATACTCCTCAAGAAGAGCAACTCCAAGACACATAATTGTCAGATTCACCAAAGTTGAAATGAAGGAAAAAATGTTAAGGGCAGCCAGAGAGAAAGGCCAGGTTACCCACAAAGGGAAGCCCATCAGAATAACAGCTGATCTCTTGGCAGAAACTCTACAAGCCAGAAGAGAGTGGGGACCAATATTCAACATTCTTAAAGAAAAGAATTTTCAACCCACAATTTCAAATCCAGCCAAACTAAGCTACATAAATGAAGGAGAAATAAAATACTTTACAGACAAGCAAATGCCGAGATATTTTGTCACCACCAGGCCTGCCCTAAAAGAGCTCCTGAAGGAAGCACTAAACATGGAAAGGAACAACCAGTACCAGCCACTGCAAAAACATGCCAAATTGTAAAGACCATCGAGGCTAGGAAGAAACTGCATCAACTAATGAGCAAAATAACCAGCTAACATCATAATGACAGGATCAAATTCACACATAACAATATTAACTTTAAATGTAAATGGGCTAAATTCTCCAATTAAAAGACACAGACTGGCAAATTGGATAAAGAGTCAAGACCCATCAGTGTGCTGTATTCAGGAAATCTATCTCATGTGCAGAGACACACATAGGCTCAAAATAACAGGATAGAGGAAGATCTACCAAGCAAATGGAAAACAAAAAAAGGCAGGGGTTGCAATCCTAGTCTCTGATAAAACAGACTTTAAACCAGCAAAGATCAAAAGAGACAAAGAAGGCCATTACATAATGGTAAAGGGATCAATTCAACAAGAAGAGCTAACTATCCTAAATATATATACATCCAATACAGGAGCACCCAGATTCATAAAGCAAGTCCTTAGTGACCTACAAAGAAACTTAGACTCCCACACAATAATAATGGGAGACTTTAACACCCCACTGTCAGCATTAGACAGAACAGCGAGACAGAAAGTTAAAAAGGATACCCAGGAATTGAACTCAGCTCTGCACCAAGCGGACCTAATAGACATCTACAGAACTCTCCACCCCAAATCAACAGAATATACATTCTTTTCAGCACCAAACCACACCTACTCCAAAATTGACCACATAGTTGGAAGTAAAGCACTCCTCAGCAAATGTAAAAGAACAGAAATTATAACAAACCGTCTCTCAGACCACATGGCAATCAAACTAGAACTCAGGATTAAGAAACTCACTCAAAACTGCTCAACTACATAGAAACTGAACAACCTGCTCCTGAATGACTACTGGGTACATAACGAAATGAAGGCAGAAATAAAGATGTTCTTTGAAACCAATGAGAACAAAGACACAACATACCAGAATCTCTGGGACACATTCAAAGCAGTGTGTAGAGGGAAATTTATAGCACTAAACGCCCACAAGAGAAAGCAAGAAAGATCTAAAATTGACACCCTATCATCACAATTAAAAGAACTAGAGAAGCAAGAGCAAGCACATTCAAAAGCTAGCAGAAGGCAAGAAATAACTAAGATCAGAGCAGAACTGAAGGAAATAGAGACACAAAAAAACCTTCAAAAAGTTAGTGAATCGAGGAGCTGGTTTTTTGAAAAGATCAACAAAATTAATAGACCTCTAGCAAGACCAATAACGAAGAAAAGAGAGAATAATAAATAGATGCAATAAAAAATGATAAAGCGGATATCACCACCAATCCCACAGAAATACAAACTACCATCAGAGAATACTACAAACACCTCTATGCAAATAAACTAGAAAACCCAGAAGAAATGGATAAATTCCTCGACACATACATCCTCCCAAGACTAAACCAGGAAGAAGCTGAATCTCTGAATACTCCAATAACAGGCTGTGAAATTGAGGTAAGGTAATAATCAACAGCTTACCAACCAAAAAAAGTCCAGGACCAGATGGATTCACAGCCAAATTCTACCAGAGGTACAAAGAGGAGCTGGTACCATTCCTTCTGAAACTATTCCAATCAATAGAAAAAGAGGGAATCCTCCCTAACTCATTTTATGAGGCCAGCATCATCCTGATACCAAAGCCTGGCAGAGACACAACCAAAAAAGAGAATTTCAGATCAATATCCTTGATGAACATTGATGCAAAAATCCTCAATAAAATACTGGCAAACCGAATCCAGCAGCACATCAAAAAGCTTATCCACTATAATGAAGAGGGCTTCATCCCCGGGATGCAAGGCTGGTGCAACATATGCAAATCAATAAATGTAATCCAGCATATAAACAGAACCAAAGACAAAAACCACATGATTATCTCAATAGATGCAGAAAAGGCCTTTGACAAAATTCAACAGCCCTTCATGCTAAAAACCCGCAATAAATTAGGTATTGATGGGACGTATCTCAAAATAATAAGAGCTATCTATGACAAACCCACAGCCAATATCATACTGAATGGGCAAAAACTGGAAGCATTCCCTTTGAAAACTGGCACAAGACAGGGATGCCCTCTCTCACCACTGCTATTCAACATAGTGTTGGAAGTTCTGGCCAGGGCAATCAGGCAGGAGAAGGAAATAAAGAGTATTCAATTAGGAAAAGAGGAAGTCAAATTGTCCCTGTTTGCAGATGACATGATTGTATATCTAGAAAACCCCATCGTCTCAGCCCAAAATATCCTCAAGCTGATAAGCAACTTCAGCAAAGTCTCAGGATACAAAATCAATGTACCAAAATCAGAAGCATTCTTATACACCAATCACAGACAAACAGAGAGCCAAATCATGAGTGAACTCCCATTCACTATTGCTTCAAAGAGAATAAAATACCTAGGAATCCAACTTACAAGGTACGTGAAGGACCTCTTCAAGGAGAACTACAAACCACTGCTCAATGAAATAAAAGAGGATACAAACAAATGGAAGAACATTCCATGCTCATGGGTAGGAAGAATCAATATCGTGAAAATGGCCATACTGCCCAAGGTAATTTATAGATTCAAGGCCATCCCCATCAAGCTACCAATGACTTTCTTCACAGAATTGGAAAAATCTACTTTAAAGTTCATATGGAACCAAAAAAGAGCCCTCATCACCAAGTCAATCCTAAGCCAAAAGAACAAAGCTGGAGGCATCAAGCTACCTGACTTCAAACTATACTGCAAGGCTACAGTAACTAAAACAGCGTGATACTGGTACCAAAACAGAGATATAGACCAATGGAACAGAACAGAGCCCTCAGAAATAATGCCGCATATCTACAACTATCTGATATTTGACAAACCTGACAAAAACAAGCAATGGGTAAATGATTCCCTATTTAATAAATGGTGCTGGGAAAACTGGCTAGCCATATGTAGAAAGGTGAAACAGGATCCCTTCCTTACACCTTATACAAAAATTAACTCAAGATGGATTAAAGACTTAAATGTTAGACCTAAAACCATAAAAACCCTAGAAGAAAACCTAGGCAATACCATTCGGGACATAGGCATGGGCAAGGACTTCATGTCTAAAACACCAAAAGCAATGGCAACAAAAGCCAAAATTGACAAATGAGATCTAATGAAACTAAAGAGCTTCTGCACAGCAAAAGAAACTACCATCAGAGTGAACAGGCAACCTACAGAATGGGAGAAAATTTTTGCAACCTACTCATCTAACAAAGGGCTAATATCCAGAATCTACAATGAACTCCAACAAATTTACAAGAAAAAAACAAAGAACCTCATCAAAAAGTGGGCAAAGGATATGAACAGACACTTCTCAAAAGAAGACATTTATGCACCCAAAAAGCACATGAAAAAATGCTCATCATCACTGGCCATCAGAGAAATGCAAATCAAAGCCACAATGAGATACCATCTCACACCAGTTAGAATGGCCATCATTAAAAAGTCAGGAAACAACAGGTGCTGGAGAGGATGTGGAGAAATAGGAACACTTTTACACTGTTGGTGGGACTGTAAACTAGTTCAACCATTGTGGAGGTCAGTGTGGCGATTCCTCAGGGATCTAGAACTAGAAATACCATTTGACCCAGCCATCCCATTACTGGGTATATTCCCAAAGGATTATAAATCATGCTGCTATAAAGACACATGCACATGTATGTTTATAGCGGCACTATTCACAATAGCAAAGACTTGGAACCAACCTAGATGTCCAACAACGATATACTGGATTTAGAAAATGTGGCACATATACACCATGGAATACTATGCAGCCATAAAAAATGATGAGTTCATGTCCTTTGTAGGGACATGGATGAAAGTGGAAACCATCATTCTCAGCAAACTATCCCAAGGACAAAAAAGGAAACACCACATGTTCTACTCATAGGTGGGAATTGAACAATCAGAACACGTGGACACAGGAAGGGGAACATCACATACTGGGGACTGTTGTGTGGTGTGGGGAGGCAGGAGGGATAGCATTAGGAGATATACCTAATGCTAAATGACTTAATGGGTACAGCACACCAACATGGCAGATGTATACATATGTAACAAACCTGCACATTGTGTACATGTACCCTAAAACTTAAAGTATAATAATAATAAAATTAAAAAAATAGCAAAGGGGAAACTGCCTCCACAATCAAATCACCTCCCACCAGATCCCTCCCTCCACACATAGGGATTATGGGGATTACAATTCTAGGTGAGATTTGGGTGGGGACACAGGGCCAAACCATATTATTCCGCCCCTGGCCTCTCCCAAATCTCATGTCTTTCTCACATTTCAAGACACAATTGTAGCTTCCCAACAGTCCCCCAAAGTCTTAATTCATTGCAGATTCAATCCAAAAGTCCATGTCCAAAGTTTCACTTGGGTCTAGGCAAGTCTTTTCCTCCTATGAGCCTGTAAAATCAGAAGCAAGTTAGTTACTTCCAAGATAGAGTGAGGGTACAGGCATTGTTTATATGCTTCCATTCCAAATGCGAGGAATTAGCCAGAACAAAGGGACCACAGGCCTCATTCAACTCTGAAACCTGGCAACGCACTCAGTAAGTCTTAAAGCTCCAAAATAACCTTCCTTGACTCCAGATCTCATATCCAGGGCATGGTGATGCAAGGGGTTGGCTCCCAAGGCCTTTAGAAGATCTGACCCTGTGTATCTGCAGGGTTCAGCTCCAGCAGCTGCTTTCATGGGCTGGTGTTGAGTGCTTGAGGCTTTTCCAGGTAAAGGGTGCAAGCTGTTAGTGGATCTACCATTCTGTGGTCTGGAGGACAGTGGACCTCTTCTCACAGCTTCACTAGGCAGTATCCAAATGGGGACCTTGCCATAGTAGTGGTTCTCCATGAGGGCTCCTCCCCTAAAGAAGACTTCTGCCTGGACGTCCAGGCATTTTCATACATCCTCTGAATGCTAGGCAGAGACTCCCAAAGCTCAGCTCTTGTCTTCTGCACACCCATATGCCCCATACAATGTGGAAGCCACCAAGGCTTGGAGCTTGCACCCTCTGAAGCCATGGCTCGAGCTGTACCTTGGCCCCTTTTATCCACAGCTACAGCTGGAGCAGCTGGGTCACAGGACACCATGTCCTGAGACTGCACAAAGAAGTGGGACCCTGGGCCCAGCCCATGAAACCATTTTTTCCTCCTAGGCCTCTGGGCCTGTGATGGGCCATGAAGATCACTGAAATGCCTTGGAGACATTTTGCCTATTGTCTTGGCTATTAACATTTAGCTTCTCTTTGCTTACGCAAATTTCTGCAGACTGCTTGAATTTCTCCTCACAAAATGTGGTTTTCTTTTCTACCACATGATCAGCCTGCAAATTTTCCAAACCTTTGTGCGTTGCTTCCCTTTTAAATGTAAGTTCCCGTTTCAGAAATCTCGTTGTGGACTCATATGACTGTAAGCTTTTAGAAAAAGTCAGGTCACATCTTGAATACTTTGCTGCCTAGACATTTCTTCTGCCAGATACCCTAAATAATCTCTCTCAAGTTCAAAGTTCCACAGATCTCTAGGGCAGCGGCAAAATGCCACCAGTCTCTTTGCTAAAGCATAGCAAGAGTCACCTTTACTCCTGTTCCCAACAAGTTCCTTATCTCCATCTGAGACCACCTCAGCCTGGACTTAATTGTCCATATCACCATCAGCGTGTTTGTCAAAGCCATTCAGTAAATCTCTAGGAAGTTCCAAACTTTCCCTCATCTTCCTGTCTTCTTCTGAGCCTTCCAAACTGTTCCAATCTCTGCTGGTTACACAGTTCCAAAGTTGCTTTCACATTCTCAGGTATCTTTATAGCAATGCCCCACTACCTCGGTACCAATCTACTGTATTAGTCTGTTTTCACACTGCTATAAAGAACTACCTGAGACTGGGTAATTTATAAAAGAAAGAAGTTTAATTGACTCACAGTTCTGCATGGCTGGGGAGGCCTCAGGAAACTTACAATCATAGTGGAATATGAAGGTGAAGCAAGCAGCCTCTTCACAAAGTGGCAGGGGAGAGAGGGTGGGGGAAGTGCCACACTTTTAAACCATCAGCTCTAATAAGAAATCTATCATGAAAACAGCAAAGGGAAAACTGCTTCCATGATCTAATCACCTCTTACCAGGTCTGTCCCTCCACACATGGGGATTACAATTCGGGATGAGATTTGGGTGAAAACACAGAGCCAAACCATATCAGCTATTAACAGCCAGGAGTGATTTGAGGGTCATTGAGCAAAGTTATCTGGAAGAGCTGTCATTTATGGTGGAATTGGAACAAAGTATATGATTTAAATAAGAAGAAGCTATACCTTATCTTAGGCCAAACCAATGGATAAAAAGTAAGGAATCCAGAGTATTGTATAATGAATTTTTTCTCTGGGTTGCCAAGGAATAATTTTTGCATATGTATTTATGTTAACCTTTATATATAATCTGTAATAGCATGTATATTAGACATATAAAAGCATTATTATATATAACATATAAGACATATTATTTAATATTAAATATAGGTTATATATAATTGACATGGATATATGAACAATTTTATATATTATAATTCTTTTTTTTTTTTTTTTGACAGAGTTTCACTCTTGTTGCCTAGGCTGGAGTGCAATGGCACCATCTTGGTTCACTACAGCCTCCGCCTCCTAGGTTCAAGTGATTCTCCCGCCTCAGCCTCCCAAAGTAGCTGGGATTACGGGTGCCTGCCACCACACCCAGGTAATTTTTTTTGTATTTTTAGTTGAGATGGGGTTTCACCACGTTGGCCAGGCTAGTCTTGAACTCCTGACCTCAGGTGATCCACCCACCTCGGCCTCCCAAAGTGCTGGGATTACAGACGTGAGCCACTGTGCCTGGCCTACATATTATAATTCTATATTATATTTGTTATACATTTGTGATCTATAACATTAATATTATTCTATTTCACTATGTGTACTGTATATATTACATATAAATATATATATATATATACACATATACACACACACACACACACACGTCTTTCATAGGTTTGACTAGTGGACTTGATTTAAATGACTGAAGTTAGGAGTTATGAGTTTCCATAATTTTTGTTAAGTCCCTTGATTTCTCAGTTCTCATGTTCCTTCTCTAAACCATGAAAAGCCTGAACTAAATAAATATTTCGAGGGTCTTGAATTTGACATTTATCAAAAAAAACCATACAAATAACCAATACATATATGGAAAAATGCTTGATGTCACTAATTACAAGGGAAATGCAAATTAAAACCACAATGAGAGATCATCTTACATCTGTTAGAATGGCTATTATCAATAAGACAAAAGATAACAAGTGTTGGTGAGAATGTAGTGTACAAGGAAACCCTTGTTGAATTTAAATTAGTATAGCCATTATGGAAAACAGTATGAAAGTTCAGTCACCCTTCCTAGACCGTGAGCTTTCTAAGATCAGGATTGGTGTCTTACTCACTTTTAACTCTAGTGGCTAGTCTATAGTAGAAGCCCAATAAATGAAATAGTTTCTCTTGTAAAATATTGTTTTAGATTATTCCATCTCAATATTTATTGAAAAGTATCACTCAGTATATGCTTCAGTCCTCATTATTTCAAAATGGTTCATTTCCAACTTGATAAAAATAAATAGTTCATGTTAATTGAGGTTTAGATTGAAATCCCTTGTTGGAATGTTGCTTAAAAGGCTTCATAATTACTACATATTTATCCTTTCAACAAGAAATCTCAAAACAATTTACTAAGAAAACTATTACTTCATATTTTAGGCTGAGGTACAAAGAGATCAGCAACTTATTAAAGGTTAATAAATTATTCACTGATTGGGACTTGAGCTCCTGAGCCCCAGCCTCACAACTTTCTGTATAAACCCCCAAAGAGCAGGCAAAGGAAATGGTGTTCAGAGATTCTGTGTACCCAGTGTACTTAGCATAATCAGTTCACCTGTGTCAATTTCATTACCGTTTATAAATAGGGATGCTGCCTCATGGGAAAAGAAAAGCTTCCCTACTCTTTTTCCATCTTCAAGCAGGGTAATTCGCTATTCAAATCTATTCTGAAAGGGTACAGAATTTATTTCAGCAGGCTCTGAGAAAGAAAAGAGCTCCCTGCAGAAACAGCCCCTCTAAGGTTTGATCGGGGTTGAAAGTATCCTAGGTTGGGTGTTACACATCCCTCAGCCATTCATTCTGGCTGCCTTCTTCATCAGAACTGTGTTTGAAAATCCCTTTATCTCCCTTTGACCCTGCTAGGCTGCTACCCAAAGGAATATACGCTAATCCTCCTCAGCCTGTCTGGAGAGATTTAGCTCTCAAAGGGCTTTCAAAGAAAAGATTTTCAGCAGTCCTAAAAGAGAAACATATTGTCTATAAAGAAATTTGTCACATTTACTTGTTTTTGTGAGTGACTTGGAGATGCTTTGGGAAATTTATATATGTAATATATATACGTCTATATCATATGCATATACATATTAAACATGTATATATATACATACATGGATATTATCACTTCAGTATTTCACTATTTCAATAAGTCATAAATTTTTATAGACTTGAATAAAGCCAACTTCTTGTTACAGAAGAGCTTGAGTTAGGGGATATTCACACCAAAAAATGCTCTTTTGTTACTTTCCAACACAGAAGTGACTCAGATTAAAGAAATTGTGCCTAATGATAAGTCCTAAGGAAATTTGCTTTCATGCATAGAAAATTAGATTAAGTGCATGATAATATAGAACAAATTTTCTTGGGGGCATTTTAAAATTTGACTTATCCTCTGTTTCTTTATCATTTAAAATATTTCTTTCACAAACATATTTACACTTTTAAATTGCACAAAGTTTGTGTCTAAGAAAAGAAACAAATTGTGTCCTAGAAATAAAACACACTTTGGAATCATACCTCGTTGCAATTCCCACCTGGCCACTTGCTGGTTATGTAACCTCTCAGAAATCTCAGATTCCTTTTCTGTAAGAATGACGAGAAAATGCTTTTCTTGAGAGATTGTTGTGTGAATAAGATAACTAACGCACGCTGCCTGGCAGTTGGTAGAAATTTTAAAAATGTTGCTTTCCCTTTTTAAGCCAAGTCTTGTCCCAGTTTCCCTAAATGCCAAAATAATTGAATTAAGAAGTTATTTACTCTGTGTTCTTTATCTCTTCCTGTGCTCACTTATCTCCTTCTGTGTTTTCCCCATGGTCTAGGTATTTCATATATGTCCAACTAATGTCTCTAATGTTCAGTTTTTAAATTTGAATTGTGGTAAATTAGAAAAGAAAAGAGTTAACTTTTGTATTTTTCTTTGGGAGGAAGAAATGTCAAATAACAATTCCTGGAAAGCAGTCACTTTTTCCCCATAACTCCAACACCATTACTAATTCAAAGACATTCAAACTTACAGTTAAATGAGTCAAATGGTAGAGACATACATGAATTTGGGGATTAATATGATGAAATAAAGCATATTAAATTTTTCCCATCCCAATAAATTTCTGTTTATCAGCTGTGAGACTTGAAATAGAACATCTGAATTCTCTGAGAATCCAGTTCTCCAATAACAAAATGAGAAAGTATTATTATAGGGATTGAAATCTGAAATCACTGCAGGGACCAGACAGACATTAATGAGATAAGTGGGCTGGTTGAATATAATATTAGTTGCTAGCAGCTAATTCAAATTATTTTTTTAAAAGTGGCCCAAACAGTGACCTCCACTTCAGAGGTTCTCATCAGTTCCTTCAGAGGTTCCTTCCTGATAGGATTTAAACCTTATTAGAAACAGTCCTTGTCTGTAATAAATGACTTTAATAGATTCCCTTTCACAGAGCTCAATTTGTCTAATATTACAGGGGTCTTGTGAGAATCAAAAATTCTCAGAATTTTTGAAAAGTGGAGATGATCAAAGATATAGTGTATCTATACAAAACCATAAGAAGGAGGGTGATAATGGAATGTTTCTGAAAGGTCATTTTGAGATCATAAATTACATTGCATTTCTTTCAGGGAGGAAACTTCAGTTCTTTGATATTGGTGACTCCCTGGAATTCTTCCCTGGACTTAGGAAACTCAGCATTACATGCACAAATAACCAATTTGTCTTGATCCTCTCTTCTTTCTCCAAAGGGACATATGACTATACGCATCTTTAAATGAGAAAACATACATAATTTGAATATCTAATTGGCTGCCCTGTTTTCTGAACTAGAGAAAGGGCAGAACTTGTGTACTTTTATAGGCTTTATCATTCCCAGTGATATTGCACTTAAAATATCTTAAGCGAATACTTGATTTTTGTGATTTAAAATCTGTGTACCTTTTTTCTGTGAAGTGTGTTTATACGCACATAATTACTCTCATTCAGTGACATTAAAACTTATGGAAAACGAAATATATCACCCTGTCCTGACTAAACAAACATTAATAGCTGGTTTGGAAACTGTATTAACTGAGCAACACTGTAATATAACTTTCGAAGCCAATCTGTTTAATAAGACAAGACAGGAAAATGCACTTTTCAAGGATTCTTATTGGTGGTAAGAGAGCGTCTAGGAAACTAATAAAGCTATAATACAGTAACAATCACTTTATTATTAGATGTTAAAGAACATCAGGGCAGATTTATATCTTCTTTTAACTTTACCCTGAGACAATTTCAAATTCAATTGCTGGGTTGTTTTAGAGTAAAACAGAAGTTCAAGAGGAGAATGCCTTTGAACAGGCATATGATAATTTGGAGTAGGTTTAATCATCTTCTGCTTTCTCCCAGAAGATTACTGACATGACTTAAGCAGCAGCATGTACACTGATTTCATCCTCAGAGATGAGGAGAGATACTAAAAGCTCATTATGAACAAATGCATTTGCATCAGCCTGCTTCACATTCAGAGTGAGTGCAGATGCACAACACAGAATCTGAAACAGAGCATTTAGAATGTAGAACATGGTGTGGCTTCTAATGTAATAAACAGAATTCTTAGAGCCTCAGGCCGTTAGCATAAATGAGCTACTTCCTAACTGCAAACTTAACGCCCATATTAAATAACTTTAAGATCTGCATGTGTATATGAGTAAGTAGTTTTTTAGTGAAAACCAATGGATTCCTCTGTTTGGGGATTTATGTGCAATGTTTTTATTTTCTAGTCCATCTCTCGCTTCTTTGCTTTTCACATCCTGATTTCCAACCAAGCAAGACTATTTCCAATTCCCTACACACTGAATTTGTTTTACCCTTACTTTGAGCCATTGATAACACTTTCTTATATTTCTAGAATGCCCTTTCTTCACTTTTGGTAAGCTTAAGTCTTAATTATCCTTTAAGGCCCAATTCAAGTATTACCTCCTTCTGAAAAACCTCACTGATCTTTGCAAATGGAAGTAGCATAACTCTTTTTGAATGTTAATAGCTTTAATATGTGCATAACAATACCACTTTCTGTTTTATAGTATAGATATATATATTAATACATCATATTTCTTATTTCCCTTACTCGCTCCTCAAAGGCAGGACTCCAATTCAAGTTTGTACCTTTCACAGTACTGAAAACACCCTTTTATCCTTAATAGATTTCTCTGAAAATTCATCAGAGGAACTTAAAATTTCAATCACTGTTATTCTCTGGTATGCAGAAAAAAATTTTACATGATGGTAAGGTTTAATTTATTTATTCCACAAATATTTATTGGATGCCCGCTGGGTGCCAAACTCTGTACTAGCACTGGGAATACACAGATGAACAAGATCACTTATATTCTACCGAGTAAATAAGCAAGAAAACAAATAGAATTGTAAATCATATCCCAAATTAAAATAAGGTAATGTGATGATAATGACAAAAGGAAGCAGCCTGTTATCTAAAACATCAGGGAACAAACATAACATTACAAGAAGAAAGATGAGATGAAAGAAAGGCATAAAGCATAAAATTTGACATATGTGTTAGTCAGGGTTTGGACAGGAAAGTAGAAATCATTCCAGACATTTCAAGCAGAAAGGGATTTAATACAGGGAATTAGAGGCTTTGAAAACCTTTGAAAAGGCTAGGGGATCAAAAGTTAGTGATTGCACCATCTAGCATTTGGAAAGCCAACACTTACAGGAATCAAAGGAAACTGCCAATGAAATGTTCAACTCTTGGGCGGACACCTAAAAGCAAATACAGGTGATGTTACAACAGGTTTCTATACTGATGGAAATGATCCAGGAGATAGCAATATACTGAGAATGCAGAGAGAAAGGTGTAAAATTTCAGATGTATATTCCCTGCAAAGTCTACAGGGGATGGGACCTAGAGCACAACTGGAGGTGCTGACCTTTGATGGGAGTGAAGACATTACATCTAGAGGTATACAAGAGTAGGCAGAGGATACTAGAATAGATGCAGGTGGCGTTGTAAGTTACGGAGTAGACAGAGGAGTGTGTTCCTTTCTGGCAGGTTCTATTTTATTTCCAAGATGTATGTGAGGATGAGGTGGAGGAGGGCATTTCCCTGAAAATTTTAAGGAAGTCAGAGACTTTGTGAAGCTTCTGGAGTAAAAAGACCCCTCCCTGTTCTTGCTTGTGATTCAAGCTTTCCATGTGTCTTTTTGTGCTGTTTCTTGTTTACCTACTAAAAAGAATAAAGATTTGAGTACATTAGAAAGTAATTTAAAAATGAATAAAAGCCAGTATAAAGTAGACAATAGAAAATGGATTCTGATTTATTTTTAAAATGTTTTAAAGACCAATAGAGACCTTTTACTTAAACTGAAAGACCTGAAATAAATTAATAATGCCCTGTGCATAAACAGAAAACCCTTTGCCTTGCCCCTTAGGCAAGAGTTTGAATTCCAACGATGATGATAATGATGCTGATGATGACATTTTTTTGAGCACCCACTATGTGCCAAGCACTTCATATAGAATTAATTTTCCATTTAACTATCTCAATGCTCTATTTTATAGATGAAGAAACTGAAACACAGAGAAGTAACTCCTCCAAGTAAATAAAGCCGGTAAGCTTAAAACTCTAGACATTTTGACTCCAGAGGTCCCCCTCTTAATGACTACAATTTATTAGCTCCCATTTTCATGTGTGCCTGTATCATAGACACACAAAGCCATCTGTTTATCTGACCTGCAAGTCAAGCCAGTCTTTCTTGTCAGCTAACTGGAGACTGACCAGACAAGGGTTATGTTGGAAAAAAACAAAGCCACAGGATTCACGCAGGCTAGGGCAGGAATTACAGATTGGCCACATACTCACCACTCATCTTGAGAAAATTATTTAATTTTTTTGAGTCTCAGTTTTCTTAGCTGTAAAGATGGAGAAAATATCAATGCCCTTACTAGCATTAATGGAAAGATTAAATGAGACAAACTTTGTGCAGCTTATGGAAGATTTCTTCCTTTCTTGTCAATGTGAAGAAAATGGGTCCTATTCATCTTTATGTTGCCTAAATAATCTATTAAACACCTTGCAGATAATGAGTGTTTAATAAATATGAGACAAGGGATGAATGGATAGATTAATGGATCATCATCTGAAGGTTACGGTAGCTTAAAAAAAAAAGAAATAAAAGAAAGATATAGGTGGGGAAGAGGTGTATTGACTCATTGACTATCTATTATGCTGCCCTAGCCTCACATTTCTTAGCCCTTTGCAGTAGGGCAGCACAGTATGACCAGTTTTGGCCAATGAGCTGTAACCATAACGATGTGTGTGACTTCTGGCCCAGATATTTAGGAGCCATTGAACGATTATTGTAGATTTCTCTTGCTTTGCTGCAGCAATTGTGGAGTACCTCATTTAGACCAAACAGCCACAGGATGGGAGCAGCCAGGATGACTGAATCACTATGGATAAAAACTGGCCCTGTAGTTAAAGGACTCCCAGATTTTGAATAAGCTATGACTTTATTGAGCTAATTTGTTTCTGCGGCATAACCAACTTTATCTTGCCCCATATAAAAAGCTAGGTTTTTTTGTGGGGGGCGGGGCACGAAAATCATCTTTCTGACACACCAAATTGTTGAATTTCAAACTGAACTCCAAATAATTAGAAATAATGTCAAGGATAAAATAAATAAATAAAATTTCAACAGAGAAAATGCTTTGGATAAAGTTTGATGGTTTCAATAGCTTAATAGAAGTTACTGATGCTGTATAAAAACACAATTTAAAAGGTGTCATCTAATTAGCTGTAAAATTCATATTTTGGGGTATTAGAATATTTTGTTGAACTCCATCTTATTATAGACTTCAGAATATCAGGTATAAAGAGATCTCAAAGGACATAGAGTATGACCGGTTTATCTTACTGATGAAAAAGCTTGAGGCTTAGAGTGGTTAATCAAGTTCTTATGGTGACTCACCAACTCAGGGGCAGGGCTGAGCTAAATACCCATCTGTGACCCCTCACCATCATTTCATCTCTACACTGGAGGCTTTTTCCATTGTTTTGATTGCCTCATGATATCTGTGTGCTCTGAAAGAGTTAATGTGCCTTCCAAAGGGTTATTTTTTTTTAAGCTCTGCAGAGAGCCAAACTGGATAAAAGCCAGCAGAGTATTCTGTTCCATCCTTCTTGAGGGTTCTCATCCAGAAAATGATAGAAGATGGAAGTTAGCCAGAGAGGGTCTCAGTGAAATACTTGTAGAAGAAAAATAAAAAAGAATTCTAGCTACCCAATTTAGAAATTTACATAAAAGTCTTTCGAATATTGATGTCAGTGAAGTCAGCAGTTCTCTCAGGAGGGTCATGGGATCATGCCTTAATTCTCTTCATTTTTTATTTTTAAAGTTCTACCACTTGACATATCTGAGTGAGTCAGCAGAAAGTGAGTCTTGTTAATGAGATGGTCTGTGAAATGCAGTGTTTATCACATGGTGATTACTTATCTGTTTGGAGCACTTTTCGAAGTTTTCTGAAGTGCCTAACTTTCTCTTCTCTGATTCTCCCTCCTTCCTTAAGAAAATTGTTCTAAGGCCCCTACCTAAAGTACCAAGCTTATGCCTTCAAAAAACTCCAGAGATTTGATTATGTACAATAATAGGAACAGGTGTTAATTCTACATATTTGTCACACTTCAGATTTTCAGAAACTCCTGATTAATTTTGGTCTTTGGAATAGCAAATGTCTTATGTGTAAAAATGAAGCAAAAAAATAGCCTGTGGTTACAAATGTTGTCTCCATGAAGGCATCCATAATCATGAGAGGAAGTATCTCATGATTAGTAAAAAGCTGTAGTTTCCCAGGAGAGTATGGAATAACCATTATAAGTATGTTAGATTTTTGTGTTTTGTTTTAGTTTTCTTATTTAGTTATGGGTTTTATCAATAAAAAATCAATTAATTTCAACAGATAGAGAAAAATTAATATGGCTCTTTCAATAATTATTACTGGAATTTCCAAATCATTGCATACTGTTTAATTCCTGAGAATCCGATGGAGGCTTTCCTATCTCTGAGTCAAACAAGAACGTGTATTCACATCCTAATGTAATCCTGCTATCAAACTTTTGAATGTTTGCAAATTAAAAAGATGAAAGTATTTCAAAGCTTTCATTTGCTCTGATTATTAGTGATATTGTTAGCGCTATTAAGCGTCTTTTTGTATGGGTGTGTGGCCATTGTGTTTTTCTTCTGTGATTTGCCTTCTTCTGATTCATTTCTTACCTCTTTGGCTTGTTTTTTTTTTTCCATTGATTTACAGGATTTCTTTAAACATCATTACCTTCTTTATGGGTAGGTGGCAAATCTTTTTCCCCAAGTAGGCAGTTACATTTTAACTTCACGTGTGGCTTCTTTGACTACATCAAGGTTCTTGTTTGTCATATAGCCAAATATGTCAGTCTTTTCTTTTATGGCTTCTGGGTTTGGTTCATGCTTAGAAAGACCTTCCCCGTCTCAAGATAGACAAATATTCTTTTAAATTTTCTTCTGATATTTTCCCAGATTTCTCTGGTGCCAACCCTGTGCATATCCAAATGACCACATTACAGACTTAGTAAAGAGTACAAACTCCAGAGCCAGGTTGCTTTGATTCACATGCCAGCTTCAGTGATTACTAACTGTGTAACCTTGAACATCTGGAAAGGACCAATAATAGTTCATATATCCTGAAGTAGTGGTGAGAATTAATAAATTTTCATTTATATATTTAGAATGGTGTTCCATAAATATTAGCTAGGTAAAGGTACAGAACATCATTTATCTCTGGGAGCCCAGTGCAAGCATGCTTTCTGGCATATAGTTCAAAACTCTGATAATAAAAGATTAATCAATTTATTCAAAATATGTTTACCCCTTCTGCCTTTTCATCAATTATTTATTACTAAATCTATCTGGCCACAGTCCACATAACCATTTCAGCAACTCTTAGCATAAACAGTTGCTCTGATTCTCAGCTGATCTTGGGGGCTCTTAGATGCAACATATGAAATTGTTTTGCAGAAAAATTTAAACAAACCTATGGGAGACTAAAATGTGGACTTTCCTCACATACCCGTCATGGCCACAATTCTTTGAAAGGCAATGAACATTTGTTAGCCTGAAGGCATAAATAAGGATCTTACATCTTTTTTTCTCAAGTTTTATTGATGTATTTTCATCTCGCAATCTCTACCCAGTAGTTCAATGATGATTCCTATGGTTATTGGAAATATACTCCCCATTCTTTGGTACTGATAATTCAGAAGCCAAACCATGGGGTATGGGAAGTTTGTTTTTTTGTTTTTTGTTTTTTATTTTGCCCTGGAGGATCTTACAGCTTTGCAAGAAAGAAGAAAATGAAATTGAAAAGACATAAAATACAAAACCTCAAAACTCTGTGTGGCAGAGTTGTTGATGTTATTCACAGAATAGAAGCCAGGAACCAGGGCAGCATATCCCTCAATTTATCAGATATCTTTCTTCCAACCCATGTCTGAATTGTACAGACTCAACTGATTGCTTTAGCTCCATGTGCCATTCACTTTTCACGAGCCACTAACGCTACAAAAAAAAAAAGGGGGGCATTTCCCTCTTTCACTGTTGTATATTCTTTCCAGCCAGGGCAACAAACCACACGGGCTAGCTAGCTGTCATAGAACCCACTCCAGTTGTCCTCCAGGTTTTGATCTTTTTACAAATAGATAGAAACTAGGAGAAGTTTGAAAATTTTTTCCTGCTCAGAAAACCTGACCGCAAGCTATTTTCCTACTGATAATTTCTATCTTGATGTCAGAAGTTCAGTATTACTTTGTTCCTTCTCAATTATTTCTTAGGGTAAAATTTTATTTTCTCTTGGTGGATGGATGCCTCAACCTCAGTAGAGAGAAGATCATGAACCTAAAATTGCAGAGGAGATAAGGCATTCATATTTTTCCAAAATATTATCCTGACTAAAAATGTAGAGTGGCTCTGAGGCAACTATCAGGGATGTCGTATGAAGTGGACAATAACTGAGAGGGCCAGGAAGTCAGAGCAGTGTTGTGGGAAAAACAATCTGATAAGAACCTTGAGGCCTAGGAGGAAGCATTTTACTTTAATTTGATGGAAAACTAGAAGCTTTTTAAAAGTTTTTTAAAAGAAGGGGTATTCTGATCCAAATGACACTTTGGAACAGGAATCTAATACTTCATATAAAAACAGGCATGTAATGTTAAGGGTAAGAATGAAACACAGTAAGAAGAAGTAGAATAACTGAGAGTCTCATAAAGTCATTCTGGAAAAATATAAGTGGTTCTGGCCTGAACAAGGCTTGCAGATCACACGGGGGAATGGGCACAAGATTATTGCACCATTGGAAAACAATAATTAATAAACTAACATATACCTCAAAGACTATATGTCACAGAGTTACTAAGGTTATATAGAAAACTGAAGTCAGGAAAAGAGCAGTATAATTCTCAATTCATCTGATATACTCCCCTACCTTTATCTCATCCCTTTTTCTTAGTGACCAGTAAATGGTAGTGATCGTGTGACGTAGGTACTATGATCATCCCCATTTTACAGATGCATGGAGGAATCCTGGGGAGTTTAAATAATTTGTTCAGGGTCATAGACTTAGGAAGTGGCAAAGCCAGAATTTGATCAAGACTCTCTGACTCTGGAGCCTGTACATTAAACTACTGGTCTTTCAGGTCTCTGTAGAGACCTTCTCTGATTAAAGAAGAAATTAGGGACTTGGGATGAACTGGCTGCAATGGACAGTAAGGAAAAAGATTTGAGATGAAATCAATGTTGCTAATTGAGTGGGAGTACCAAGGATGGAGATAGAGAATTGATAGTTTCATAGGGGAAATATTTAAGCTCTTCAGTCCTTCAACAGTCATTTCTTGAGGGCCTACCAGGCACCAGCATCCACCAAGCATTGTGCAGGTTTATGGAGATAAGAAGGTAAAGGAGGTTTCCTGTCTTCAAGGAGTTCAAACTAGCAGGGTGGTTCAACTCTTTATGTTATTTATCACCATAATTAATCTGTTTAAATTTCATACCTCATGCAAAGCATGCAGATCAAGGTAAATATCTAGGGTACTATCAGTGCTCAGAGGAATGTGCCTACCTGGGAGAGGGATCAGTTAGACTTCTTAGATAAAGTGATGCACAAGGTAAGTCATAATGTATAGTAAATGACATTAGATGGCAAGGTTGGTACATTCTCCTGAACAGGAGAATATGCCAGGAGCAGGAATGGCATGTACAAAGGGACACAGGTAAGTTGGACGGTGCAAGGTGACCATGGCACAATCTTGGGCTTCATCCAGAAGAGAACAAAGCCCCATCACAGAGTTTTAAGCAAGTCAGGCTCATGGTTGGTTTTGCATTTTGGCTAGATCTCTCTGGCAAATGTGCAGATGCTGTATTTGAGTGGGATAATACTAGGAGTAGGGAGGCACATTGAGAAGTTCTTGTACAAGTCCAGAAAAGATGGCAATAGCTTGAACCCAGAAAGTAGCAAATGACTTTGGAGAAAAAGGCTAGATGAGAGAATTAATCAGATACAAAGTTTGGCAATTGGTTGGGTGAGGGGGCAAATGGTGGGGGTGAAGTCAAGGATAACAAGCTGTGTTGTCTATGTGATAGTGGTGTCACAAAACAAGTTAGAAAGCATGAGCAGAGAAAGGCTTTCATAGAATCAAATGACGAGTTCAGTTTGAGATATTGGATTAGTTAATATCTAGGGCTGCCATAACAAATTACCACAAACTTGGTGGTTTAAAATAATAGAATTTTATTCCCTCAAAGTTCTGGAGGCCAGAAGTCCAAAGTCAAGGTGTCAACAGGGTTGTATTTTTCTTGAAGACATGAGGGAGACTTCGTTCCCTATCTCTCTCCTAGATTTTGATGGCTGCCAGCAATTCTTAGTGTTCCTTGGCTTGGAGACGCAGCTTTCCAATCTGTGCCTCTGTCTTCACATGGTCTTCTCTCCATGTCTGTGTGTCTTCTTTTTTTTTCTTTTCTCTCCTATAAGGATACCTGTAATTGAATTTAGGTCACACCCTAATCCAGGATGATCTCATCTTAAGAACATTACCTCAATTCCATCTACAAGGACCCTTATTCCACATAAAGTCACATTCTGAGTTTCTGGGGGGCATATCATTTTGATAGCAGCAAGAGGCAGTCAAATGTCCAGGTAGGTAGGGACAGGTCCCCGGTGAAACTCCACCTTCAAGCAAAAGACAGTTCAAAGCCTGAAAGCCAAGCTAGAAGTCAAATCCACAGACTAGATTTAGAATATCTCTTCCTGTTTGGCGTGCTTTCTTCTGATTGATCCTCAGCCTTCACCTATTTTACACATACCTACGCTTCCCTAATTGGTTTTTTCACATTGTTGTGCTCACCTTTGAGTGGTGTCTTCGTTTTAGCTTTCTTGCATACTCACAAACCAATCAGCATGCACTGCCCCATTCTGAGCCCACAAAAGTCCTGGACCCAGCCACACTGGGGGAAGAGAACACCTGACTTTGGGTGGAGGAATCACCCTTGCATCCCCTCTCCACTGACAGCTGTTCTGTCGCTCAATAAAATTCTTCTCTGCCCTCCTTACCCTTCAATTGTGAGTATAATCCCATTACTCTTGAACATGAGACAAGGTCTTGGGAACCACTGAATGTGGGTATGAGCTGTAACACAGGTGGGCTGGAGCATGCCTGGCCTAGCCATGGGCTGAGTGAGGATCCTGTGATAAATGCAGGATCCAGGCTGGTGTGCAAGCCAGGCACAGGCCAGTGGGCCTAGTTGACAGGGTGCCTCCTGTGGCAGGCCTGGGTAGAGATGTCGCCAGCCACGGAGATCCCCAGCTGGAAAAGTGACCAGGAAAAGTCCTGCAGCATTTTGGGGGTTCACTATTCAAGTCACTACAGACACCTTGGAGATACCCAGGGGTGGGTGTGAAGCTGAAGATACCCAAGAGTGAGTCTGAAATCTGAGTCTGAAGTATGAGCTGAGAGGCATCGTCATTTGAGTGCTAACTGAAACCAAGATAATGGATGAGAAACACAGAATAAAGAGATCAGTGAGCCAATAATGAAACCTGGACACATTCATATTTACTTGACAGGTAGAAAACAAAGGTGTCTGCAGGGGCAAAAAGAAGGGATGGACATGTTGTTTCAATAAGAATCAAAGCATTTTGTGGTTTTTATGTATCTACAAATGACTGAGCACTTACTATGTTCCAGTTCTTTACATCAATGTTCCCAAACAGGTTGTTCACAATAGGTGTTTTCATCTCTGTTTTATACATGAAGAGACTAAGGCTTGGGCATTTAAAATAACCTGAGCAGGATCCAAGAGCTAATTAGTCATGAACTCAGAATTTGTCTGAGTCCACCTTTGTCTCATTCCAAAGCTTCGGTTCCTTTTCCTCGTTGCTGTCTTTTTAGCATTTCAACAAAGGGAGTGTTTGAGGATAGAAGAAATGGTTTAAGATATTATGGCAGTGACTATGAGTTGCCTACTCAAATTCATTGTTACCTTTTATATTTTTAACAGAATCCTTTTTTTCTTAAGGTGGTGATATGCCAAGTTTTAAAGGATTTTTGTCTTGTCTTTCCTTGCAGGTAGGGCTGGCCATGCAACAGAATGCTGACCAGTGAGATATAAGCAGAAATTGTTGGGTCCAGGAAATCTCCTTTAAAAGATGGCTAAGCGGGAAGATATCTTTTGGACTTTTTTTCTCCGTTCCTCCTCCTTACCTCCAGGCATGTGGACATGATGGCTAGAGCTACAGTCACATTTTTTTTTTTTTTAATACCATGAGGCAAGTCTTTGGATGAAAGTTAAGTGTTAAGTAAGGAGAAACAGAAGAATCATAGGCACCTGGGCCACGGTTGTCACTACAGAGCTTCTGCACCAGCTCTACCTAAGAAGAATATCTCTTCCTAATCTTAGTGATATGTAGGAAAAGAACTATTTTTTTAAGCCATTTTTTTTCCTAGACTCTCTTATAAGCAGCAAAAAAAGTCCTAATGTGGTGGTCCCTTCCCATAGCCTCTGAAATGAAAGAAATAGATTAGAGGGCAGAAGTGGATATAGATGAATTTTGGCAGGACAGTTAATGAACATCAAACTCAATGGCTGCAACTTTAGGATGAAGTAAAAAAGGCAGCATTTACTAAGACTGGGTGTGGCTGGATTTGGAAAAGAGAGGTTTTAAGCACTTTAATGGTGTGCCAAAATGAGATACTGTTCTAACTGCTGATCCAGTGTACCTTGCCTACTTTGTGCTGTAACCTGTCTCTGAAAAAAAAAAAAATGGAATAGCATTTCTCCCATTCTGAATACAGAGAACATTTGAGTTTTGTCACTGTGCAGACTAATTCCATTTTGGTAACTCATCATGAACCTTTTCAATTTTTTAGTGGCAGTATAATAACCTGCAAGCTGGTTCAAACTGAAGAATATTCTTCTGTTTTTATACTTCAAAAGAGCTACTAGAACTTACTTGACCTTAAAAAAAAAACTCTTCAAAGTGGATCTGGAGGTGGTCAGACAACAAGGGAAACACAGGGTAAACCTTAGCACTTACCTGAAAGAGCTTCTTCTTGAAAGACAGTGATTGAGATAAGATGATTTCTGGGAAAGACTAAGGTTTGCTAATGTTTTTGCCTCTTTCTAGGGTGTTTAATTAATTTCTTAAGTCAATTTTCAGTGTACCTAGGATAATCAATATTCTCAGATTTTTATCTCTAACTTCTTGGCTACAGTCCCTAAATTCACTGCATCTTGATTTATGCTCAAGTGTGGGTAGTTGTGAGATGAATTTTTATTTTTATCAAGATTTGCTTTAATTATAAGATCCCATGGTGTTTTCATTTTCACAGCCAGGATTCATATTCATAGGAACATGCCCTTTTAAGAGAAAATGATTTTATGCTTCAAAGTCCTTTGTTAGTGACAATTCAACCTGAGATTTTAACACATTTTAACTGATGCCACATTGAAATAACATGAAAGAGAGAGAGAGAATCATTGCAAAATATGCAATATCACTATCAAATAATGATAGTGATGACACACACATATATGCACATGCTGAGACTGAAAAAGATAAATGTTAAGACTACTGGGTTCATCTGACTTTAATTTTTCAATCTTACTTGTTTGTGTGTCTGTTCTTTCTTGTCCTCTATGAGCTACCAGAGAGCACAGATGATGTCTCAATCATCATTGTGTCTGCAATGTCAAGAAAGCACAATTCTCATCACATAGTCCTCCAGAAATGTAAGTTGGGTGAATTATCAAATAACTGATTGAATACTTAATAGATGTCTAACACACAATTCCTTCAACAAGCATTTCATGTGCACCTTCCACAGTCTGGGTGTGGCATTAGCAATTTTTCCTCCAACCTTCAGGAAAGTTGCTATTTATAGAGAGAATATATTACATCCTTACTGGCAGTGCAACTATTTCAAAGTTTATTTCCCTCAGAATTCTCAGATGAGTATCAAGGAATACTAGTGATTTACTATATTTGAGTTCCTCAAAGTTGCTCAAGAAGTACATCCTTAAAGACTGAGACACATTTGAATTTCCCATAAGGAATATTTGTGCTATAGAAATGCAAGTATTTTAGCCTCTACTCACTCAGTTAGAACATAATAACAAACAAGATTTTCTTTTTCCAAATGTGGTCTCTTTGGCCATAATTTACAAAATTAAAATAATAGAAAACATATCTTCATCTTATTTAATGAGATATTCTGTATTTGAAAATCATTTTAGAACCCAAATGTGCAGATCAATACTCAATAAATGTTTGTGGATAAGAAACCCTGAATCTTGTTCAGAGTTCAGACTTGTATGTAGTGTTTAGATGCTATTCTCAATTTGGCAAGATAAATTCTCTTGACTGTTAAGAACAATAGCTTCCAGAATACAACAGGGCTCCAACACTTTTACAATAATAGTAACCACTCTTTGCTCAACCTGAATAATGAGCAGATGTGGTTTTTTTTGTTTGTTTGTATCTTCCAAGCATCCATTTACTCTTCTTCTGGAAATACCACCTCAATGTGAGAACATCACCCTCATTCCTAGTTTCAGTCCATGTAGTTCAGATGGAGTTGAATTCACCATTTGGCCTCAGAAATAGGATAACCTAAGATGGGCCAATCAAAGCATTGCATTAGCCTGGCCATAGTGACTAATTTAAGAATGGCACATCACCCAAGCCAGACTAATAACTCTCAGTCCTGGTTTATTGTTGGGAATTCCTCCTGACTAGTCTTCAGGTTGATCATTTTAAAAGAGGGCAACATAATATCACTTGGCTAACTTCCAATAACTTTCATTGTAACAAGGATTAAATCCAAACTCCTTACCATGGTCCATAAAGCTACTATAATCTAATTTCTACCTACCTCATTTATCTCATCATTTGTTATTTCTTCATATTCACTTCACTCTATACCTCAAATAGGCTATGTTGGTTCCCATCTCAGGAGCTATGCACTTGTCATTCTTTCTATTTGCAATATTTTTTTCTTGGAAAATTCTCTTGCTGCCTCTTCCCCATGATCATTTATGTCTTAAGCCAAATGTCTCCTACACAGATAGGTCTTCCTGGATGACCAAAAAAAGCATCCATTGCAGTCTTTACTGCATTATCCTGTATTATCTTTTTCATATTAATTTCAGGGTCCCAAATTATTTTACTTGTTCACATCTTTATTGTGTCTCTGATTTCACCAGAGTGTAAGCTCTCTGGGGGCAAGCACATTAGTTATCTAGTTCATCATTGTATATATCCCATATTCCCTAAGTATCAGGATTTCAATAATTATTTGCTGACTAATGGAGGAGCTATCTTTTTGCTGTGCTTGCTAACCTAGCAGAATATAAGCCAAGAGCCGCTAATGTCAAATTGTCAGCCAACAAGGCCAATGCAGGGGTAAGGAGAGCTGAGAAATGAAGAGAGACAGATTCCCCACCACACAACTGAAGCCAGATAACCAGAGATGTTGTTTATATGAGCCAGTCATGCTTAATTCACTTTGAGCTAGGTTTCTGTCTTTTGTAACCAACAGGAGTCCTGATGGAAAAGTATGTGGAGAGCCAAGTACCATACTTATATAAGTACTGTGTTCTTGGACAATATCCATATTCTGTCACTTACACCACATATCTTTCCTTTTTTTTCCTGTTTTTGGCCAAAATTATATTTAGCTAAAAGGGTTAAATGTCTTATTTAAAGATATTCAGGTAATTTATCAGTGAAAAGTTATTTGAGATTTATCTGCAAAGACAACCCATGTATTAAGGTAACCAGGATACTTGACTTTATAGTATGGCAATGGTATTTTTATTGTTGTATTTAGTTGAAAAGGTGAATTGTTTAGCTATCTGTGTATCTAAGCATGGTAGAATAACTTTACTAGACTTGATCTCCCACTAAAAATAATTATAAATTAAAAAAATAAAATAATCAATAAAAATAGATAAAATATGTGAGGAAACTTTTTAAAGCATTGAACAACAGACAGCACAGTCCTGCAATATTTGAAAGAAGAAAAACACAGAACATAGGGGCCATAATAATATCGTGATCACTCAGACTTCTTTGCTGCAGACCAGGAAGAAAAAGCTCAAGAAGAATTGGGGTCTCACTAAGGTAAGAAGGCAGAAGTTATAATTACAAATTTCAGATGTGACTGGAATTTGTAAGGCAGTATATCTGAGAAGCAAGCACTGCAAAGGAATGGTGGGAGTAGGGTAGATAAAAACTGCATTGAGATTCAATAATTGTATAAAATGTAAATGGACTAATTACTTCCATTAAAAGGCAGAGATTTTCCAGTAAAAACACAAAATCCAACTATTATCATCTATAAGAAATTCACTTTTAATATGAAAAGAGTCTGAAAATAAAAGGATAGGAAAAAATATACCAAGAAAACAGTAAGTATTAGAAAGTTGGAGAAACCATTTTTAATATTAGGCAAAACAGACTTTGAGACAAGGAGTATCAGACTTTGAGACAAGGAGTATCTCTCCCAGAGATATCCTTAAATTTGCAATCATGAGTTTATATAGCAATATTAAATTTTAATACAAACCCACAAGTTACCTTCTATTCTTTCTCCTTTCCATATTTCTAACTTCTTTCTCAGAGTGAGAGACCTGGCTACCATTCTCCACAATACATCTCTCATTTTCTCAAACCTACACAGAATATAGTTTTAGAATTACTAACAAATACTATTGTGAAAAGCAAGCTTACTGGGGCAGGAAATATACAACATGAGCCTGAAGCATCTTATAGCACTGGAAACTAAGGAAGTGCTCAAAAACCAATCGACCCAAACCAAATTGATAGGGGAATGTCAAAGGGACAGAGGAGCCAACTGAAAGAGCTCTCAATGGCCAAAGGGAAAATCATTAATTTTAGCAACAAAATAAATTAAGTAGTATTGGATTATAACTCAAAGTATAACATAAATATGCATGAGGTCTTATTGATATGAATAAATAAATAAATAAGTAAATGAGAGAGAAGAGACAAAGCTCCCAGGCAGAAGAATTCCAAATAATTTATGGAAATACTTTGCTCTTAAGGAGGGAAGCACAGTGTGGGCTTCCAGTAGTGATCTCCCTGGGAAGAGTACAGTATAAAAATGTGGGGATGGGAGAGAGTAACTTTGCAGTGGAGAAACCTGACAAACACACCGGCAAAATGACCCAGATCAACTTCAACAGTGGTAAATCCTGTTGATAATATGTATTCCTAATATGATGTGCTTAAGTTGGCACTTTACTTTTGTGGTCTTCTTCCAAAAACCACACAATCCCAGTATAACCATAAGAGTAACATCGGCTGGGCGCAGTGGCTCATGCCTGTAATCCCAGCATTTTGGGAGGCCGAGGAGGGTGGATCACAAGGTCAGGAGTTTGAGACCGGCCTGACCAATGTGAAGAAACCCCATCTCTACTAAAAAAACAAAAATTAGGTGGGTGTGGTCACGCACGCCTGCAATCCCAGCTACTCAGGAGGCTGAGGCAGGAGAATCTCTTGAACCCAGGAGGCAGAGTTTGCAGTGAGCTGAGATAGCGCCACTGCACTCCAGTCTGGGCAACAGAGCGAGACTCCATCTCTAAAACAAACAAACAAACAAACAAACAAAAAGCCAATAGCGAAGTATCCTATACTCTTCAAAACTGTCAAGGTCATAAAAACAAGGAAAGTCTGAGAAACTATTGCAGTGAAAAGGAGCCTAAAGAGATGTAACAACTACATGTAACATGGTATTCTAGACGGAACCCAGGAAAAGAACATTAAGTAAAGCTCAGAAAGTCCGAATTAACTATCTTCTCAACTTTTCTGTAATCTTGTAATCTAAAGTTGTTCTAAAAAATGGTGTCTATTTAAAAATATGATTCAATACTGATTGAATAAAGCTCCTTCAACACAAAGGCCACAAAGGTGACACCAGAAGCAATAAGCACACCTATGACTAGTTTCTAAATCACATTCTCCTCTGAAAACCAATAGGGTGACTATAGTCAATAGTAGCTTAATTGTATATTTTAAAATAACTTAAAGAATGTAATTGGATTGTTTGTAACACAAAGGATAAATACTTGAGGGGATGGATACCCCCCGTTCTCCATGATGTACTTATTTCACATTGCTTGCCTGTATCAAAACAGCTCATGTACTCCATAAATATATATACCTACTATGTACCCACAAAAAATTAAAAAATAATAATAATATTTTAAAAACCCAATAGGCCTCTTTGGAGAAAAGTTTTTTTTAGGGTTTACATACAAGCTAAGCCTGCAACATTTTCCTGTACCAAAAAATTAGAAAGTACTCAGAGATGATGAGGATGTATCAACAGGGCAGGAGAACAAGTCGAAAGGTCCCCCATGGCCACATCTGGGTCAAATTGAACTTCACTATAAGTAAATATATAAATGATTACGTTTGGTAAAATAAGAATCTGTGAGTTCATATTGACATAAATAAATATACAAACCAGGTCTTCCTTATAGTAGGATGCTATAAGATGCTTTAATGTGGAGAAAATGATGGCGTTTAAAATATCAACAATGGATGCTAAAATTAGTTTGATGAGGAACATATATTTATGTATAACAGTAATTCCCCACAAATTACTTACGAAGGGAAACATAGACATTTTGCAGTGGAGAAAACTGGAAGACAACACAGCAACCAAATGATCAAAGCTAATATCACCAATATTCGAACAAATCAACATCATAGGCCTCCTGATATGATGCACCGTGGAAGAGGACACAACACTGTGTCTCTAGCGTTCCTGAGAAAAATACTTAAATTTAATCAGGAAATAAAAATCAAAATTTAGGAACATTCTGGAAATAACTGGTCTATGCTCTTTAAAAAAGTGTCAATGTCAAGAAAGATAAAGAAAAGCTAAAGAACTACTACAGACTAAAGAAGACTAAAGGAGCATGACAAATAAAGGCAATGTGATTCTGGATAGGATCCTTGGCTGGGGAAGAAAATAGCTATAATAGGTCTGTTGGCAGAAATGATCAAACTTGAATATTATAGCGGATGATGTAAATGTGTTTTATTAATTCTGAATTTTCATATTTTGATAATGGCACTGTAGTTATGAAAAAGAATATCCTTATTCTGAATTCTGCCAACAATGTGAGTTTGGAAGTGAATTTTTCCCCAGACCCTCCCAATAAGAACTTGGCCCATTTGACACTTTGATTTCAGTCCTGTGTGTTGTAAGCAGAGAACCTGGCTGAGCCTGTTCAGATTTCTGACCTACAGAACTCCCAGCTAATAAATGGGTGTTGCTTTAAGCCATTAAGGTTGCTATAATTAGTTCTGTGGCAAAATAAAGGAATACAATCCCTCACCTACCCATACACACTAAACACACACACACACACAATGCATACATATGCATTGTCCTACACACAAAAAAACCTACCAATAGGGATGAAATATGTATCTAATAAAGTGTTGAAATCAAGATGTAGTTATGGATGAAAATCAAGCCAACAGATAAAAATTGGGATGGTTAAAATATGGCTCCCTTCAAGACAGATTGTTTCGAATAACATTCAATTTGAGGTGAAATTTCTGTGGTGATAGAAGATAGCTCCCAGAAGGAAAGGAGCCAAGAGCACACATCTCTTCTTGATCCTAAACTCACAAAATAAGATGTCCTGAGAGCACTTACGATGACACATTCAAAGCTATGCTTGGAACCAGAGACTTTTAGAGAAGGCGAGAGACAGAAAGGAGATGAGTGTAGGAAGTTTGAATTCAAATGAGAGGCTAATTTAGGCTATGGTCAAATTAGATAAGTAAAAGAAATTTTGATTTATTCTGCATTCTCTTCCCAGGGGTTCAAAATGCTATCCTAGCTGTTACTGCATTTATCCTCACAATTACCCTGTAGTCATTCATTCCTTCTTAAAAACCTAATTTAAACCAATGTTGGCTGTCCCTCAATCACAGGATAAAATCCAAACCTCTTTCAGGTCAAAGAAATTTTACACCAAAAGAATTTTACACCAACTTGCCTCTCTAGTCTCATATTCCTGCTGCTACCCACCTTCACTGTGTAGTTTCACACCATAGGACATGGCCTTCTTCAATGATTATTTTGATGATTAATACCTTTCTGCCTTTTTTGTGGATTATACCTTTTTTTTTTTTTTTTTTTGAGGTGGAGTCTCACTGTGTCATCCAGGCTAAAGTGCAGTGGTGCAATCTTGGCTCACTGCAACCTCTGCCTCCCTGGTTCATGTGATTCTCATGCCTCAGCCTCCTGAGCGGCTGGGATTTCCGATATGCACCACCACACGCAGCTAATTTTTGTATCTTTAGTAGAGATGGGGTTTCACCATGTTGGCCAGGCTGGTCTCAAATTCCTGACCTCAGGTGATCTGCCTGCCTGGGCCTCCCAAAGTGTTGTGATTATAGGCATGAGCCACCACGCCCAGCCTATAACTCTTATAACTGAGTTATAATCTGTCCTTCCATATGTCCACAAAAATGCTCCTCTCCATATTAACACCCTGGCAAATCCAAATCCTCACTTATCCTTCATTGGTGCAGGCAATAGAAGTTCAGATTTGCGTCTGGTCTCCTGTAGAGTGATGGTTCCAAGTATGGAATGAGCTCCTCTTTTCTCCTAAATTATTATGCTATCCAGTCTAGATTAGATTGCTACTCACAGCAGGAAAGTGAAACAAAAGCATTTAGAAAACTAATCTTAACATGCTTTGAAGACTGGTAAAAAAAAAATGAATAAATAAAGTAAGTAAATGCATCCAGTAAGAAGACAATATTGGGATAAAGACTTTGGATGGTAAGTTGAGTTTTGATCATTCAATCTTTCAGCACATTTAGAGTTGACGCTGAAATGTTAAAGATTCTTTCTAGCCTTATGTAATATGTTCTTCCATCTGGATGACTTACTATTTCTCAATTTTCTTTTTATAAACAGCTTTACTGAGATATAGTCCACATACCATACAATTCGCTCATTTAGTTTGTACAACCCATTGATTTTCAATATATGCATAGAGTTGTGCAGCCATCCCCACAACTTAATTATAGAATATTCTCAATTCCCTTTTGTGCTTATCCTACTCTTTACCTTTCGTTCATTCACTCATTTATTCAACCACTTAGAACATATTTCTCCAGTCAATGTAAATTCTGGGGATACCATGATAAATACAAGATGGTCCTGCTCTCAATGAGATCCTGAGAGGGGCACACATTAAAGAAGCAATTACAATACAGGGTGATAAATCCTGTCATGGGCAAAGTGCAGGGTGCTGTGCTAGGACACACATGGGGGTACCTGACCCACTGATGGTCAGAGAAGTGATTCTGGAAGGAAGCGAGGTCTATGCTGAGACAGGAAGAGTGAGATGGAGATTTTCAGGTGACAGTGAAAATGGGAGCACAGATGAGGCGTTCAAAGGAGAGGGTTACAAACATAAAGAATGGTGTCTACTAAGATCCAAAGTGAGATGGAAGTGGATTCATGGAGCTAAAAAGAATCCAGCCTTTTCTGCCTGTCAGAATCCAAGCCATCATTATTTTTAGATATGAATGTTCATAGCAGCTTTATTGAGTAATATTCAAAAACTGAAAACAACTCAAGTGCCTGTCATCAGGCAAATGAATGAGCTGTTGTACATCATACAGTGGAATAATACCCAGCAATGGAAAGGAATGAACTATTGGTGCATGCAAGAACATGGAGTGAATAAAACCTGACAAAAAAGAGTAAACACTGCACAATTCCATCTGTATAAAATTCTAGAAAACACAAGCTAATCCATAGTGACAGAAGGCAGATCAGTGGTTGCCTGGTGGGTAGTAGGGACAGATTATGAAGAGGCAAGAAGAAACTTTCAGGAGTGATAGAGATGTTCGTTATCTTGATTGTGGTGATGGCTTCATTGGTGAATACATACATTAATAAGTATCAAATTGCATATACTAAACATATATAGTTTATTGTATGTCAATATACCCCATCAAGTTGTTTTTAAAAAGGCATCCCTGTTTCGACAACCAGTTCTGTGATCTCCCTGTTAATAAAAGACCTGGCACCTAGTGAGGGGCCCAGTGAGTGTTGGGCATTAGTGCTGGTGTCAGTGTTAAAATATGACTATTAGTATGATCCTATTTGGCATGGTCAGAAAGGCCCAGGAAAGAAATGAGGTCTAATCTGCAGATTGGCCCAGACAGTAGACCTGGGAGTGGAAACTGGGAAAGCCGGGCAGTCCAGAGCTGAGACCTAGAGTCGGGGGATGGGAAGAACTGGGAGGTTAAAATCCTCCCTCTGCCACTTACTAGCCCAACTCAAATGTTGCCTCCCCTCAGAAGCCTTACCTGATTCAGATTTAATGTATTTATTTATGTATTTATTTGAGATGGAGTCTTGCTCTGTTGCCCAGGCTCTAGTGCAGTGGCATAATCTCAGGTCACTGCAACCTCTGCCTCTCGGGTTCAAGCAATTCTCCTGCCCCAGCCTCCTGAGTCACTGGGATTACAGGTGCCCAGCACCATGTAGTTTTAGTAGTTTTAGTAGAGACGGGGTTTCACCATGTTGGCCAGGCTTGTCTTGAACTCCTGACCTCCGGTGATCTACCCGCCTCCGCCTCCCAAAGTGCTGGGATTACAGGCGTGAGCCACCGCACCCGGCCCTGTTTCAGATTTAGTTGCGTCCTCTTCTGTGTTTCCTTAGCCTTTTGGGGACATCTCAATACACTATTTTCCTTCTCACAAAATACATCTTTAAATCAAACAGTAATTTTAAACCAAACTTTGAGTAGTCCACACAGACTGTAAGATAAAGTTAGGAAACGATAAAGTAAGATGAAAAAAAGTAATAATAACCACTATGAAATGTGAAATGGCATGCAGTTATAGGAATGACTGAAATCATGTAAAACTATCTTTACTTCCCCTGTTTATCTGAAAACTATTTAATTCTTTATTATTTTATTGCCCCCAAAAGCCTAGTTATAACCTGCAGTTATAAATATTACAGAAACATCCAATTAAAAAAAATCAAAAGGCTCATTTTTCCAATACCCCTAGAGAGTGGGGGTGAATCGCTATTCACACATTCAGTTGTCTCAATCCTTAACAAGAAGATTGATCACATTCAGAAGAAAGCAGAAATAATCTGGAAAATGGAGGGCTCAAATACTTTTTGAATAAGAAAATAAATGACTGTTTCTTATGATGAATAATTTAAGTAAATGTCACATTGAAGTAATTGCAAAAAACATATAACACCTTTGAGTTAATGACAGTGGAATTAGGAAAGCTTTTTCTAATCACTGTCATCTTTTAAAAGCTCAATAAAAATATGTAAGATAACATAATCATTTTCCAATCCTGGAATCAAGCTCTTTAATATTTTTGCACAGAACTTCTTACAAACTTATAAGTGAACCATCACACTTAGAAATGGGATGCTTTTTTTCTAGGAGATATTCCATACCAACTCATTGAGTTGATCTGTCCATCTCAATGGTTCTTAAAAATTGTTAGAGTTACAAAACTTTAAAGTAGAGAAGAAATCATATATATTATTTATCCCAAACTTTCTATTTTACAGTTAAGGAGATTAGGTCCTAGAGAGAAAATGTTCTGATCAAATTCACACGGCAATTAGTCGCAATTCTTAGTCTACAATCCTAGGTTCCTACTACCCAGGTTCAGTGCCTCTTCTCAACAAGATACCTCTTTCGCAGAACAGGTTCCTGAAACTGGAACAAGAATTAAGTTTTTTCACAAGGCCCTGTTTGATTGGGAAATTGATTTAAATGCAGCTAGACACCTACTCAAGCTTTTTGTTTTGAGCCTATTCTAGTTACTATTGCTTCACAACGTAGTGATAGAAGATACCTATCATTCTATTTTGCTCGCCATTTTGCCAGTCAAGAATTACAGAAGGGTTTATCTGAGTAGATGGTACTGAGAGTCTGTCATGCAGTTGCAGTCAAATATAGGCCGGCACTGCAGTCATCTGAAGGCTGTAGCAGGTAGGACATCAGAAGGGCTCACTCACATGGGTGGCAGTTGGTGCTGGATTTTACATGCTGGAAGCTAAGCTGGATTTGCTGTCTGGAGTGCCTACACGGGCCTGTGCAGCATGGTGGTCTCAGGGGCTCTCACATGGTATCTGGCTTCCCCCAGAGCGAGTGTCCTGAGAAATCCAACCAGAAGCTGCCAGGCCTTTCCAGATGTAGTCTCTAAAGTTATGCAGCTGCATTCCACTCTTTACAAGAAAGTTACTAAGACAGGCTTAGATATTAGTAAAAGGGAGGAGACAGAATTCACCTCTCAGTGTGCAAAATTTCAAATAATTCATAGACATGTTTTAAAACTGCCACATGGCCACAGAGGGAGAAATCTCAGGTAAGCTAGAAGATATGACATAAATGTAGAAGAATTGATCAGTCGCTCACACTCATCAAAGAAACTTTGGAAAATAGAATATACATTACTCTCTTTGTTTATCTCCCTAACACACTACAATAGAAAAATGTAACTAAGAGTTTTCAATCTCAGATTTGCCCAGTTTCCAAGACAATGAAATTGATATTCAAGATAAAGTTCCAGGAAGATGACCTAGAAGGCAAAATAATAATGTTCAAAGTTAGGATCTTGAGTTGCAAATCAAGTATTTAATATTTGAGTTAATGAAGGACCAAAGAAGTCTTTTATTGTTCCCCCAATGAGCATGTGGAATTAAATTTTATTGAACTTCTTAGAGAGTTGGGACCCTGTCTTTTAAACTTGATTTGTATGGCTTTCCATAGAGCCCAATGCAGAGATTAATGCTTCACAAATTTCAAATGATAGATGATGATTTAATTGGAACAGAGTGGCCCATAAATGTCTTATGAATATAAAAACATCACAGAGACTGCGGTATAGACTGTTCTGTGATTCCAAGAGTCGGGATGAATAGGACTATTTTTAAGCATCTGTGATTTTAGAAAATAAGAAATTGGAACAATTTCCAATGACACTGATAAGGGCCACAAGTACCTCTTAGCATTTAAAATTACTTCAAGAAAGAGGCATAGAGATTCAGAGAAACAACCAAATATTTACTAGAGAACCATTAGGATGTTGAATTGAAAATCCTTTCCATCTCTTACTTCTTAACCTTTTCAGAAAGGAGTAATATTTATAGATAAGTTGGAAAATGTAATGTGTGTGTACACTATAAGAATGGTATGAATTCTCATACTATGAGGAGAGGGACAATTTGAAGAAGTTGTAAAGCTATTTCTCTTCTTCAAAATGTTACTGTTGCCAATAAAGATATAAAATTTCAGGTTTCCAAAAGGTTGACGGAAATTATTGTAAAAATAAATTATTTAAATCAGGGCTTATGGATTATATGGCCCAAATCTAAAAGAAGTTAAAAATGAATTTTATATTATTTTTTGTAATTTTGTAGTGTGGCTTTTTCTTTTGCTGATCCCATGTGGGTTCTCTGACATGGCTCCATTCTGGACTGGGATTGAAAAGCCAAGCTGTTGTCATTCACCTATCTGGTACCTCAGTGCAGGCTCCGGATTGAGGCTCCGGTTTTCTCCTGTATTTGATCTCAGTGGTAGACAGAAAAATGATTCCCAAAAGATGTGCATGCTCTAATCTTCAAAATTTGTGAGTATGAACATGTGATGTCACATGACAAATGAAACGTTGCAGATGAGGAGTAAGTTAAGGATCTTGAAATGGGGAGATTATCCTGAATTATCAAGGCCAAATCTAATCATAAAGAACCTTCTAGGAAGGAGGCAGAAGAGTCTGGGTCAGAGGAGATGTGATAACAAAAAGCATGGTTGGAGCCATGTGAAGAAGGGACCACCAGAAAGAATCCCAGTGGTGGCTAGAAGCTGGAAAAGGCATCAAGGTGAATTCTCCCCTGGAGCCTCCAGAAGGAATGCCGACTTGCTGACTGATATAGTTTGGATATTTGTCCCCACCCAAATTTCATGTTGAATTGTAATCCCTAGTGCTGAAGGTAGAACCTGGTGGGAGGTGTCTGGATCACAAGGACGGATCCCTCATGGCTTGGTGCTGTCTTCACAATAGTGAGTTCTTGCCAGATCTAGCCATTTAAAGTAAATAGCACCTCCCACCCCAACTCTCACTCCCTCCCTCCTCCTTTCCCTATATGATGCACCGACTCTCCCTTTGCCTTCCACCACGATTGTAAGCTTCCTGAGGTCTCACTAGAAGCTGAGCAGATGTCAACACCATGCTTCCTGGAATGCCTGCAGAACCATGAGACAATTAAACCTCTTTTCTTTATAAATTACCCAGTCTCAGGTATTTCTTCACAACAATGCTAGAACAACCTAATACACTGACCCATTTTAGGCTTCTGACCTTGAAAACTATGGGAAAATAAGTGTGTGGCATTTTAAGTCACTGAGTTCACAATAATTTGTTATAGCAGCAACAGGGAACCAGTTCAGCCCCTCATATCCCTCAATAGAATAGAACAGGTCTCAAGTAATGTTCTCAGAGAGCCAGCCCCTTTGCACACACATGCTTTGCAAGCTTCTGTGTCACAGGTGCAGAGGTCCCATTTGCTGACACAAGTTACGTGGCTGGCAGAGTCCATGTGAGAGGGGATTTGTTTGACTACGCCTTTGGATAGGAAAAGTCACAAGATCTCATCGCTTGATTTGGGATGGGAGAAATTTGTGGCCATTTGTAAATTTGTTACAGGGGTTGTAATATGCTTTATGTGGCTTGTGTTTTGAAAACCGTAACCCCTTGAATCAATGTCTTAGCCTGATGCTCACAGTTGAGATAACCTGTCAAATATTCTATAATGCCTAACCCAGTCCCCACCCTGTCCTGCCTGAAGTTCTGGTTGATTAGGACTTTCCCTTCCCTCCTTCTACCTGTCTTCTGCCCTCTGCTCCCAACTGCTGTCTCCTTCCCATTCTTTTCCATTTTAGCCCCACTTCCAAATGAACTTCTCAGACTGCTGAGCCATCAGAAAAGTGTTTTATTGAGCCTACAGTGTTTTCAAGCCCTTCTTTTTCGTGAAGACAGTTACTTCACATGCACTTTTATGTGTCACACAGTTTCTGTGACTCAATCCTGAGGTATTCATTTGAAAAAATACAATGCCAACTGCCAAGTCCAAGTAGCAAATGTTATTAGGCATGTTTTGTGTGTGTGTATTTCAACTTGAAGGATGGCACTTGTTCCAAGTATTTTAAAAGGCAGAAAGAAAATTCCTTCAATGTTCTTCAAATTTGCATTTTGCTTCATCTTTTAACCGAGAAATAAAATACATTAGAATTCTCACATCATTAACAGAAGTGTGTGGGTAAACTTAGAATTTGCATTTAAATACATTCAAAAGCAGACTTCTGCAGAAATTGCAAGTAGATCAGGAGAAGATGCCAGTGAGAAGAGAAAATGAATAGTACTTTTTTGCCAAAAAATGAAATCATCAAAATTGAATTTGTATATGTTTCGATTGTCACATTTGTTTACTTTTAAAGTTTGTATTGGTCCAAATATAAGACTGTGAATTTCTTGAATAATTTGCTTTTGTGATCAGTCTTCTGCATTGGTTATATATTTTACAAATTAGCTTATTTGGCTAACTGATAAAACTTCATGTGGGTTCATCAAAGTCAAAAAAAAAAAAAAAAAAAAGTCACGTCGAGGCAATGTTTATGGCCAGGCCAGACTGACGAATAAGAAACTCCAGGAGGGCGTGATCTTGGAATGAATTACACAACCAGGGACCGAATCCTCTGGCTTACAGTTTCAGAAACTGGATTTTAGTTGTTTCCAGTGACCCCAAACTTCTTACTGGCTGTCTTCTTTCCCGGTCTTGGTGAACTTAGCAGCTGAATTAAAAGGCTCCATTAAGCACAGAATTTGAGCAAAGAAAAATAGATGACCCTCAACAGCATTCACCTGCCTACAGACCTGAATGACAAGCCTCTCAGATTCAGGAATGTGGTGGTTCCTAACCTAGGTTGCTTCTCTGATCCTTGTGTTTCCAGACATTCATCTCAACTTTTCCATGTCTTCTTTAAATATGTCAATATTATTGATTAAGCCATGGTGTAGTGAAAGGTTAACAAATGCATGCCATGTATCACCCCCTCTCTTCCTAAGCAATTGTTCATTTGAAAAACCATCCCTCTTTCCCACTAAGTCCTGCTCAGCGTGACACTCCAGGCAGCCACTTCAAATCAATTCGAATTGATAAATGAGATGAAGCCTGGTACATTTACCACCTCTGGTGCAGAGGCTCTTTCTAAGGACCTGGGAGACTACCTATCTCTTCTCATTAGGTGTTTATTTCATTTGACCATGAATGACTGAATTCTAGCTCTGTAATGATGACCGAGACAATGGATTCACATCCTCGTGTTTGTTTTTCTCTGTCTCACAAGCATTATTACATATTTCCTCCACAAATGTGTGATCATGAGCAAAAAACCTCTTGGTGGATTAACACAGGTTCACATTCATTATGGGAATACAGTATGTGTGTATTTTCTTGTCTAAGATCCGTTGTCCTCACTAGATCTTAAGCATCATGAGAAGAGGGACTGTGCCTGTTTTGTTAACCCTGTTATCAGCAGTGCCTACAGTGTACTGCCACCACACAGGACCTCCGCAAATGTTTACTAAGGACATACAAACAGCGGGTCATTGCTGTATATATATTTAATGTAAGGTTTCCTAGCTATTGGGATACTATCAGTAATATATCCAATTCTCACATTATAGAACCTAGTTACTGTTTTTCAGCTCTACTTGCTTGCAATATTATGAGAATGTCTCCAGAAGGAGAGGATTTTAGATGAAACTCAACCTAATTATTTTTTCTTTCTCTTTTTTTCCAAAATTTTCATAATACCAATGGTAGGAGAGTCCTAAACTGTGTGTCAAAAGTAGCTTTAGAAATTATAAAAATTATAGTTGTATTTCATTTTATTCAACAAATATTTTCAAACAGCTTTTTGTGGAGGTATCAATGTTATGGTTGTTGACCTGACCCCAAGCAAATTTTTGTCTAGGTGAAGTGATGAGGTTTATATAAAAATGACTTTTAAAAATAATATCATATGTAGTCAAAATTCAAAATATATAATAGAAGCAAAAATCAATCAACAGAAATCATCTATTAAGAAGAAAACAATGTTCTTTAAGCCCCCTGAAGACTGGAAAACAGTAACTTTTTGGCATCCTGTTGTGGTATGCAGACTTGGCATATTACTTTATGAAAAGTAGATGATCCACGAATATTGTTTGAATGAATGAATTGAATTAATGAATATTCATTAAATAACCATAGTTTCATGTTATTTACATTCTAACAAAGTATACTGCACATTATCAGGGTTTAGAATTAACTTTCTGCCTAGTATTATACACAGTTAATGGCAAAATAATCTCTGCAGTTTCCCCAGATGAAGGCCAAGAGGTTATTCTTGAGAATACAGTTAGTCCTCACTTAATGTCATCACTAGATTCCAGGAAACTGTGACTTGAAGTGACATAATGCACAATGGAACAATTCCTTTTCCTCATCAACATTTTAACAAACTATGTTGAACAAAAGGATGTTATTAGAGGACCTGCTGTACGTTGTGTCACTCTAAGTTGCAGTTTTCAAGAACCTATCAACGACCTCACGTGAGGACTTCCTGTATTGCTATCTTACCCCACATATATAATTAAATCTCCAAGTATCCTTTCTATTTGCCTAATAACCCTTTCCCAATGGCCAGCTTCTCCCTATCCCCCAGCTACTCTTTAGTTGTGGCTATCAGAAATGCTGAGCTTAACTTGCTCCCCTCTTGCCTCCCTCTAACCTGTTCTCTAACTGCCACCAGAATGACCTGTCTAAAGAGCAAATGTGACCAGGACATTATATATCAGCTTTCTTGGCTCCCCACGGATATGGTAAATTTAGGCAAATGCAAGACCCTTTTTAATCTGGTACTTGCTCTCCTTCCCTGCTCCTCCACTGTCATCATTGTATATATTTCAGCTAGACAACTCCTTAAGTTCCCAAGTGACAGCACTCTCTCTCATTTTAGTTGGGTTATATTCTTCTCATCTCTAGGTTGGACTCTTGGTTAGAATCTTCCTTTCCTGACTATTTGCCTGGCTCACTCTTAGTTGTCCTTGAGATTTCCTTGTGGTCTTTACCCCCATGAGAAAGTTTATCTATGATGCTAAAGAGTCCTGTATCCTAATTGTAGCAATGATCACCTGTCTTAATTGCCTACCTTCCTGTGTCTCTCATACCTCAATTGTAAGCTTCTTGCAGGGCCTATGTCTCATTTATGGTTGCATCCCTAGCACCTATTTCATGGTAGGAACTAGTGAGTAAGTAAGGCAAGTATATTAAGATATATACTGAAGGCTGGGTGTGGTGGCTCATGCCTGCACTCCCAACACTTTGGGAGGCAGAGGCAGGTGGATCACGAGGTCAGGAGATCGAGACCATCCTGGCCAACATGGTGAAACCCCGCCTGTACTAAAAATACAAAAACTTAGCCAAGTGCAGTGGTGCATGCCTGTAATCCCAGCTACTTGGGAGGCTGAGGCAGGATAATCTCTTGAACCCTAGAGGTGGAGGTTGCAGTGAGCCGAGATCATGCCACTTGCACTCCAGCCTGGGCGACAAAGCGAGACTCAGTCAAAAAACAAAACAAAAAAAAAAAAAAAAAAAAAGATGTACACTTAAGGGAAGAGAAAATGAATGAGCAAATAACAATCATGGCAGAGAACAGGATTTATTTATTACAAGTAGCCTTGACCTCTTGTATCATTCCCAATAGAAGCCAAGACTCCCAAACCCAGGCAGATTTAGGACCTTCTTCAAACAATTGCCAGTACCATGGTGCTGGGGAAAAACAAAACAAAACAAACAAACAAACAAAACAAAACCTTTCAGACACCTTAAACTAAAGTTGCTCTGTCTGCTCTGTCATCTTGCAGACCCACCCTGGAGTCCAACAGGACAATTTTCAAAGCCACCCATCCTGGCAAAGTGCTTGAGAAGCTGCAGGAGAACAGCATCCAGGATTACAATTAGAGTTGGAAGAGAGGAGGAGGAGACAGGGGTCACTGGGCCAATCAATAGTCAGCTACCCTCTCCCCCCACCCCCTCACTGCCGGTGTTCAGAGAAATGCCAAAGCTTGCTGCTTAATGGCGATTCCCATTTTAGGTAGTGCACTCCTGCCATCTAGTGGTTCCCCCACGCTCTCCACAATGCCTTCTGCAGAGGTGGATTTCATGTGCTGAAAACCCAGCAAAGGCAGAACCAAACCAAAAAGCCAGACTTAAAATAGTGCCCTAAAATAGTGCCCAAGTGCAATCAAAATCCACCTAGAGAACCACAATAGCATTTGGGTTCCTTTGTGACTGTTGAGAAGTGATTATCTTAACTGGTGTGGAATGCAATAGAAGGTCCAAGTCTTGAATCATGGTGTCAGACTGGTAATCAGATTTGAAAACTGGTTTTTATTTCACTAAGAAATAGGAGATGATTTTAGTTTATCATGGATCGAATGTGTCTTTTTGCCCCTTCTTCTCCTACATGATGCTAAATGTGTTGTGAACTGCCTAGAAATCATTCTTACCCAATAGTGAACTAGAGAATTGCAAAACTGAAGAAAAAAAAAAAGCTAAGAATGTCTCTGCTACTTTCAGCATAGAAGTGCCAAAAAAGCCAAAGATGACATAGCTGAGATTTAACAAGAAAAACATTTCAGGGAGCAGGACTGACAATGGATGAAAATGTTCCTGATTTCAGAGTCCCTGAGGGAAGCTGGCACTCTCACTGTTTTTTTTTTTTTTCATGGTGCTCCTAAGGTAATTCATTAAAACATAAATAGTCTCTGTTGGCCCTGGGGCCATGAACTGGGGCCGATCCAGTTGCACAGGAGCACATCAACGTGCAGAAGATACAGACCTCTGCTGCACATACTCTATGGCTGAGAAAACTGGTCTTGAAATAATTCTGAAAACAGAAAAGAGAAGTAGTCAGCCTGGCCCCAGAGAAACAATAGCCTTCACCACCAGTTTACAGAAACAGAATTTCTCGGGCAGAAAATATATTCTTTTGCACATATATATATATATATATATATATATACACATATAAACATATTATATTAACTTATAATGTAAGTTTAATATGTATATAATATACTTAACATATCCATATATACTTAATATATACATATTATATACTTAAAATACACATATTAAACTTACATGCTTCAACAAAATAACCAATAGCCGGAGAAAGTGATGGGGGCCACAATAAAATATTGAGAGGTCTTGCATGTGATTTACAATTTTTTTTCCTCTTTCTAAATGCTCCAAATATATATAATCACAGCTTCTGATACTGTAATATGATCATCAGCTGAAACTTGGAACAACCATTTACAAACCCCACTTAGGAATTTCACAAGATTCCTGTTTCCTTCTGCATTCTATGCCAAGACAGGTTTGCTTTTATTTAGATAAACATGTAATGTGTAAGGGATGAGACCCTGTCTATTTTTTAACTCAATTTTCCAGTTGGGTTAAAAAATAGACAGGTTTCTGGAGGAAGAAAATTCAGTTAATCTAAGTATTTGATGTCATATAAGTACAATCAATTAACTTGCACATTAAAAAATTTCCATCAGCTGTTTTACCATGGTGACACAGCCTTATGTCATAAAGAACTACCTTTAGGTTAGCTATTACCTGAGAATGAAACTACATTTAGTACATAAAACAAAGACATATGATAGACCAATGATCTGCTTTATCTTTGTGGACAAAAAAGATGATTGATGATACTCAGGTTTAAAAAACATTCATGTTCAAAAAATACCTTCTTGGAGAAAGTTTCATTTTTATAAAGTTATAAATGTATACAAAAATATAAACCAACCATTCATTTTAGGGGGTAATAGTCCTTAAACAGCCTTACTCCTAAAGACCTTTAGGAGTGGTACTGCTTGCCACTAAGTAAGAATGACAGAAGGAAATTCGGTAAGAACATAAAATTGGGTTAAGATTTTTAGGGAAATAGAAAAATAATAAAAACATCGCCTAAATAAAAAACTTCCTAGATGGCAAAGCTTTGGGCTCCTTGGTTAATTCTGCAATAGCAAGTAATTGACAAGTGGTTTAAAATACAGTTTTATTAAAATGGCATTCTCAACTAACAGGCTGTCAGGCATGATGTCTGAAGCCTTTTGCTGTGATGAGAGTGGTCTTCAAAGAGTCAGCAGTATTCCTCTGGTGAGACTGGCCACTCCATCCCTCCCCCATGACATCCTTGTCGTCTGCATAAGGTGCCCAGCCTCCCAGGTCATACATAGTTAACAGTGGTCAACCTAGTCAGACTGATTTAGATTTGAATAATACCAATTCCAATACCTATTAGCTGTTTATCCTTGGGCAAATTACTGATGTTCTCTGAGTCTGTTTTTCTTATTTGCAAAATGAAGATAACAATTATTAAGTTAAAACGCAGTTTTTACAAGTCAAAATCTATCAAATAACAACAATTTTATTGCTTCCACAATAAAGTCACAACTTTCAAGACCTAGGAAGCAGTGGAAAAAGTAGAACGTGACCTAGACCTACATGCTCATTTCTAACTAGCTGATGGACAGATTGTGAAAAGCTTACTCAGACAAGAAGGTCCCAGAAAGACAGGCCCACACCAATTTATCTGTCAGGATCTTTGTCGGCTGTGTCAAAGGGCTATGTAAGAACACAAATACATGAATTTTTCAGTGCCCTGCACTGGAAGGGTGAAAAATCATTTTAGAGAATCTACAGAAGCAAGATTTGCTTAGAGAACATGTTATAGTGGTTAGCGTGCTGGACTTAGGTGAGAACCGTTTCTCTGCGATGGAATAGCTATGTGAACCTGACATTGGTCTCACTTCTTCGATTTTTTGCTTTCTCATTTATATGATGGAAATACTAACTGGAGCCCTAAATGCCACAGAGGTGATAACTATCATTCATTCTGCACTTGTTATATGCTAGGCACTTTACACTAATTATCAGATTAACCCCCCACAACAACCATATGAGGAAGGTACTGTTATTGAAATTCCCGGTTCAGAATGAGGACACTGGGGCTTAAAAACAGTAAGTACAAGATCACACAGAAATTAAAAGGTGGAACTGGGATCAGAACCCCAGCAGTTTAATTCTAGAGCTTTCTTGCCTATGAACATGCTATACTGCTTTTAATCAGAAGGCCTAAATTCTAGTCCAGGTTCTATTATTCATTTGGTTCACTGGACTTTGATTTCCTCTTAAGCTAAATGAGGGGATTGTACTTGAATCAGATTCTAAATGGTTTATGTCAAATATCCACCCTGGTCATTTCTGATAGAAGTTTCTAGGAGCATAGCATTCAGAAAGATTGTAAAAGCTGTCTTGGTTCAGTGGGAAATAGTGCTGTGATTAACTAGTGATGTCTGCCAAGGACATGGCACAGGAGAGGCATGGAAGCACTAGTAACATGTTTTGCATCCCTGGGAGAAATAAGGACACTTCTGGCTGTTATATTTTATTATTCTGTTTATGCATTTTCTCTTAGTAGCTGCCAAGAGGGCAAGCAATGGTAGTCTGGTCAGGCAAGGGCTACATTGTAGGACAGGGATGTCTAATAGAGTTTTCTACCAGGATGGAAATATCCAATACAGTAGCTACTAGACACATGTGACTATCAAGTACTTGAAATCTGGCTGAGTAGCTCTATATTAAATTTTTTAAACTTTTTACTTCAAAAGTATAAATTCAAATAGACTTATGTGGCTAGTGGCTACTATATTGGTCAGGCCTAGGACAAAGTTCAGTTGGCTGTGGATGAACACCATGGGCATGAAAACTGGGAGGGAATTCACCTAGAAGGCTGAAAGTCAGGGAAAGGTAATTACAGTTTGTCCAAAGGGGATGCTAAGGAAGGATGTGGATATCAAAGCTGACAAGTGATGCCAAAGAGAGCAAGTAGTTGGGGATAGATAGGAGGCAAAAGACTAATCGTCTGACTTTCTAGCTGTGTAAATCCTGCACTAGGGTGTCCTCACTGATTCTGAAATGAACAGGGCCTGGGCTTTGATCATTTGAATGCAAATTGCCATGATATTCTTTTATTAATGGCATAATTTGCCTCAGCTTCCCTGCCCATTCCTAACTATCCCTCAGAATCTTCCCAAATCCCCACTATTACTTAAAGTCTTCCTATCAATGTCCATCCACCGGCTAGATGAAATAGTTCCAACTGCTTAGCATTACTGCCTAGTGAATTGCTAGCACACTTAGTAGGCACTCCAATAGTTTGGCTCTTTGTTACCTAAATTTAAATTTAGTTAGCTTAATCAAAATGAGTAATAAACAGGAAGAGTATTGGAGCATCTTATACAAGAATTGAGGATCCAAGCCACAGGAATGGATACTGCTAGACTTCTGCAAGAAATAGGATTGTCAGAATCTTCTGTCTCTCATTTCAGGACTTTGCCCTCCACTCTGTTATTTCTATACATTGGCTACCCATGCTTTGCCTTGCTGCGTGGTGGAAAACATGCCTGTCAAGGACTTCAGCCAGTAAGGAAAGGCAGCGTGAGGCTCTCTATGTTCCCAAGTGTTAAAATAACAGGGAAGGAACTCTGACCCATCCTGATTCTAGTGCCCACTCCTTGATCTGTAGTGGAGAGAAACAAGGAGCAAGAACATGTTCAATTATTGGCATTTATACTGAAAATCATGAAGTTGGAATTGGGGGGAAGAAAGGACAATTCCCAGAAGACAGCAGGTGCTGTCTCAGGAAAAAAAAAAAAGCAAGCGAAGTTAGAAAAACAAAATGGTAAGTTTCCATTGAATAAATAATAGGATAATATAACACAGATAACAGATACTCATTAGCAAAGGCTATTTTTTTTCTTTATAAAGCAGTCCAAGAATGATAAAACTTTGCTATCTGCAGAACTCGGATGATTTTTCCCCACTTATTAGGATCCAAAAGGAAAGCAACCATATGCTTTAATTACTTTGATTGTGGAGGTAAAGGAAAGCCTTGCTTTTAAACGAACATTGTATTCATCCATTAATTGTGTCAGGAAATTGAAGAGACAGTTTGGCTTTATATTTGATTATCTCAATATCTATTGAATAAAAAAGTATTTTTGCTTCATTAGCAGTAAAATATATAGGAATCTTGATGGATCATGCTAAGTATTATTTCCTTACTTCTGGTCTTAATCACTATATTTAATAAGGAAAGGCCAGGTTCAATAAAGAATGCATCTGGCTTCAAATGATTAATCGATTTTTATAGAACTCACATGCTGGTGATTCTTTAGGAAATTAGAAAAGACACCATGAATCACAACTCCCTGCACACCCTCCCCTCCTGCCCTCCAGCTTTGCTTTTACTAATCAGCCTCAATTGACTATCTTGGAGCATTTTTACAAAGGTACATCTTTTATCTCTCACATCCTGAATTAATGCTGTAGGTAATTAGCTTCTGGGGCTGAGGTCTCTTTCATCCCCATGCAAGTCAACTAAATGGTTTTTCTTTTCGGCTTGAAATGTGAGTCTCTTCCTTTCATTCCCTCTTTGACTTTTCTCTCTGGTTACTTTAATTGGGATGTCAAATTGCATCATTCTGTAGGAAGCTGAACTTTTTGAAATTGGTCCAGGACAGAGTTTTCTTGAGTCAGGGGGCAATTTTTCTTTGTAATGTCATTTCCAATTCCTTAAGGCAGAAGATGAATTAGTCTTGTGCATTAACAACAAGGAATGAGGCTGTGGCCGGCTGCGGATGCTGCAGATCCAGATGCAAACATGAACTCAGTAGGAGAAAAATACAAGTACATGCCAAGATTGGCAGAGTTGGCTTGAATGACTGAGGGACATCTTTTGGAAAGGGAATCTGAGCCTCAAAATTAAATTAAATTAAATTAAATCCTGTGAATTCTTGTTGCCAGGGAATTTAACTAAAGATATGCATGTGTCTTATTTACTGCTGTATCTCTAGAGACTGGAACACGGATACCAAATACCTGCTGTGTTTGCTGCCACTACTACTTAATCCTTCCTCTATAGCTGGCATTGCTAATCACTCATGACACTTTCCTGCTGAGCCCACATGCAGACTCAGATGGCTACAGGTAGTAACCACCAACTGATCAGAGCTGGCACACAAGATGGAACCTATTTGCAATCCCTGGTCTAGAACACTGTAAGTATTTAATGAATACTTGTTGAATGAAGTAAATGAAGACATGTTTCTAGAGATGATGGGACATTGCGTTACTCCCTTCCCTAGCATTTAAAGTTCACTTTTTAGCTCAGATGGCCTCCAAGGAGTCAAATCTGATATTATTCCATCATTTATGCTCACCACATTACCCTCCAACTTTGTCTAAAGCAGGGATAGAAATAATTGCCTTCAAGCCATATTTATCCTAGCATGCAGGCACATCTGGGCATATCTGAAGACCTGGTGAAGTGGGTCTGAGAATTCCATCCCAAAGCCTGAGAGCTGAGCACATGGATTAGGCTCTACAGCAAGGGGCCAGAATGGAAGGGAGGTAATCATGGGTATCGAATGTGACACTCTGATAATTTGCCAGCTCAGGCACATGCCTACTTCTGAGGACAAGTGGGCTGCAAGAGGTCAGTTAAAAACTACAAAAGGCTAAGTCAATAAAGTGGTCATAATATGGTACAAGTATGAGGCACTGGGCAGTGATAGGAAATGCCATCCTTATCAACCTCTTCAGTGCTGCTCCTTTGGCAGCATGAGTGCACAGGGCAATGTTTAGCAGCAGCTTTTTGGCATCTTCCATCATTATCCTAAACAGGTACCATCTCTACTGAGCTGCTGCTTTGGGACTGATTTTACCAGGAGGCTCACCACAGGGGGTTGGAGTGGTCCTAGAAGGTGAATAAATGGCAGAGCCCACATGGCACACAAGAGGACAAGGTTTGTCACTCATAGGTGAAACACCACTTATGGACTCTCAGAATTACTTGGCGGAAATATTGAGGTAGTGCACAAGAATCCGTGTCACGCATGTGTGGAGAGGTGAGAAGTGGTGTTATGTTATCCTGATCCCAATTTACCTTCTATGAGCTAAAAGACTCAGATTGCAAGCATTTTAAGGACTTTGCTATCTCAAGGGCTTTGGGTCGAAAGGACTCAGGATGGAAAGCACACACACACACAGACGCACACATTTCAAAAGAGAAATATTTTCTTCAGAGCAGCTTGATCATCAAAATGTATTAATTTAATACCTAATGACACGCAGCATTTAGCTTGCTACAAAAAGAATTCCACAGAATTCAGACACAGCCCTCCAGGAGGTTATACAAATCAAGAATACCTGTACACACTATGATGGTCATGTGAAAAGCTCAAAGTAATGCAAGGATTGTTGGTGCAACATTTCTATCACATATAGGTAATTTTGCTAAGAGGATTGCAAACTGCTTTAAAGCACATGAGAGTATTATCCAATTTTCTCTATAAAAATAAAGGCTCAGAAATTCGAAATTACAGGAGCCAGGTCTGTATGACTGTAGGAAAACCAAAGGAGTCTAGAAAATTTGATGAACTCGATTTGTCCCAGTTCCTTAGGGAGGCTTCAGAAACCAAAATTACTATTTAATAGTCCAGGTACCAAAGTTGGATAGAAAAGATCTTTCTGACCTTTCTGCAATTGTTTTTGAGACACAGTCTTAACTGAAAGGTCAGAACCAAGGGAAGAAGAAACATGACAGCATTATTGAGCTTCCAAAATACGAAAATGTTTCCATCACCTCCAAACCTCCACCCTGGCCAAAATCAGAATGCAATAAAAACAAGGATGTCCTAGAAAACTTTGATGTCCTTGAATCAGCCTTAATCCTCCTTGATTTTTCTGCAGAATGAAGTAATGTGAGCCAGTGTGACATAAAGCAGTTCTTAGCTTTTGATTTCCATTAAAATCACCTGGAGAGTTTGTTGTAACAGAGATTGCTGGGCCCCAACCCCAAAATTTCTGATTTAATTGGTTTGGGTTGGGAACCAAATAGTTTCATGTCTAACAAATTCTTGGGTGATGTTTATGCTGCTGTACAGGGGCGTAGCACAATTTTATAAGCCACTTATGAAATGATTGATCACTACTGTCTGATTCTGTTATTTCATTGGGCTTATAAAATGATGACTTTCAATTCTATATCTTTGTATTTTTTAGTGGGAACTACTCTCTATAGAAGAACTTTCCTTTCACAGTTTCCATGAAAACTATGTGATGACTTCTGAAACACAGATCAAACCAGAAAGGTAAGATAAATATTTAATTTTCTTCCTTTGGTTATTTAATTTCAGAGTAATGATTATAGCTTAGCCATCACCAGTGGGGTTCAACGAGTTCTTTCTGCAAAGTCACGCATCAGACAAGTCATTCCTCTCTATAAGACATAGAGGTAAGGAGTGTTATACCAATGGATGCCTGTGTGTGTGTGTGTGTGTGTGTGTGTGTGTGTGTGTGTGTGTCTGTGTCTGTTGGTCTGCCTCCCTCTAACCCCCTCTCTAATTAGATTAGCAAATGCAAGTCGATTGTCTATTTTCTTGATTTTCCAAAAAATCAGCTTTGTGTTTTTATTATTAAATCTATGGTATTTTTGTTTTGTTATAAACTTGTGCTTTCATTTTTAAAAATTTCCTTCTTTCTGCCTGTTTAAAATTGCATTTTCTGCTTTTCTTTGTTGAAGACTTAACTAATTTTTTACTGACTTTGATATTTAAAGCTATGGATACCAAAGCTATGGATTTGATATGATTTGATATTTAAAGCTATGGATTTTCTTTTTAGTGCTACTTTTTTTCTCTCAATTCTTCAGATTGGATAATTTCTATCAATCTATCTTCAGATTCACTGTATTTTTTTCTGCTGTCTTCCAACCACTCTTTAGCCCACGTAGCAAATTTTTTATTTCATTTATTTTTCAGATCTAGAATTATCATTTGATTCTGGGGGGGATTTCTATTCTTTGTTGAAATTTTCTACTTGTTCAATCATCAAAACTATATACTTTTAAAAAAATTTGATTATGCTTTCTTTTAATTATTTGAAGACATTTTAAACAGTTACTTTTAATCTTTATAAAATTCAACCAGGGCTCTCTCAAAGTCTGTTTCTGTAGACTTACTTTTTCTTAAGTATGGGTTATACTTCCTTATTTATTTGTTTGTCTGATAATTTCAGTTGAAAATTGTACCTTTTAGGGAATATCTTGAAGCAATTTTGGATTCTGGTATAAGCTTCTGAGGAATTTGGTGTTTTGTTCCAATAGACAGTTAATTTGCTTGGACTAAAACTATAAAGTCTGTCTCTCTAATACAGTGCTTTTTCAATCATAGATTTAAGATTTATTTTGAGTCTGGAAAGTTTTTTTTAATCTATAGTTGTAAATATTGGCTCTGCCCCATTGATGTTTTGTTCATTTGGAAACTCTAGTTACATACATGTTGCTTCTATTCTGTCTGTATTTCAGATTTTCTTGAATGATTTGTCCCCTTATTTTCATTTCATTACGTTAAGGTTCCTCTATAACATATATTTCCCACATTATGCTTTCTATAACGTCTACTTGACTTTGAATTCTTTCTAATTCATTCTTTTTTATCCTGAGTTTTTCTAGTTCATGCTTTATTTCCTTCAGCTTTCTTTTCATCTCTTTCTAGTGTCCAACTGTCTCAATTTCTAAAATATTTTGTTTCTGCTATTCTTTCACTGCCTTGGGCATTTTCTTCTTTTTACTGAAAGTGAAATATCGGGCTTCAATTTCAATCTTCTTTGTAAACAAAAATGTGAGTTTTTCAATGTTTTTATTGTCCATAAAAATTGAGTTGTATGTTTTAATCTTATAATAGCTTTTCATATTTTTTAATTCTTGGCTAAAATGAGATTATCAAAAGACAGATCTTTTGTAGAGGTTGAAGGTAGGCCAAGGAAGCAATCCCAGATTCACATCTAAAGGGATCCCTCCTCTCTGGCTCCTAGGGAGTATTAAAACTATGACATTTTTGTTTATCTGCTTCTTTGCCTCGGGGCTAAGCCTGATTCTGCAGGCGTCCCTGTTTCTATTATTTTCTTCATTAGAGATCTATGGACTTTGCCCTCCAACCTGTTATCCTCACTTGTATTTTGCTTTTACAGTTTGTTTCTTCTCCTCCTCCTTTTCTTCTTCTTCTCGTTCTCTTCCTCCTCCTCATGCTCCTTCTGCTTCTCCTTCTCCTTCCTTATTCTTTGTCACCTTCCCCTTCTCTTTCCTCTTCTTCTTTCTTCTTTTTCTTCCTCCTCGTCCTCCTCAGCCTCCTCTTGTTTTTCCTTCTCCTTCTTTTGTCCATATCCTCTGGAACTTGCCATTTCTCACAAGTATTTGAACTTTCACTGTAACTGGTATCAACAGAGTTTCCTTGGTCAACACAAATTCTGTTTCAGGCAGTTATTTTAAGGGTAGGTCTCTGTGCTACTGACAGAATATTTCTGGGATCCTTGAGGCATGGGCTACTGAAGCACTGTTTGAATGTTCTGGGGTTTCTTTAATAGTTCTCTACAGTTGTTTTGCGTTTACCAGTGCAATGACCCTAATTGCTCTTTTTTTTTTTTTTGCCCTGCTTTAATTTTGCTCCAATTGTTCTTGGATTTATTTTTACTATGCGATTTTCTCCTTTGGGAATAAATTGACAATTTTTGGTTTCAAGGCTCATAGGATCCTTTTTTTCCTGCCATTTCTTTTTGTCACTAACGCCACAGAGACGCTGGTCCCTAAAGTCACTGATCATTTGGGTTGAAAAATTAACTACTGACAAGTACTCAAGAAAGGCTGCAACTAGATCCCATTAAATAGAAATTTCTGAGGCAAGTCATATAACATGCATGGCACAGAGAAAACTCCAAACCTGCAAATGAGTTTTTATCTTTTTATGTAAAATTCTATCCATCATTTAAGGCCCAGTGCAAATGTTCCCTCAGGAAGCTTTTCTTTTCCTATGTATCTACCTAAATTTAATCTTTTCCTCTGCATTCTCATCATATCTCCTCTTACTTACCTGTTACTTACTTGTTCTTGTTCTATCACCTCTGTTTGTAGACCTTTTAATCCTTTTTGTAATTTTTCTGCTTATATAACTATTCAGGACTAGATTTTAAGCTACTCCAAGACATGTATATATTCCAATACTTTTTCATATCACCAAAGCCTAGAAGGCCCTCAAGTATTTAATTAAATTTATTATCAAATATTTATGAGTATGTGCTATGGATTAAGCACTGTTATGGATGCTAAAAATTCAAAAGTGAATAAAACTGCATCTATGTGGACAGACCTAGAGCAGTTACTGTCTGCTGCTAAGGTTTCCACTACAGATGCAAGTTTTAAAAAAAAGTCCTTGTGCTTTCTATCTCATTGTGGCAGCCAATCTTGAATGGGGGAACACAGGAAAAAACATGGTAATATAGGGAAAAACATGAAAAGAAAAAAGCATTTTTGCAATTCATAAAAATTTTTGTGAATCATAAAAAGCCTGTTTTACCAAAAACAATAAAAAAATTTGAGTTTAAATAAAGCATGTAAAAAAAAATAAGCTCTGCCCTCTTGGAACTTTCATTCTAGTGTTGTAATAACAGAAAACACCAAATTAAATGTCATGTCAGACAGTGGTCTAAGAGCATCAGGCATATGTTAACATGTTTAATCTTCATAACAACAATACAACATAGATACAACTATTGTTTTAGTTTAGATTCTCCAGAAGCAGTCCTGAATTTATGTGCCAATAGTTTGAGTAGCTATCCCAGGAAACACGATAGGCAGTGGGTGAGACAGGGGAGAAAAAGAGATAATAAATACAGGTTGTCAAGTGAGTTATCATAATATGTAACTGGAGCTTAATCTCACTGAGAAACAATAAAATATAGGCAGAATAAACCTTAGCTTATATCAAACTAGGGGTGAAGAAGATGAGATATTTATCTACTGTCTCTGTTCCTATTATTGGTTGAGTGCTCCTCCTGAGTTCTCTGGGTGGGCTGACCATACTTCTATGACCAGAGGAAAAAAAGAAAGAAAATTAAAGCTCTTCAGCAGAGATTTGTAAGAGTTTTATTGTTAGCAGCCTTCAGGACATACAGGTAAATGCTAAGGGGATGTGGTGGGACAACAATTTTTGTTGAAATGATGTTATTCCATTTTACAAATGAACAAACTGAGGCACACGGAGGTTAAATGACTTACTAGAAATATAGACCTAACAACTGATAGAGCAAGAGTTTAAATCCTTGAAGTCTTGCTCCAGAGTATGTGTTCTTAACCATTACACTATGCCCCATCACAGTATAGAGAGGAACGAAGAATGAAAGGAAGGAAAGAAGAGAGGAAGGGAAGGGTTATAGTTCCTCATGAACATATTTTATTTCTACTACTAGGCTTATGCTTCCAGAGAGTAGAACTCACATTTTATTCCTCTTTATTTCTCTCCTTCAGCCAACCCTTCAACCTACCCTGAACACTGCCAAAAAATGTCTTGCACAATACCTAACTTCTATCTAAAGAGATAATTATAAGGCCCTTATCACTAGGATTTTATTATTAAAAACTATATTTTTAATTCATTATACAGTATACACTAGCAGGCTTTGTAGTCAGAAAGACTTGTATGAATAATTTATTGTCAACATTTCGCCTTCCACAGTTCATAATGGGTGCTTAATAAATGGTTTCCAATTTGTAATATTACATGACATTTTACAATTTATAAAAAAAGTTTATACTTCCTTATTCTATTTATCTCTCCATGAGTTACTTCATGTGCATATTCCTATTTGCACTCTCAATTGCCCTAAATTATATAGAAGAGAAAAACAAAGGTCATGGTTTATAAAAATAAAAATAAAGGTGTGTTTTATTAGACTATTTTTTAGCAAATATTTTCTCTCTTTCTCTCTCTCCCATGCGGTAGAGTATATTTTCCTGGTCCACTGACTTGAGAACATGTGATTTGTTTTGACCAAAGGAATATGAACAAAAGTGGTAATGGGCCAATTCCAAGATGAGGTTTTAAAAATCACAGCTAGGCCGGGCGCAGTGGCTCACACCTGTAATCCCAGCACTTTGGGAGGCTGAGGCGGGTGGATCACGAAATCAAGAGATCAAGACCATCCTGGCTAACACAGTGAAACTCCGTCTCTACTAAAAAAACACAAAAAAATTAGCCGGGCGTGGTCGTGGGCGCCTGTAGTCCCAGCTACTTGGGAGGCTGAGGCAGGAGAATGGCGTGAACCTGGGAGGTGGAGCTTGCAGTGAGCTGAGATCGTGCCACTGCACTCCAGCCTGGGCGACAGAGTGAGACTCCGCCTCAAAAAAAAAAAAAAAAAAAAATCACAGCTAGTTTTCTCTAGCCCTATTGTGTTTCTGCATTTTGCCATGGTAGGCTGAACATGACCATGATTCTGCATCTTGATCTTGGGTTCTGGAAGAAAAGGTACAAGGAGCTGACATGAACTTCACTTTTAACCTGAAGCAGACAGAGTTGGGACCAGCTGGCCTGCAGTCCCGTGCACTCATGACGTGCATACTCATGAGTAAACCATAAACATTTGCTGTTATAACCCAGGAAGCTTTGGGAGTTGATTTTTATGTGGTGTTATGGCAACAATTGTTGATGAATGTGGGTGTACACTATTGGAAGTTCTCATGTGTCTTTGATGGCCAGCCTCTCGGTGCTTACAGAGCTCCCCAGCCTCACCAGATATTTCCCACTTGAATAATGAAGTTGTATGGTTGGGAATAGACATTTTGCCTATTTGGGTCTATAGGTTTAAGACCTTTGGAGGATTCAAGACTGGTAGAAAACCACAGCATGGTCCAAGATGCAGGTGTTCATGCCTGCAGGTAAGTAGATGCATCATTAACTTCAATAATAATAAATAAAATTTAAAGAGATTTTTCGATTATCATAAACTGAATGAACTAAAATTAACTTTCTAACAAATAGCCACAAATTTCTAGCGTGTTTATCTTTCCCATATGTTTCCCAGCTCTGCTAAGTTGGAAGCCTCAAATCCATCAACCAATAAATCATTCCTTGGGTTTCACTTTAGGGACCAATTAAAACTATCAACATGTTTTCTTCCATTACACTGGGAGTTTTATCTCCAGCTGTTGGGATCTGAGCTTCTAAAAGTATGAAGCATGACTACCCAGGGAGAAGGCACGTGAGACAATTGGAGGAAAATAGATTCTATTGAAAGCTAGTTTATGCAAGCTTAGTGCTTCCACCCTCCTCACCTCATTCAGAGGGCACATGCTTTACTAAACATGTGGTAAATAATACAGCTGGCACCACAGCAGGAAAGGTGCTGCCCCCAAACCTGGAGGGAGAGCTCCTGGCAGATAATCCAAGGGCTGATAATTTATCACTTATGCAAACACAGCACCTCTTGTGGGTCTCCTTTTACATCTCCTGTTCTGTGAAACTTTCCACTGAAGACTTGGATAAATGTTTTCCAGATGGTATCAATCATGGTGTTACCTACTAATAGGAATCAAGGAAAAGTCATTGAATTAATTAGCAAGTCAAACAGGAAAGGAAGAAGGACTGTGCTTGAAAGTAGAAAAAGAAGAGGCCCCTTGGAATTATCTAATCATCTAGAAACAAGGTCATTCAGGAAAAGGGGGCTTGATTAAGCATCAGGAAACCTGAGACCTGGCCAACAGCCTGGTTCCTCCAAATCACAGGCTTTGGAGTCTAACAGAGCTGAGAATCTCAGCTCAGTCTCTACCTATGCATAGTGGGCAAGATACTTGGCCTCTCTGAGCCTGTTTCCTCACATGCTAAGGGAAAAAAGGATAAAATAATGCAAACTATGTAATACCATTTTACAGACTTAGATGTGTAGCATGTGAAGCACTTAGCAAAGTGGCTACTAATAGGCAGCACTTAAAAAAATTCTTTTTTTTTTTTTTTTTTGAGACGGAGTCTGGCTCTGTCGCCCAGGCTGGAGTGCAGTGGCGCAATCTCGGCTCACTGCAAGCTCCGCCTCCCAGGTTCACGCCATTCTCCTGCCTCAGCCTCTCTGAGTAGCCGGGACTACAGGCGCCCGCCACCACGCCCGGCTAATTTTTTGTATTTTTAGTAGAGACGGGGTTTCACCATGGTCTCGATCTCCTGACCTCGTGATCCGCCCGCCTCGGCCTCCCAAAGTGCTGGGATTACAAGCGTGAGCCACCGCGCCCGGCCTTAAAAAAATTCTTTACTCTTACCTGTGATCAGTTAAATGACTGGAAAACTATTCACCCCTGTCTGAAACTACACCATTGCCATGACCACATCTTGAGCAGAGTGCACTTTCCCACTCCTTGCTTTGGGCTGACTACATGATTTGCTTAGACCAAGAAATGTGGGTGGAAGTGACAATGGGCTCGTTTTTAGACCAGGACTTAAGAGGCATTATGTTTCTACTTGCCCTTTGCACCTCCCCCATCACCACAAGAAAAATATACCCAGGCTGTCTTGCTGGTCCAAGAAGGGGGATAAAAGACACAAGAAGCAAAGCTGCCAACTCCAGGAAGCAAAGCTTCCAAACCCCTCCCAACATGAAGACATGCGAGTGATAATAAATAACGGTTGTTTTTAGCCACTGAGTTTTGACATATATTAATTTCAGCTGCAGTATCTGACAGATTATGTTATCTCACATTCCTTCTCTGGGTTCTAATTGCATATCTGCTCAGCACTTACTAAATGAGTATCTTTTGCAATGCTCATATTAGAGGTAAGGCCCAGAAAATGGCAAGCTAAAGATATCCCAGAAACTTCTACTATATAGTTGGTTTAAATCTTAAACTCCAAACTTAGATGTGTTATGACAAGACCTTTTTATTTTTTAACAGTTTTATTACAAATCCCCTGTTCTGCTGGTTAGCAGAAAAATTTCTCAGTCAATTCAGGGTTTCTCCTCCCTTAAGGACTGGGTTTAACTTTAGGAGGCTTTGCATGATGAGGAGGTGGAAGGTGTTGGGAGGGAGAACCAGGGCACTGTTGTTCCTGTTGTTGATCTCTGCAGTTCTCTCTCTTGATCTATGTAAGTGAGGATCTAAAATCTGATTCATTCTTGGGTAATCTTCTTTTAGAAGCCCATGATTAGACCCAACTGGAGGAATTTTGGAGCTTTTCTCAGACATGTAAGAATTGTTCTGAAGAATCTGCATCTCGTTGGGTGAAGGACTTCAAAATGTGCGATAAAAATGCAATGGTCTTGGACCTATGTAACTGGAAGGAACTGGTGGACAAGCTCTTACTGTTTCTCCAGGTTCTCACAAGAAAGCAGGCATGGTTTCCTTTTGCACAGATCCTCCAGGCTTTCTGGGCCCTGCCATTCTTTCTTTTATCTTCTGGATTGAGCAACATGCAATCTCCCCTTGTGCAGAAGCACAAATAGCTACTGAAAATGTTTCCTCGCTGACTTTCCCCATTTCTTTAACTCTGAGAGACTTTTTCTAGTATCAGTTCTGAGGAGCATTGCTATTTTCCTTCCTATCGTCTAGAAGACCTAGACTTTAAAACTCAAAACCTGAGAAAAACTTCCTTTTTTTCCTCTCTTGTCTGGATCATCACTACCTTGAAATACTAAATTAGCAAAGTCCTAACTAGAAACTGAATTGGCTACAGAGTCAAGGAGCAACAGGTAATTCCAAGAAAAACAACAGCAAACTTACATCAGTTAACATTTCAAAGCTATTTTCCTTTGCAATTTTATGTGTCTGTTTTTATGGAATGCAAGAGATAATAGGCTAAATGCTATTTTGCATATGTGTTACGTTGGATTTCTCACATATTCTACTACTTAACTCAAGATGTTGAGTAAATAAATGAGTTAATAAACTGGAATTTCTATATCAGCTCTTGGTTCTAGTTATGTTTTGTTTGTTTTGAATTTTTTTTTTCTTTTGAATGCTTATTCACTGGCCCAGCTGTATTTATGCCTAGATTAACCAGAGACATTGCCAGCTGTGATTTGCAGATGTGCTCCAGCTCCACAATGCCAGAAAAATTCAATTATGCCTACTAAGGTCATCGCTATAAATCACAACCACACTGACATTTTATGGTGAATAGAGTGGCAATCGAAATACTTAGCCAGCAGCAGATTGTAACTGCTTATATTACGATGGCCGAAATAACCATGTGTGAAACCATTATATTAGTTATATTTACAGCCAAATCAAACCAGGCAGTGGTCCAAGCAATGGGTTGGCAATCAGCCCAATTCAAGCTGAGCAAGGGTGATTTCATGCTGCAAAATGTGAACAAAAACATGAGCCATTACAGTATATATTGAGAGTTCAAATGGAATTGAACCTCTCAGACAGAGTAGACATTCAAATGAATAAGCTGGCTCCCAAATATTTACCTCAATTTGCAAGTGTGTGTTAGGTACAAGATAGGATTCTCAGATGCACTACCTTCCTATGGGACAGACTTAGAGAGATATTTTCAATATATTATGTGCCTTAGAATATTAGTATCCATGAAGTACTTCATAACTTTTATTTTAGGCCATGATCGAGTATGAGGGAAAGGATTTACCTTGTTACCTAAAAAAACTAAGCAAACAAGCAAAATATATGAAATAATGGTTTTCAGGCATTTGGAAAGAGGCTATGCAAGAGAATGAGACAACAGAAACAGATGAGAGGAGTCTTATGTTTTCCAGTTTACTAGCTGGAGAGAGTTTTTACGTTGTTTTGCAGGAAAGGGAAATCCAAACAGTGCCTGGCAGTTTCCCTGAGGTGACCAGAGAAAGTTGAGAACTTGTACATTCTAAGGTGGCTTTAACTTATAGAGACAACAACCAGGCATGAAATTGCTTCACAGATAAGAGAGGCCTGCACAGATAGAGCGCTCTGGGGATTTGCAGAGAGTTCCTTTGGAGACTTCAATTGAATACTACTCAGTGCATATATGTGAGGAAACTAACTAGGACTAGAAAAGGAATCAACAGGAAGGATTCAAAGGAACAACCCCTGGGATTCCCACAGAGCCTGGAAGAGTTTATGGTCCTACCTGCTAAAGTTGAATGAACATTGTAATACAAGGGAGCATCAGATAAAGTACTCTAAGTATCGCCTGAGCACTGGGGCAGAATTAGCCTTTGACTAAAGTCTTCTGATCCCACCTTAAAATCAAGCCTTGAAAGGATCAGTCAATTTCCAAGTAACTTAATTGTGCCCCAGAACAAAGATCAAGAATATTTAAAGGTACACAAAACTAGCAAACAAGGTAACATGTACAATGTCAGGCAGCCAATAAAAATTACCAAGCAGGCAAAGAAGCAGGAAAATATGATCCGTCACGAGAAGAAAAATTAATTATTAAAATAGATTCTCGAAACATGCTAAAAACAGCAGACAACATTGAATTATCTATAACTATATTGCAGATAATCAGAAAGGTAGAATAAATATGGGGATATTAAACAGAGACATAAAAAGGCCCAATGTAAACTTCTAGAGATGAAAAATAAAATGTCTGAAATGAAGAATGAGATTAATAGCAGATAAACAATGCAGGAAAAATGTTAATAAATGCACAGTTAAAACTGCATGTGAATGTTCACTGCAGCACTACTCACAATAGCAAAGACATGGGATCAACCTAAAAGCTCATCAATGACAGACTGGATAAAGAAAATGTGGTTGTTATACACACCGTGGGATACTATGCAGCCATAAAAAAGAATGAGATCATGTCTTTTGCAGGAACATGGGTGGAGCTGGAGGCTGTTGTCCATAGCAAACTAACTCAGGAACGGAAAACCAAATATCACATGTTTTCACTTATAAGTTGGACCTAAATGATAAGAACACATGGACACAAAGAAGGAAACAACAGACACTGGGGTCTACTTGAGTGGGGAGGGTAGAAGGAGGGAGAAGAGCAGGAAGATAACTGGGCTTACTACATGGGTAATGGGCTACTAGTATATACTGGTCTTACTACATGGGTGATGAAACAGTATGTGCAAAAAACATCCATGACATGTGTTTACCTCTGTAACAAACCTTCACTTGTACTCTTAAACCTAAAATAAAAGAAAAAAGAAACTGCTCAAAATTAAATAGACAAAAATGACTTTAAAAATATAGTAAAGCAATCTGAACTGTGGACAGCTTTAAGATGCCTAATATGTATGTAATTGAAATCTCTGACATGGGAATGATTACTGAAAAAAGTATTGGAAGAAATGCCAATTTTTCTTCTAAATTGGATGAAAACTATAAACCCAGAGATATAGGAAGCCCAGTACACTCTGAGCACAATAAAACTACTCCAAGCTACATCTTAAGAAAATGATTAAAACCAATCATCAATGGGAGCCTTAAAGACAGAGAGAATACACACATTTGAAACAGAAAAACAAATGAACAAAAAACAGAAAAAAATAACTATAGACTTCTTGTTGGAAAAAATGTAAAACTGACAGTAGTGAGGCAATATTTTTACAGACCTCCAAAAGTTTTGACTTAGAGCTCTATTTCCAGTTGTACTAGTCCATTTTCACGCTGCTGATAAAGACATACCCAAGACTGGGCAGTTTACAAAAGAAAGAAGTTTGATGGACTTAAGTTCCATGTGGCTGGGAAGACCTCACAATCGTGGTGGAAGGCAAGGAGGAGCAAGTCATGTCTTACATGGATGGCAGCAGACAAAGAGCTTGTACAGGGAAACTTCCATTTTTAAAACCCATTAGATGGGTTCCTACCATGACATGTGAGTATTGTGGGAGTTACAATTCAAGATGAGATTTGGGTGGGGACACAGACAAACCATATCACCAGTGAAAATATCTTTCAAAACTAATGGTGAAATAAAGACTTTGTAAGACATATGAAAGCAGAAAGGGTTTATTATCAATAAACCTCAAATATATGAAATGTTGAAGGAAGTCCCTTAAAGGGAAGAAAAGTGATATCAGATGAAAATCTGGATTTACACAAAGATGAAGAAAACTAGTATATATTAAAAACATAGGTAAAGATAAAATATTATTTTTAATTTTGTAACTTACTACTTAAATAAAAATAATTGTGGGTTACAAAGAGAAATAAATCATTCTACTAAAAAGACACTTGAATTTATGTGTTGAAAACAGCACTGTTCATAATAGCAAAGACATAGAATCAACCAAGATGCCCAATGGTAGACTGGATAAAGAAAATGTGGTACATATCAACAGAGACATAGATCAATGGAACAGAACAGAGCCCTCAGGAATAATGCCGCATATCTACAACTATCTGATCTTTGACAAACCTGACAAAAACAAGCAATGGGAAAAGGATTCCCTATTTAATAAATGGTGCTGGGAAAACTGGCTAGCCATATGTAGAAAGCTGAAACTGGATCCCTTCCTTACACCTTATTCAAAAATTAATTCAAGATGGATTAAGACTTACATGTTAGACCTAAAACCATAAAAACCCTAGAAGAAAACCTAGGCAATACCATTTGGGACATAGGCATGGGCAAGGACTTCATGTCTAAAACACCAAAAGCAATGGCAACAAAAGCCAAAATTGACAAATGGGATCTAATTAAACTAAAGAGCTTCTGCACAGCAAAAGAAACTACCATCAGAGTGAACAGGCAACCTACAAAATGGGAGAAAATTTTCGCAACCTACTCATCTGACAAAGGGCTAATATCCAGAATCTACAATGAACTCAAACAAATTTACAAGAAAAAAACAAACAACCCCATCAAAAAGTGGGCAAAGGACATGAACAGACACTTCTCAAAAGAAGACATTTATGCAGCCAAAAAACACATGAAAAAATGCTCATCATCACTGGCTATCAGAGAAATGCAAATCAAAGCCACAATGAGATACCATCTCACACCAGTTAGAATGGCCATCATTAAAAAGTCAGGAAACAACAGGTGCTGGAGAGGATGTGGAGAAATAGGAACACTTTTACACTGTTGGTGGCACTGTAAACTAGTTCAACCATTGTGGAGGTCAGTGTGGCAATTCCTCAGGAATCTAGAACTAGAAATACCATTTGACCCAGCCATCCCATTACTGGGTATATACCTAAAGGATTATAAATCATGCTGCTATAAAGACACATGCACACGTATGTTTACAGCAGCACTATTCACAATAGCAAAGACTGGGAACCAACCTAAATGTCCAACAACGATAGACTGGATTAAGAAAATGTGGCACATACACACCATGGAATACTATGAAGCCATAAAAAATGATGAGTTCATGTCCTTTGTAGGGACATGGATGAAACTGGAAACCATCATTCTCAGCAAACTGTCGCAAGGACAAAAAAGCAAACACCGCATGTTCTCACTCATAGGTGGGAATTGAACAATGAGAACACATGGACACAGGAAGGGGAACATCACACTCCGGGGACTGTTGTGGGGTCGGGGGAGTGGGGAGGGACAGCATTAGGAGATATACCTAATGCTAAATGACGAGTTAATGGGTGCAGCACACCAACATGGCACATGGATACATATGTAACAAACCTGCACATTGTGCACGTGTACCCTAAAACTTAAAGTATAATAAATAATAATAATAAATAAAATATGGTACATATACACCACGAAATACTATACAGCTATTAAACAAAGAACGAACTCATGTCCTTTACAACAACATGGATGTAGCTGGAGGCCATTATCCTAAGTGCACTAATGTGGGACCAGAAAACCAGATACTGCATGTTCTCACTTATAACTGGGCACTATATATATATATATGTTTTTTTTGAAACAGATATCTTGAAACAAAACACACACACACACACATATATATATATATATATATATATATATAAACATAGTCTTGCTCTGTTGCCCAGGCTGGAGTGCAGTGGCATGATCTCAGCTCACTGCAACCTCTGCCTCCCGGATTCAAGCTATTCTCCTGCCTCAGCTTCCTGAGTTGCTGGGATTATAGGCACGTGCCACCACACCCAGCTAATTTTTGTATTTTTAGTAGAGGCAGGGTTTCTCCATGTTGCCCAGGCTGATCTTGAACTCCTAACCTCAAGTGATCCACCCGCCTCAGCCTCCCACAGTGCTGGGATTACGGGCGTGAGCCACGGCGCCCAGCCAGGGCATTACATATTGAATACACAGGGATGCAAAGATGAGAACAATAGAACTGGAGACTGCTTGAAAGGAGAGGGTGAGAAAGGGACATGGGCCAGAAAGCTTCATACTAGGTACTATGATCACTACCTTGGTGATGGGGTCATTTGCACACGAAGTCTCAGTGACACACAATTTACCCCCGGACCTAAAATAAAAGTAGAAAAAAAAATCATGAGCTATAGAACGTGTAGAAGTAAAATGCATATCAAATACAGCACAAAGGTCTATTTAAAAAGGGAAAATTGAAATAAACTGTTTTAAGTTTCTTTTACTATATAGAAAGTTGTATAATATTACTGGAACACAGACAAGTTGTATTGAAAAAGCCCTAAAGCAACCATTATAAGAACAAAACTGTTCACATAGTAAGCCAAGAAAGGAGAAGATAAGATCATAAAAAATACTCAATTATTCTAACAGAAGGTAAAAAGAGGAATAATGGATCAAAAACAGATTAGAAAAATATGAAACTAATAGCAAAATGTTATAAATTTAACCAACAATCACATTAAATGTAAATCATTTAAATCTGCCAATTATAGGGCAGAGATGGTCAGATTGAATAAAAAGTCAAGATCCAAAAATATGCTACCTACAAGTCCTACTGTAAATAAAATGACACAAATAGGTTGAAAGGAAGTAAAAAGATATACTAATGTAAGTTTGGTTCAACATTTGAAAAACAATTCAATGTATTTCACCATATTAACAAACTAAGAAAGAAAAAATGATAATTTCAGTCATTAAGAAAACAAAATGTTCATAGCAGCTTTATTTGTAATAGAAAAAAGGGGGGAATCCCATTCATTTGAATGGATAATCAAATTGTAACATATCTATGTAATAGAATATTATCTAATGTACTAATCAGAATTCTCTAGAAAAACATAAAACATAAGGTTTTATATGTATATATCATATATATATATATATAGAGAGAGAGAGAGAGAGAGAGAGATTTATTACAGGAATTGATTCACATGATTATGGAGACTGAGAAGCCCCACAGTCTTCCATCTGCAAGCTGGCAAAAAAGGTAACTATATAGGTAAATGTAAAAACAGTATAGTGTATTTTTTTTGTTTTTAACTCTTTCTTTTGTTTGAATTAAAAGACAACTACATAAAAGCAGTACTTACACGATATATAAAAATGTAGTTTTTGTGAGTAACAACACAAAGGCAGAAGTGGGGACAGGGCTATAATGCAGGAAAGATTTTGCATCCTGTTGAAATCAGGATGGTATTAATCCAAATTAGATTGTTATAAATTAAGTTATTAATTGTAATCCGCAAGGAAACCACTAAGAAAATAACCCAAAATACATAATAAAAGAAATAACATTGGCATTAAATGCTGCAACAATGGAATTAAGTTAAATAATAAAAGAAATAACATTGGCATTAAATGCTGCAACAATGGAATTAAGTTAAATAATACACAACAGTGAAATTAAAAGAAAACTATTTATTTAACACAAGTTAGTAATGGAATAATAGAGGGAAAAAATAGGACATATAAAACACAAATAGCAAAATGACAGACATAAATCATATCACTTCAGTAATACATTAAGTGTAAGTTGATTAAATACACTAATCCAAAAGCAGAGATTGGTAGAATGAATAAAGAAAAAACAATTATATTTCTAATATATGTAAAAAGGATAAAATGCTTAAGAGTAAATGTAACAAAAGAAGTGCAAAACTTGTATATTGATAAACGCTCCAACACAGATGAACCTTGAAAATGTTATGCTAAGTGGAAGAAGCCAGACACAGAAGGCCAGATATTATATGATTCCACTTATGTGAAATGTTCAAAATAGGCAAATCCCTAAAGACAGAAAGTAGATTAGTAATTTCTAGAGAGTGGTAGGAGGGGAAGGATTGAGGATTAACAGCCAATGGACATCAGGTTTCATTTGGAGGTAAGTAAAATATTGCAGAATTAGATAGTCATAGGGTGGTACATTGTAAAGCTCTGTGAATATACTAAAAACCACTGAAATGTACACTTCAAAAGGATGAATTTCATGGTATGCAAAGTAAACAAATTATTAATTAAAAATAATCAGCTATTTTAAAGTAGATTTATAGGGGATAGTGAAAATACAGAGATCAAGTGTTTTATAGAGTTGGAAAGGCTGTTTCTGGATTCCCGATAGTAAGATTCCAAATTGAAAAAGGTCTTAAGCATAAAAAGCTCAATATGATTCTCAGCTAATAACTCCTTCTGAGACAAAGACCAGTTAAAAGAGTTACTCCCTCACCAAATCTCATGTTTTGGGTAGCTAACAAGCAGTTTCCATTAAGATGAGAGAAAATAAGAAAGCATGGGAAAGAGAGAAAGGCATTGGGATAAAGGAGAAATAAGGCAGGACTAACAATTGTATCTAGAAAAAAAAGATTTGACTGTGATTATTGATATATAAAAGTAAATGGAAATATTTAGATTAGAAACTGCCAAGTTTTGGAGAATCTTTTATTGCAGAAGAATCCCAAGTCAAGTCTAATAATCTTGTGATTATTTGCTAGGCTTTAAAACTGTCATGGTAGATCCAAACTAGCATGGGCGGGGACACCAGCTTCAAGTATGAATAAAGAAGAAATTTGTAAAGGGTGGAGCCAGGAGCACCAGGGAATTTTAAATTGTAGCTATCCTATACAATCTTCATTATTTTATATTTAAGTGTTTTGGAGCAGAAGCATGTAGAGTAACTTATCTCTAGTTTTACAGGTTGCTGTGCCAAAAGGAACCACATCTGTACATAGCAGAAGGACTGTACATCACCTATAGATCCTGGTCATGGAGTGCATTGAATGGATGGGACCCAAAGTGTTTACCTTGGTAGAAAGTAAATCAGTTCTGTTTCTTGGAGAAAGAATGTGGCAATAAAAGTCAGTGATTGCTATGTTCATTCAAGCCAATTTTCGTTTCCTCCTAAGTTAGACTGCATTTCCAAACCTTCCTTACAGTTAGGTGTGGCCAAATAACCCATGGAATGTGGGCAGTCATGATAAGTGCTTTCCATATGCTTTCTAAAAAACTCCTCATTGTCCTCCACTCTTTTTTTTTTTCATCATTTGCCCAATGAAGGGAGAGACCAAGGACCTACAAAAGGGCAGGGCAATAAGACCGAAAGAGCCTGGGTCTGTGAGTCACCACATGAAGGAAAGCAGATCATAAGATCTCCCAGACTGGGGGGGGACCTCATCAGGTTGCTGCATGAGAAAGAATTTTTATTGTGTTAAGTGACTGACACTTGGGGTTCTTTGTAATATAAGATGGTATTGCCTTAACTAACACAGTCTTATAGGTTAATAAATTTAGAAAACGCTAGTCTTACGAAGAAAAGCTGATCCGCATCAGCCTTTGATTTGCTGCTGGATATGATGCGTTTTTACAACGAAGAGGTCATATAGAGTACTTTCCTAGTTATATGACCACAAGACCCATTTTTCACTTAGCCTCCAGAATGACCATGAAATTTCTCCTCAAGAGAGAAAGGGGAAATTGGCTGGGTTCAAATTTTTAGAAAATACACACATTTAGGAAATAGAAGGAAATAAAATACTGAAAAAATAAAGAAAAGAAACAGAGAGGAAGAAGTATGAGTGTTAGTACAAAGGTTCTCTAGTGGGAGAGTTTTAAAAGGAAGCAAACATTACCTAACAATGCCAAATGTTCACAGAGATCAAGACTGATGGAAGGTCACTAAGACCCTGTGAGTGAATAGAAAAGCTAGTAAGGTTAGAGCTATAAAGTTAAGTCATTATCCTGGGAAAGGTGAACTCTGTCTAGACAGTCATAAGTTTTCCCTTTATACATTCAGCAAATAATTATTGGATACCTACCTGCATTTCAGGTTTAATTCAGAACCCAGAGCATACGATGACGATGCACTCTAGATAAGACTTTGCCTGAACTAACAGCTGGCTTCTTCGAACTTGGACATCTCTTAATTTCTTCACATCTTGTTTCTAATATCTGTAAGAATAGAGACAAGTCCTTAAACTCTCTGAGCTTAAGTTTCCCCATCCATGAAGCAGAGAAAATATTAATATTCTGCCCCCTGACATCATAAAAAAGCTTGCAAGAGATTTTTGAAAGCTATTTAATCCACACCTGCCATTCTTACCCACAGCATATACACAGGCTCACATCGGTGCACAGGCACACACACACACACATCCCAGATTCCATAAATTGTAACACCAATTATAACTTTGTTCTTTTTATCAGAAATAGGCAAGCATTTCCCATCTTTAACAGATTAAAGAAATTTTTACTGGTTACAATGTCATTTCTGAAGCTTGAAATTAACATCAGCCCACTGTCAGTTTAATCCCTTTCCATTTGTCAGATGCTCAATACCATTCCAGTTTCAACGGGAAGTGAAAATAAAACTAGCTGAACGTGTGTGGATCTATTGTGTGTGGATCTATTTTGTGTGGTTATTGAAACACTGAGACCACATCGGGCTGACAGCAGCTGCCTCGGCTGCTGCTAAGATTATTGGAGCAGCTTATAGGTTGCTTGTAAGCATCTCTCCAACATGCATGCTCATCTGGGGTTTAACTTCTTAAAAAGTTTCTGGGAATATATTGAAGTAGAGCTGGGGACGGGAAAAGTGGTAGTTTGGAAAATGAAGAAACAAACACTCGATCGTGATTAGAGATTTGTTTTCAAGTCAAAATTATAGGACACTCAAGCCAATTTTAACAAAATAAACATCTGCTCTTTAAGGAATCCAGGGGAAAAGTCACCATTAAATTTTACTCCTGCTGCCCTTGTTTCTCAGGCATTGCTATATCCTTGTAGTAGAGATATTTTATTGGTTCAAATTCCTACCCTCTGTAGTTAAAGCAAAGGTATTCTCTGTAACTTAGCCAAACTGCGAATGTCATTTGTCTTCTGTGATGATTTCCACAAGGAATTTAAAATACCTGAGGTTCCTCTAAGGTCAGACTGGACTGAAGTTGCGTTAGGAACCAGAATGGTGATCAATATTTGTTTGGAATCTGGATCCAGGAATTTGTCTGTTTCCTTCTTATAATAAAGAGGTGCTAAATGTTTTACCCATGTTATCTCCAGACTATCAAAAAGCCCTCTGTGGTTGGTAATATTGCTCCATTTTTACAAACCATGATTCATATTATTTTACAATTTGTCCATATTTATGTAGCTGGTAAGTAGCTAAGCTGAGATCTGAATGTATTTCATCTGATTCTGAGTGACCCTAGACACTCTACCACTTGCTCCAAGATGACATATGAGCATCCATTTTCCATATGAACATACGTCAAATGAAGCTAAAGGCTCTGACTTATCTCATGTTGCTTGCAATTATTTAAAAAATATTGTTTACTGTTCAAAAATAAGACACATAGCTTCAAGACCATTCACTAGAAATATAGAACAAACCAGAAAAATATGTTATTAACCTCTTCCACAAAAAAGTGTTCTCTCCAAAGATGTCTAAATATTACTTGCTTCCATGAGACAGGAACTCATCCCAAAAAGCTACTGTACATTGTGATGACAAATATTTTTGAACTAGATAAACAGATCTGGAAAATACAACCTATTAAGAACAACTACATTATTGGTTTACAAATCTTTCAGTTGCAGGGCATCTCACAAAGAGAAGTTCGACGATTCTGTTTTCTGATTTTAAAAAAGAAGAAAATTCATAAATAGGCCAAGTAAATTTGACCATGAAGCAACAGCTCCTCCTACAGCATCTGAGAATGTAGCATTTCAAAGATTTCTTGTTAGGTTCATTTCTAGAAAATTAACCAGGCAAAAATGAGGTGCTCTGTTTTCCTGGTCTACTTTCATGCCTCTATCCCAGTTCAAATATGTTGATTCTTCTTCCCCTATTTCCCAGGAATCTCCTCCTTTTATCAGAAAGTCTGCCAGGACTGGATTTTAAGCTCATTCACACTAAGTGGAAGGAAGGTGACTTTTAAAAGCCTAATGACAAGGTAAGGTGACTAGTAGAGGCCAGGAGTTCAAGAAAAGCCTGGACAACATAGTGAGACCGTATCTCTATAAAAAATTAAAAACTTCGCTGTGCATAGTGGCACTCACCTGTAGCCCCAGCTACTTAGGAGGCTGAAGTGGGAGGATAACTTGAGGCCAGGAGTTGGAGGCTACAGTGAGCTATGATCATGCCACTGCACTCTTGACTGGGCAACAAAGCGAGACCCTGTCTTTAAACAAACAAACAAAAAACTTAAACTAATCTGCATAAGTGAAAAGCTAGCCTCAGGTATTAGTGAGAGGGATCTGATCCCCCTGCCCCAGCCCTGCATAAAAGAGCCTTGGGGATTCTAACTCAATTGATTCTGCCCAACTACTTGGAAATCCCAGACCAGGCACTTCAAATATTGACCATTTTGTCCACTACCTGTTAATTTCTAGACTTAATTTCCAGTGTGGCCACAAGATGGCACTACTCTCCAACTGTTACCGTACTGCACCAGGCAGAGCCCCAGGGAGCACGGACACACAGTAGGCGAAAACCTTGGTAAAAACACAAGGATCGTTCCCTCACATCCCCTTCTACCACCATCCTTTTGTGTGTGTGTGTGTGTCTGTGTGTGCGCGGTGTGTGTGTGTGGCCAAAGATATATTAAGTCAGCAAACTCTGCTTTTAAAGGAAGCTACAGACGTAAGTAAAATAAAATACCTGAATTAGAAGAATTTCATCCTAAACTTTAGTCAATATTTAGGCATAGATCCTTTAATGCATGGCAACAGAAACTATCACTACTTAAAAAATAATAATACTGCAAGCCATTTTTAAAAAGCTTTCATTCTTTTTGTTTTACTGTATCAAAAATGATGAAAAAATAATGACGCTTTTTCTCTTAAAAAATATCTCCATGCTTGTGATGTTTTTACTTATTTGTTTTTTCTTATAGGGCTGAAGCGATTGGCAGAATTTCTGCTATGGATTTGTAGCTGACCTCAATCACTGATTCAGAGCACACACACTCAGTACGCACACACGTACACATTCTCATACGTGTGCACAGAGATGCACATGTGAACATATGTGCACATGCATGACTACTGTTCCAGTAACATCAATAGTAACACGCTGTGCTCCGTTTCCCATGGCAGGGCCTGATGAAGGCCTCTGGCTGACCCCTCTCTCCTGAAACTGCTCACAGGCAAAGCCTCCGTCTTCATCAAAGCCTCCGTCTTCATCAAAGCCAATGCTGATGCTGCTTTCTTAGCTGTCTGGCACCCTCTTTAGCACATGCAGTTAAAGTTACCAGGCCAATACTTAGAACATCACTGGTAAATGTCACAAAGATACTAGTTTCTCAAACATACAGTTCAGAAAATCGTGTAACTCCAGCAAAAAAACCGCACTTTCCCCGGAAAAAAAGGCTTTCTCTTGTGGAAAACAAATGATAGAAAGGAACGCATGTTGCAGAGTTATGAACTTACTCTAGACAGCACACATTTTCTATCTTTCAAAAGACAGTTGGCCAAAGTGATGACATTTGAAAGAAATATATGTTTTTGTTTAATTTTGTTTAATCTCCCTCCCACGCCCAAATCTGCATCTCCTCTTCTCTCTTGAGGCACCTCAGCCTTCTTCATCTGGTCTGTGTCTCCAGCAAGCAGACAAGCCCCAGCTGTGCATGAAGCGTGAGCTCCCCCTTCCGACAGCTGGGAAGAAAGACAGGCTCTCTCAAACCCAGTCTGAGATTTTTCTCCTAAGTTTAAGTCCAAGTTGTGCAAAACTGCTTAAACGTGCACACTCACACACACACACACACAGACACACATGTAAACAAAGTGATACTGGAAACCTTGTGTATTTGGAGAAAGCATTTGGTTTAATTTGCTGCAAAAGTATTTTCACCAATGGATCGATAATGCAAATGTATGCTATGGTAAGATCAGCTTTCTATTCAGCTGTGCTGGGGTCTTGTTGGGTGTGTTTTTAAACGTGTTGAAAGACTATCCTGCAACCTACTTATCTCTGCTGGTTCTGATAAAATGCATGAAATTTCCTAATCCATTCCCTAACAAGGCAGTAAGCATTTCCCTTTTCTTATGTCTTCTGTAATGGACCTCAGAGATTAAATAGGTCCCAGGCAGGGTCACAGGAGGCAATTTGTGAGTGGCTGGCACCTGAAGGGAACCACACGGTACAGTAGGTCAAAAATTGGACTTTTTTTTCTCTTGTTCTATATTGAGCTGACTCTGAGATGGTTATTCTCCTTTTTTTTTTTTTTTTTTTATCTTACTATGAATTGACGGTTTTGTCCAAATTCTTAAAATTTGCGAGACATTGTTCAGAATTACTCCAGCATTCTCTTATTGTTTGGCACATTCATTTGACAAATGCTTATGTGTTCTGACACTGTTCTTAGATTCTCAGTTATAAAGATAAAGACAACACAGTTGCCACCCTCAAGACTCAAAGCCTCCATCAGGAAACAGGCAAATAATAGAGGATACTGTGTAGCTTGTGTTCCACTTCCCCGAACGTGCGGATTTTAAAGGCATTTCAGAACAACTTAAAACACAGAAAGGTGCCACGCTGACTTTACCCAGAGTAGCAAGGTTTTAGGGAAAGCCTGAGCGTGCCTCAAAAGATTACGGCCCACAGCAGCATTGGGTAAAGAGCACATCAGCTGGACTGATGGACCAAAAGGCCAGGGAAATAAGGCTGCACAGGTAAGGGCCTTGTAGCTGGAGCTGATGGCAGAATTCCTGGCTACCAGCAATGGATGCCAGCACAGCATCCAACAGACAGGTGGGCCAGTGGCTTCTTAGGGACACCAATCTAGATGCCGGAAATCAAAAAAGGACTTGGGACTTCTCACTGGAGCCACAGATGAGCCCTGGAGCCCATGGTGCTTCTTTGCTGATTTCCCCATACCCAGATGATGGCTTCAAAAGGTGGAAGCAGAAGGAGAAGCCCTTGAAAGAGTGAAACAGTTCTGTTAGGGATGTTCAACCTTAGATTGAATGTATATAATCTCTCTATATGTTTCATGTGTGGAAAAGAAATTATAGAAATGAATGCATGTTCCATAGCTATAGACTTACCCTAGACAGCACACATTTTATCCATCTCCCTCTCCCTGTCCTGAGAGACTCCTGGCAAGTTTCAAGTCCTTTTTGATTCCTGGCACTCTAGGTTGGTGTCCCTAAAGAGCCACTGGCCCACCTGTCTGTTGAATCTTGTGCTCCTGAGAGGGAAAATGGGGTGATGGGCTGGCTTACTTTGCTGGTGAAAGCCAATTGCATGATCTCCTCCCAGTTGCACATTCAGTATAATCATGCTGGTAACTTGAAATTGACCAAAGTGAGATTATTTACACCGTAGAAATTGAAAAGTGCTACAAACTAGGAGTTCCCTGTCCCAGAAAGCTGATTGTGAAACACTGACCAGCACACCACTAAATTTATGTATGTATGTATGTATACACATATACATTATGTACACATATACACATAGATACACATATATGGTATATGAGTATATTAAGAGAGTATATTAAACTAAGAGAGAGACTAAGTTACTTTTATTAAACATCTTTCCTGTGTCTCAGTCTCCAAACACACACACACACACACACACACTATTATCAGGAATGAGGATTTTGAAGCAAGATGAGACCTGTTATTTAAAAGGAAAAGTTACAGTTCTTGCACATCTGAGCCGTGAAGAGTAAATTTCAACCCTGCTATGCTTAATAAGGAGAAATATCCCCTTTGGGTCATTATTGGAAATGTCAGCTGCTCCTGTCTCTGTCATCATACAGTTGACAGAGCGTACACTTTGGATTCAAGTAAATTTGCGTTGGACTTTCAGCTCAACCACTGACTGTGTGATCCCGGGTAAGTTATTCGACCTCTGAGTTTCCATTTCCTCATCTGCAAAACCTAGAGACAAAATATCCCTACCTAGTATAGTAGTTGAGAAGAGTAGAGAGATGCAGAGTGCCTGTCAACATTCGGCTTAATAAACAATGACTACTGATAAAGGAAAATTAACCCAGTAAATTAGAACAGACACTTTCTCTCATTCATCTGCTGATCAACTGGAGAGAACCCACCGGGAATGGGCGAGGGGGAATCACCCTCTGCAATAAAAGTAAGGCATCGCCCCATGTTAACAAACAGCTTATGAGTTTGCAGGTGATTAGGTGGCAAAGGGTGGTCCCCTAGAGAACGTGGGAAAGGGAGCTGCACTGCGGAGGTGCAGCAGGACATATGAGAGCTGATTAAGTGTGTGTTTTCTCCACTCATTTGGCATAAAATGCTAAGGCTGATCACGGAGGCTGGTTTTCACTTTCTTGAAACAAAAGCAAAAGAGCTTAGAACAAGCTTGCTTGCACATACAGCTCCTTGAATGCAAAATATTTATAGGGCCAAATGGTAGAACAACGCCAGCTGGTACTGAGCGGGGAGCGAGGGCTGAAACGGTATAAGGCTGAATTCGTTCACACGCCTCCCCCCAGGAAACAAAAAGGGAGGTGAAAAAAATCCTGGAGAGGTGAACAAGAGCATGAAAGGCCTTTTTTATTCCCAATTAAGTGTGGCATGAAAGGATACGATCCGTGTGAAAGGGAACAAGGCTGCTGATGGCAGACAGGCAAATACGGAGCAGCATTTTAATATTTGCTGTCTGCCACTAGGAAGGAAGAGGCTAGATAATTGCCCAAATCTCATAACCTTTAATTACCCACTTTCCTGAGGACAAATTAAAGAATGTGCCAATAATACCTGAAACAAAGGTTAGAGGTTCTAGAAGCTGTCAGACATCAGCTCTGTATGAACGGAAGAATTTTCTTTGATATTTTCACCTCCTGTGGGGTAGTGAAGAAAGGATTTGAGGGTCGTGGTGGGCTTGCCATGCTCTGTCTAGCGTCTTTCTTCACACATCCCTCCTCCCCGTCCTCCCCCACCAAGTCCCTCCAGCCTGCCACCTACTTCCCCAAAACAGCCCCAAACACAAAAACACATCTTAGGCTGCAAAGTAACTGGCATAACATTACAAAAATAGTGAGGGGTTTCGAGGGAAAGATTCCGAGCAGTCACACTTACAATGTACTTTAGAGGATCAAAGGGAAGAATAGTTGCCATGGCCTGGCCTTTCTACCCTTCACAGTCTACCTTTGTTAGAATTCTTTGAAGATGTGACATGGTACTCCTGGGGTGGGCCTTCTTTATTTAAGGTTTCAAGAGGTGCTTGATAAGTCTTCAGTGCCCGAAAAGGATGTATAAAACATGAGGAATCGGAGTAAGTAGATAAGATTGAAACTGAAATTGATGTCAGAGAGGGAGCTGGTACAATAGGGAATCTGAGCACTATGAGGATGCACTAGAACAAGAGAGAAAGAAGCCACATTCCGTTATCTGCCCAAGATCAGCATAAACAAGCTGCATTTTAAGCCACAGATCTGCAGTGGAAAGTGCCTCAGTGTCTCCTGTGGGAACCAAGCAAGCCTTCATTTGCATTAGGGAATTAGGGAAATGGAGTTAGAGAAACTGCTCAGTATGTTAAAAGTCCCAAAAGCAGGACTTCCCTACTGTCACATACACAAACACATGCCATTGTTGTTGTCCTTTAGTTGATCAATCAACTCATGCATATTTATGAGCACCTGCCTTGCTTCATCACTATGCTGGGCATAAGGGTTATAGGAGATGGTCCCTGGACTCAAGACACATGAAGCTGGATGGCAAAGGTGAGTCCAGCGTCAACAGCAAAATCCCACACAGGATGATATGTTACATAAATAAACAAATTCATGGAACCTAAAAAGAAGTAGCCACTTGTTCTTCCAAAAATTCCCTGAGAGCAAGGAAGATAATCTTACTCTTCAGTTTATCTTTAGCACTGTATTAGGGTTCTCTGGAGAAACAGAACCAATAGCATTTAGATATTTATAAATATATATATATAAGAGGAAAATTATTATAGGTATTGGCTCATGCAGTGATGAGGCTGAGAAGTCCCACAATCTGCCATCTGCAAGCTGGAGAACCAGTAAAACCAGTGGTATTATATAGTGCCAGTCTGAAGGCCTGAGAATTGATGTGCCAATGTAAGTCCCACTCTGAGTCCAAAAGTCTGAAAACCAGGAGCACCAATGTCCAAGGTCAAGGAGAAGATGAATGTCTCAGCTCAAGCAGAGAGAGTGAATTTATCCTTCATCAGCATTTTTGTTCTATTTGGGTCTTTAACAGATTGGATGATGCCCACCCACCTTGGTGAGGGTGGATCTTTTTTGCTTAGTCTCCTGATTGAAATGCTAATCTCTTCCAGCAACACCCTCACAGACACACCCAGAAATAATGTCTTACTAGTCATGTAGGCATCACTTAGTCCAGCCAAGTTGACATATAAAATTAACCATCAAAAGCACCTATCATTATACCAGGCACAAAATGCCCTATAAATGTTGTTGTAATCAACTTACATCTCCCATTTGTGGGAGATAAAGTACACCTGGAAAGTTTATGCTAGAAATGCTCTTTCCTGATGGCACAGGAGGTAGTACTCAATAGTGGAAAGAGAACGAATTTTAGCTTGGAACATTTTGTTCAGGGTCTTCCTCCACTGTTGCTTACTGTGTGTCTTGGGCAAGCTGCTTTAACTTTCTCTGCCTTACTTTTGTCATTTGTACAACTGGGATAAATATAATTTTTATCAGGCTCTATTTTGAGGATGAGAGTATACAAATAAAGTGCTTTGCAAAATCAAAACAAGGCCTGAGTAATGAGTTATAGTAATGATGATAGTATGTACAGTAAGCTTTCCCAACTCTGGGCTAAGCATTGCTTTCTTTAACTGTAAATTACCTTGGGAGATGGTAGCAGCACTGTTTCCATCCCCTCTGTGTGAATGAGGACAGCATATTCCTCTGGAAATTGATCAGGTATAGTGGCCTGGGCAACAATGCCTTCCCTCACTGGATTGAGATTCACAGGAGAAGAAGGTCTTAAGAAGGAAATAGAAGGTAAAAACGTTTCAGTGCTTGTTGCAAACTTAAATCTTCATATCAAATGGGAGAGAAGTGTCCTGGAGATGCTGCTTCAAATCAATGACAGCCAAGGTCAAGTGTGAGACCAGCATCAATCAAATTTCTGGTGTCTTCCACCTCAACATCTTTACAGGTCTTCTTGTGGTGGGAGTGCCCAAGCATTGCAGGAGAAACAAGGCAGACAGTCCTCTCTTCAATGAACAACCAACTGTCCTTTGGAAACCTTTGCTATAGGGTAGCAGACAGCAAGCCCTCCCTTCTTTCTTTTCCTTTCTAGCCCTTTAACTCTAGGCTGGGCCAGGACTAGGTAAGGCAAATGAGGTAACTAGGGCCAGAGTTTAAGGAGGCAATCACCCTCAAGGTTGTGCCTTCCCAGGGTGACATTTGCTAGAAAAGGAATATCAAAGGCTTCCTTAAATAAGGAATGAAGTGGGAAGAGTCAACCATTAGCCTGAGGATAACTATGAAGAAAAATGGGGTCAGGGAAGCCACTTTCTCTTGAACAGGTGTGCTTTATATATAAGATTCAGACACCTGTAATACTAATAGAGCTACTACCCCTTTTCTTGCCGCCTTCCCTGATTCACTGACCATCTGTCACTGCAAACTCACAGGACCTCGGAAGTGCTAAGGTCAGGGAAATTGTTCCACTTTGCTTTGTTTCACTCTGGAGGTGCTAAGGAGGGAATCTTGTTAGTTGTTCCATCCTCAGTATCCCCAAAGTACTCTTTACCAGCATCTCATTTATCAGTGAGATTCGATCTCTTTGATTGGCACTTTGATAGTGTTTAATGTGTTTCATGACATATAATAAATACTCAAATTCACTTCCAAACAACATCTATTAAGGCTATACTATTATTCTATTCTTCAGTGGAGGGACTCATTGGCTGCTGTTCTTGGGGAAAAGTTTCCTGATAGACATGGAGTGTATTTAAGAACACAGACTAGAAAACTCTTTTATTAAAAAAAAATAAATAAAAGGAAGAAATGGAAAAAAAAAAAAAAACAAGTATTACTACAAAAGAGCCAGCAAAGGTGTAAAAAAAAAGTCTGCAATGCTGTATTTTATTTAAGCCAGGAATTGTCTTGACAGCATTTGGCTGGCTGATTTTTCTAGGCTGGATTATTTTTAAGAAATTGGTTGAAGACAGCAAACAAAAATATTTTTGCCTCATTGGGTGGAAAATTTGCCTGGACCCTAAGGTGACAGTATTGGGGGAAAAAATAAAAAATTAAAAAAAAAAAAACCCTTTCTACCAGTATTTGAAGAAAGTCAATGCTAAAATATTTGATATTATTCCTGCACTGAGCCTATATCTACAACAGAAGTTCTTAATGAGGGATCCACAAATGGGTGTTAAGACCCTAGATCTCCCTGAAAATATATGCAAAATATTCTAAGGAAACATACACGTCCTTGTGCACATGTGGGTGCACATACGTATGCTGCCAAAATTTAAAAACAATTATGCCACAGTCAAGTTTTTTTTAATCCGTTAAATAAATATCACAATTTTATAGTGGAAAGAATATTACCCGGGAGCTAAAAGATCCAGTGAGTTACAAATATCCAAATAAAAAGACCATAAACAAAGTCATTTAACTTCTTTGCAGTTTAGTTTTCCTTTTTTTTTTTTTTTTTTTTGAGACAGGGTCTTGCTCTGTCTCCAGGCTGGAGTGCAGCGGTGCAATCTCGGCTCACTGCAACCTCTGCCTCCTGGGTTCAAGTGATTCTCCTGCCTCAGCCTTCTGAGTAGCTGGGACTACAGGTGCACACCACCACGCCCAGCTAATTTTTGTGTATATAGAGGCAGGGTTTCACCATGTTGGCCAGGATGGTCTTGATATCTTGACCTCGCCATCTGCCGGCCTTGGCCTCCCAAAGTGCTGGGATTACAGGCATGAGCCACTGCGCCCGGCCTGAAGCTAAGTATTACTATCAAGTGATACAATAAGGGTCTCCCAATTTAAGATGAATATTAACAACAATTAACAACATCTCCCTGAATCTCTGATGATGAAATAGTAAATGTACTAGGGCTTAATTCCAGGGTCCAAGTAGGCTCTCCTCATAGATGAAATGGAGTGAAGAAATTGTGCATTCTTTGGTATAAATCCTAGGAATGTTTTATCTACTGTTGCCAACACTGACCATTTCTCCAAGGAGCCTTTAAAATAGTGCAAAAATTTGACAAGACAGATACCTGGACAGTTTCTTCTCTTAGAAATAAAATAAGACATCTAGATAAAGAAAGTTAAGGGTCCAAGTTTAGAATTCATACCCCATGAATTTCATACCCCATCCTCAAAAAAGAAAAAAAAGACCCCAAGAATGTGGCCAAGAAACGTGTCTTAGTCTGCTTGTGCTGCTGTAACAAATTGGTGGAGACTGGGTAATTCATAAAGAATACACATTTATTCATCACATTTCTGGAGGCTGGGAAGTCCAAGATCAATGTGTCAGGAGATTCAGTGTGTGGTGAAGGACTGTTTCTTGTAGATGGGCCACCCAGGTGTCATCACTTGGAAAAGGGATGGAAAAAACAAAAGGGGATGAACACTGCGTTCTCACATGGCAGAAGAGTGGAAGACAGTGAATCTACTCCTTCAACTCCTTTAAAATGGCCCTAATCCCATCTTTGAGAGCTGCACCCTCATGATATAATTACCTCAAAAAGGCCCTATCTCTTAATATTATCACAATGGTCATTATGTTTCAACATATAAATTTTTGGGGACATGTTCCGACCATAGCAAAAATAGGTAATTAAAACAGAGACATGGATACGCCCTCTATGATTTTGGATAAGACAAAGGGTTAGTCTGAACTGACAATTTAACCTTGATCACTTGCACAAATTATACACTTTTATACTCCCCTCCTCACAATTTGTTTTTGATGACATATTTTGTATATTTTATAGTTTGTGTCCCTTAACAAATTATTGTAGCTATAGTTGTTTTTAAATAATTTTGTCTTTTAATCTTTATACTAGCAATATAATTGATGTTCATATCACACTACAATATAGGAGTGTTTTCAGTTTGGCTATATGTTTACTTTTAAGTGACCTTGTCCCTCAGCTTGAAGGACTACTGTTAGTATTTCTTGTAAGGCAAGTATAGTGGTAATAGATTCCCTCAACTTTAGTGTGTCTGAGAAAGGTTTTATCTCCCCTTGATTTTTAAAGCATAGGACTGTTAGGTATTGTATTCTTGCTTGGCAGAATTTTTTTTTCTTTCAGCTTTATGAGTATCTTATCCTATTCCCTCTGACATGCAGATTTTCTGTTAGAAACTCTGATTTTTGTATGTAACTTGTATGTAACATGATTCTGTATATAACTTGTATCTAATAAGTTGCTTTTCCCATGCAACTTTCAATATTCTCTTTTTGTTTTTAACTTTTGACAGTTTGATTTTAATGTGTTTTGGTGTGAGTCTGTTTAAATTTACCCTTACTAGGTATCCATTGAGATTCCTAAGTCCAGATTTCTATTTTCTTCAGAATTGAAAAATTGTCTGCCATTATTTCTTTGAATACATATTCCATCTCTTCCTCTCTCCTCTTCTGGTGGAAATTTGATGGTTTATGATAAATACTTTAGGCTGCCTTTGCTTTTTCATTTTATCTTTTTGTTTCTCAGATTGGATGATTTCTGTGACCTATTTTCAAGTTAGCTAAATTTTTCTCCTGCTTAATCTAGTCTGCTGTCGAATCCCTCTATTGAATTTTTGAGTTCAATTATTTTATTATTCAGCTCAGTGATTTATGTTTGGTACTTTTATATATTTTCTATTTCTTTGTTGAAATTCTCAGTTTGTTCATACATTGCTTTCCTTACCTCAGTAAATATATTTAAGACTATCCTTTTGGATTTCCTGTCAGGTAAATCACATATCTCTATTGCATTAGAGTCAGCTTCTAAATATTTACCTTGTTCTTTTACGTGGAACATAATTCCATTTATTTTCTTTCATTCTATGTTGGCTTCTTCACATAAGATAAAACACCTCTCCCACTTTTGTTAGACTGGTCTTGTACAAAAGATATTTCTCTCAAATCAGCTCAGCAAAAGATTCTAGGTGCCTCTAAATTTGTTGTCCTTGTCCAATCTCCTGCATTTGTTCTTACTGCCTCCCAAGAAATTAGAAAGTTATTGAGTTATGTTATCGCCTCGAGAGAGATGGGACAGAAGCCAGTCCCTTGGGGTATAGCTAGGGAGGTTGGGGTGATAGATATGTGTTCCAGTTACTTCTTTTCTTGGCGAGAAGATGAGAGCCAGAGTTTATCTCCCAATCATTCTACCCTACACCAAGAAGAGGGTGTGAGGCAGGTGCCTGCACTCTTTTTCAGACTGCTCACCTTAAACCTGAGGAGACAGCTGATAAAAGTTTGCAAGGTTAAATGTCACTTTTTTATTCTATGTGGTCTAGCAGACTCAAGAGGACAGAGCCCCATCAACTCCTAGAGTTAGGTAATTTAAGAATCATTTCCTCAGGTGAAGACTGTAAAAGTTGGGGGTACACAATGCATGTGGAAACCACTTCTAGGGAATGTCTACAGATTTGGATTTATTGCTGCAGTATGCCAGGGAAGAAGGCACAGGGAGTGCCTTCTCTCTTGTTTGAGCAAGCAGAAGTCTCACACCCTCCTAGAGGAAGACTTCTGTCTGGATATATCCCTAAAGCAAGCCAGGGAGGAAGTAATAGAAAGCACCCAGTTTCCTTTCAGGCAAGGAGAGATCCCCCAGCCTCCTTCTAATGAGAGATTATAGGAGTTTATCTCAAGAGAAAGCCAAGGATGAGGGTGCAAAGAGTGCCATCCCTTCTATTCTTGCAGGCAGAGGCCTTCAACCTCTTTTCCTAAAGAGATTTCAGGGCTGGAATTATCACCAGAGCAAGGTGGGGAACGGGGCACAGGGAGTACCTGTTTTCCTATTCAAGCAAGCAGAACTTTTACACCTTCTTTGTAAGGGGAGTACTCTAGTTTGAAGGTAATGCTGAAGCAAGCCATGGATGAAGGCACAAGGAATGCCTCCTTTCTCTTGTAAGCATGGGTGGTCCCCTAGCTTCTCTCTAATGAGAGATTGCAAGAATTTATTGGGGGAATGTGAAAATGTAAATCAGCAGAGCCATTTTGGAAAATAGTGTGGAGGTTCCTCAAAAACCTAAATACAGGACTATCATATGATCCAATGATCCCACTTCTGGGTGTATATTCAAAAGAAATGAAATTGGTATGTTAAAGAGATATCTGCACTCCCATGTTCATTGCAGCATTGTTAACAATAGTCAAGATATAGAATCAACCAACTGGCCCATCAGTAGGTAAATGGATAAAGAAAAGGTGGCATATATACAATGAAATACTATATAGCCTTTAAAAAAGAAGGAAATTCTGTCACTCATGTCGATATGGATAGAACTGGAGGATATTGTGCTAAGTGAAATGAAACAGACACCAAAAGACAAATTCCGTATGATCTCACTTATATATGGAATCTTAAAAAAGTTGATCTCATATAAACAGAGAATAGAAAGGTGGTTACCAGAGGCTAGGAGGAAGGAGGAGGGACTGAGGAAGGGAAGATCTTGATCAAAGATTATGAAATGTCAGATCACAGAATAAGTTTTAGTGATCTATTGCACTTCATAGTGACCACAGTTAATTATAATATATTGTATATTTCAAATTGGTAATATATTTTTAACATTCTCACCACACAAGAAAATGACAAGTTGTGAGGTGATGGATATGTTAATTAGCTTGATTAAATCTTTCTACATTGTATACGTAGATCAAAACATCACATTGAATGCTATAAATATACACAATTATTATTTGTCAATTTATGAATTACATTAAAATATCTAAGGATTAGTCAACTTCAGAAAATTTCACCATGAGACAATAACATAACTTATTTTACAGACTAAGCATGACCAAAAACTGTCAAAATTTGAGTTATTAAAACTCAATCTTTTTAAATTTTTAAGTGTATCAAATATTAAAAGATATGAAGATTATAAGGATAAGAAAATCACGATTTAATAATCTTAGCTCTGGAAAGAAAGAAATTTTCCTAATCCCTCTCTCTCATTTTGAGAACACTGCAAGGATAAACTTAAATATATAATCTGAGACGAAGGGTGAAAAAAATCATAATATCAAAACTTGTGCTGAATCCTTGTGCTCTCTGGGCTGGAAAGTTAGAGTAATGTTCATTTTGTTAACAAAAATACCTGATAGGATCTTTCCAGCTGAGAAAAACAAGCTCCATGGGCCGAATTTCCAGAAGCGGTTCCCAATTGGGTGCATATTAAAATTAGTGGGGAATTTTTAAAAATAGAAATAGAGGTGCCCAGTTTCACCGGGAAATTCTGACCTTGTTGTGTTTAGTAAAGGCCCAGGAAATAGACTTTATATAAAAGTTTCTTTTGGTGATTCTAATGAGCAGCCAGAATTTAAAAACCACCATTCTAGAAGGATAAGATTGAGGAGAAAAATCTAAGTTGATCTGCTTAATCAAGTTATAAAATTTTTTTTAATTTAATTTTTTTTTTTTATTGAGATGGCATCTCACTCTGTTGTCCAGGCTGGAGTGCAGTGGTGTGATCTTGGCTCACTGCAACCTCTGCCTCCCAGGTTCAAGTGATTCTCCTGCCTCAGCCTCCTGAGTAGCTGGGATTATAGGCACCCACCACCATGCCTGGCTAATTTTTGTATTTTTAGTAGAGATGGGGTTTCGCCATGTTGGCCAGACTGGTCTTGAACTCCTGACCTAAGGTGATCCGCCCACCTCGGCCTCCCAAAGTGCTGGGATTACAGGTGTCAGCCACTGCGCCCTGCCAAGAACTCTTAATTTGGGGTTGATAGCTTAAGGAAGAGGGATTGGGGATTATGCAATTGGATAAAGAATGGAAATAGGAAAAGGGATAAGAAAAGGAGAATGAATGAATCCCAAAGGATGGCTCACACTTGGGCCTCTGTAGGACAGATGTATAGTAAAAAATTCCCTGTCAGGAATACTCCAGTATCTTTAAGGCTGTTGATGTCAAGTCTTCTATTTTATATCTCTACTTGTCATCTGATATGGTGTGATGTTACTTAAACTGACAACACATTACCAATTTTTAGCAATATACTGCCACACAAAATACATTGCCTTGCTGATTTTTTTGGAGAATGGATGAAAGAAATAACAGTAATTCAGACCAAGATGTATCTTAGAAGTGGAGATAAGTGAAGAAAAACATCAAGAAAATATGTGTATACGCCACAGAAAACTTTGGATAAGCTTAAGGGAAACTCTTGGAAGATCATGGAATAAGAACTTCAGATTCTTTGTTCAACAATTACTCTTTTTTTCCTGTCATAATGAAAACTTGATACTGTAATGCCCATTTCACATCAATAGCTAGAAAATTGGACAAAATTTATTTGAAAGAAATCCAGTCACTAGATAAAGAACAGCAAAGGAATGTAACTCCCAGTAAAGGAAAACAAAAGCGGTAAGCTCTAGATTCTTTCCAACTTTCCAGCTGAATAATATAAAGGACTCTGGAGCGGGGAGAGTTAATTTAAGCAGTGATAGTCTCACTGAACTTATATAACAGAGATCAAGTTTGGAAAAACTGAGGTACCTGACATTTTTAGGGTAACAACCAGAAATAAGTAACAGAGGAAAATAGCTCTGAAAAACTGTAGATATTTATCTAAATATTAAGCTGCACGTGCATAGGCTGAAATTTTATGAGGCCAGAGTTTCAGGGTTTTTGATGAACACAATAATGATGGAAAGAACTATTAGGGAGTTATAAGCAAAACAACAAATCTGGCTTATACGAAGTTAAGAAAATTTTGAATTTTGACCAACAAGAGCTGGGAGACCTCATCGAACACCCAGGGCATTTAGCAGAGGTGTTATAATGACCACACACTGAGAACAGTGCTATAGGAAGTGGCACCAGCAAGATAGTGAAACAGGAGTTTCCTGTCATTATCTCCATGTAGAAGCATGGATGCTAACAACCATCCCTGGATGAGAGTACCTTTGTGGGGGCACAAGAATCCAGCAGGGAAGTTTGAGCACATCACTGGAGCAAAAAATCTAACATATTGGAGAGATTAAGAGGAGTAGCTTCACTTTATCTATATCAGCCCTCCCACAAGTGGCAAAGCTCAGTGCCAAGACAGACACCCTGGGCCTATGATTTCTCCTACACGGAAAAGTGAGAGTGTAGTAAGTGAGCATCTGGCTCCCTCAGCCATGTGGGATGCTGCTCATGAGACCCATGTCCCAACCAGAATATTGGTGACTGGCACAGTCGAGTGGTTGAAAGGGGCTGGGATCAGGAAAGTGAGAGGGGACACAAAGCAACCAGAGCTCAGAAAACAACAAAGGACCATGAATCCTACTAACTACTTTGTGGATTTCATCAGGAAGTCCATCCATGAAGCACTTGGAATGCCTCGCCTATGGACCACTGTGACTGAACCAAAAGCACCCATGACATTTGACACACCTCACCAAATCCCTCTTACCCCACCCCACATTTGCCTCTGTGAATGACAAGTATGAGCCTCTGCAGATGGCTCATGAGCAGATGCAGACAGCTGGCCCAACTCTGCAGGATTGTGAGACAGCACGCAAACAAGGATTGTAGGACACCAGCCTAGGAAAAACAAACGGGAGCTCCCAGAACCCAGCTTGGTTTCCAGCATCAAGAGAAGGTGTGCAATCACAATTGCTCCCCAAGAGGGAACACAAAGTGTAGAGTGCACGCATCCAGAGAAAAGGTCTAAGAGAGAGTCAGAATTCCTAACCAGGCTGACAGGTGAAAGTGTTTATCCCCTGGAGCTAGTCAGTAAGAACTGGAGAAGTTGATTGTGTCTTCAAATGCAGCAATTCAAGATTTTTTTAAAACATGAAAAATCAACTAAACATGACATCAACGAAAAATACAATTATTCTAGTAGCCAATCCCAAAGAAATAGGCATCAATAAATTGCCTGATAAAGAATTCAAAACAATTGTCTCAAAGAAGCTCAGTGAGCTAAAAGAGAGCATAGACAACTCAATGAAGTCAGGCAAATAATACACAAAGAAAACAAGAAGTTGCACAAAGCGATAAACATTTTTAAAAAAATAGAAACTCTGGAGCTGAAATACGCAATGAAAAAAATTAAAAATGCAGTAGAGTGTCAACAGCAGATTTGATCAAGCAAAACCAAAGAGTCTGTGAACTCAAAGATGGGTCACTTAAAATTATCCAGTAAGAGGAGAAAAAAAGATTAAAAAGGAATGAGGAAAGCCTACAGGATGTATGAGAAGCTGTTTTAAATGAAACTCTATCAGCTTAACTGGTAACTTCTCAGCAGCTGAGAGGTTCAGACAAAAGAGCACCAGCAGGGGATCCACCTGCATGGGTCCCTTTGGGGCAGCCTCACCATCAGGGGTTTGGGTTGGACTGTGGGAACAACTTCAATGACACAACCACAATGTGAAAGTTTAAGAGTTTTTAGTATTTATAGATCCTGGAGGATACACAGCACCCCTGAAGCCCACACAAACACAGAAGCCAGGGAGCACGAGCAGAAAGAGAGAAGGGACCCATGAGTCAATGCATTTATTGAGTCCAGGGTGTTATAGAAACAGGTTTCCCCCAGGGAGCTTTAATTCATGGGTTAAAGCAAACAGGCACTAGTTCCAGGAGGTCATGCTGTAACCAAGAAGTGGTCCCTTTAAGCTCATTGGAAAATGTCTGAATGGTCCATTTAAAGGAGGCAGCAGGAAAGTAGGGAGATCAGCCTGTGAGGCAAGAAAGATGCCTCTAAGATTTATCTCTAGCTACTACCTGGAACCATTTGAGTGGGGTATAGTATTAGAAACTGTGTCAAGGCTGGCTGAGCCCTGCTTCTGATATGAGAAAATTATACATATTTTAAAATGGATGCTGAGGCAACATAGAATTACAAGCACTAACTACAGACACCATTCAGAGAAATAATATAAAATTAGGAATATCCCACAAGAAGAATGGAGAAAGAAACAAGCTTCTTTAAAGAAATAATGGCTGAAAACATCTCAAAGCTGGGGAGGAGATGGACATCCAGATATGTGAAGCACAAAAATTTCCAAAGAGTTTCAACCCAAAAAGGACTTCAGTGAGACACATTATAATCAAATTGTCAAAAATCAAAGAGAATTTTTGAAAGTAGCAAGAGAGATTTGTTGCTTACAACAAAACCCTCATAAGATTTTCAGCAGACTTTTTTATTTTTAGCAAAACCTTACAGGTTAGGAGAAAGTGAGATAATATGCTCAAAGTGCTGAAGGAAAATAAAACACCAATAAGAATAATTTATCTGGTAAAGCTGTCTTTCAGAAATGAAGGAGCAATAAAGAATTTCTCAGAGAAATAAAAATTGAGGAAGTTCATCACCATCACCACTAGACCTTTTTTTTAATAAGAAATAATGAAGGGAGCTTTTTAAGCTGAAATGAAAGAATCCTAATTAGTAATATAAAACATGAAATAATAAAACTTGCTGGTAAAGATAAGTGTCCCTTTACCCTATTACTGTAAAGCTCAACTTTAACTCTAGTAGAAAGGTTAAAAGACAAAATTATTAAAAATCTATAGTTACAGTAACTTGTTAATGGATTCACAAGATTCACAATATGAAAATATACAAACTGTGAATCAACAACAGAGAATTTGGGGGAGCAAAAGTTTACAGCTTTTATATGCAATTAAAGTTATTATGAGCTTAAAATAGACCGTTAGAAGATCTTTTAGGTATACCTCACAGTAAGCACAAAGCCAAAAACCCATAGGAGATACACAAAAGATAAGGAGGAAGAAAACAAAGCATACCATTCCAAAAAAATCATCAAATCTACAAAAGAAGACAGAAAAGGAAGAAGAAACAAAGGAACAACAAAACAGCCAAAAAACAATTAACAAAATGTCAGTAAGTTCCTGCCTATCAATAACCACTTTAAATGTAAATAGGTTAAATTCTCCAATCAAAGACATATGGTGGTTACATTTATTTATTTATTTATTTATTTATTTATTTAGAGACGGAGTCTTGCTCTGTCCCCCAGGCCTCAGCCTCCCGAGTAGCTGGGACTACAGGCGCCCGCCAACACGCCTGGCTAATTTTTTTTTTTTTTTGTATTTTTAGTAGAGATGGGGTTTCACCATGTTAGCCAGGATGGTCTCAATCTCCTGACCTTGTGATCCGCCTGCCTCGGCCTCCCAAAGTGCTGGGATTACAGGCTTGAGCCACCGCACTCGGCCAAATTTATTTTTTTAAAAAAGCTCCAAGTATATGTTGTTTACATGAGACTCAATTCAAATTTAAAGACATACATTGGCTGAAAAAGATGAAACACCAAAAGATTTTCTATGCAAATATAAACCAAGAGAAGATAAATAGCTGTATTAACATCAGAGAAAATAGACTTTAGGTCAAAAACTGTAACAAAAGACAATAAAAGTCATTATATAATAATTATGGGATCAATTTATCAAGATGATAAAACAATTGTAAATATACATTCATTTAACCTCAGAAGAAAAGAATTCCTAGCCAATGATTTCTTACCCAAATACATAAAGCAAACATTAACAGATCTGAAAGGAGAAATACCTAGCAATACAATAATAGAAGGGGATTTCAATGCCCCACTTTTAATGAATACATCATCCAGACAGAAAATTAATAAGAAAACAGTAGTGGTGATATGGTTTGGCTGTGTCCCTACCCAAATCTCATCTTGAATTGTAGTTCTCATAATCCCCACGTGTTGTGGGAGGGAACAAACAGGAGGTAATTGAATCGTGGAAGTTGTTTTCTCCATGCTAGTCTCATGATAGTGAGTAAGTTCTCATGAGATCCAATGATTTTATAAGGGGCTTCACCCTTCACACAGCTCCCATTCTCTTTCCTGCTGCCATGTGAAGAAGGACATGTTTGCTTCCCCTTCTGCCATGACTGTAAGTTTCATGAGGACTTCCAACCCTGCAGAACTGTGAGTCAATTAAACCTCTTACCTGTATAATTTACCCAGTCTCAGGCAGTTCTTAATAGCAGCCTGCGAACAGACTAATACAGGTGATATGAAACTAGATGTCAATGACAGGAGAAAAACTGTAAAATCCACAAAAACTACATACTTCTGAATAACTATAAGGTTAAAGAAGAAATCAAAAGGGAAATGGAAAATATCTTGGGACAAATAAAAATGCAAACCCAGCATACCAAAACTTAAGGGATAAAGAAAAACAGTTAAGTTTATAGTGATAAATGCCTACATTAAGAAAAAAGAGAAATCTCAAATAAACAAGCTAGTTTTACATGTAAGGAACTAGAGAAAGACAGATAAATGAAGCATAAAATTAGCAGAAAGAAGGAAAACAAAGACCAGAGAATAAATAAATGAAATAGAGAGTAGAAAAGCAATAGAAAAGATAATTGAAACTGAGTTGATATTTTGAAAAGATTAAAATTTTAAATCTTTAGCTAGACTAAGAAATAAAGAAAAAAATCAAACATTGTAAATGGAAAGGAGATATTACAACTAGTGCCACAGAAATACAAAGGACCATAAGAGACTATTATGAACAACTATATATCAACAAATTGGACAAACTAGAAGAAATGAATAAATTTCTAGAAACATACAACCTTCTAACACTAAATCATGAAGAATTAGGAAATCTGAATGTATCAATAATGAGTAAGGAGATTAAAGTATGAATAAAAAACCTGAACAAAGCTAAGCATAGGACCTAATAGCTTCACTGCTGAATTCTATCAAACATTTAAAGAGGAATTAATATCAATCCTTATCAAACTGTTCTCAAAAAGGGAAGAGGAGAGAATACTTCCAAACTCATTTTACAAGCATAGCATTAACTTGATATCAAAGCCAGATTCGGACACGACAAGAAAAGAAAATTACAGGCCAATATCCCTGATAAACCTATGTACAAAAATTCTCAAAAAAATACTAGCAATTGAATCAATACCACATTAAAAAGATTGTGTACCATGATCAAGTGTGATTTATCCCTGGGATGCAAAAATGGTTCAACACATGGAAATCAATAAATGATATATCACATTAACAGAATGAAGAATAAATAAGACATAATCATCTCCATAGATGCAGAAAAAGCATTTTACATTTTCAACACACTTTCATGATAAAAACTATGAAAATATTAGATATACAAAGAATATATCTCAATATAATAAAGGTCACATATGACAGGCTCTCAGCTAACATCAAACTCAATGATGAAAAGCTGAAAGCTTTTCTTCTCAGATAAGGAACAAGTGAAGAATATCCATCTCATCACTTCTTCTCAACATAAGACTAGAAGTCCTAGCCAGAAAAATTAGAAAAGGAAAAAAAAGACATTCAAATAATAAAAGTGGAAGGTAGGCCAGGTGTGATGGCTTATGCCAGTAATTCCAGCACTTTGGGAGGCCAAGTTGGGTGGATCACTTGAGGTTAGGAGTTCGTGACCAGCTTGGCCAACATGGTGAAACCCCATCTCTACTAAAAATAAAAATTAGCTGGGCATGGTGGCATGCCTGTAATGCCAGCTACTTGGGAGGCTGAGGCAGGAGAATCGCTTGAACCTGGGAGGCTGAGGTTGCAGTGAGCTGAGATGGCACCACTGCACTCCAGCCTGGGAGACAAAACAAGAACTTGTCTCAAAAAAAAAGGTAGAAGATAAATTGTCTGTTTGCAGATGGCATAATATTATATATAGAAAACCGTAAAGACTCAACCAAAATAATACTGTTAGAACTAGTAAATTCAGTGATGTTTCCATATAAAAAACCAACATACAAAAATCAGTCTCATTTCTGCACACTAACAACAAACCATCTTAAAAAAATAAGAAAACAATGTCATTTACAATAGCATCAAAAATATGTAAGAATAACCAAGGAGATGAAAGATTTGTACACTGAAAACTATAAAACATTGACAAAAGACATGAAAGAAGACACAAATCAGTGAAAAAAATACTCCTTGTTCATGGATTGAAAGAATTATTATTAAAATGTTCATGCTACTTAAAGCAATCTCTAGATTCAATGCAATCCCCATCAAAATTCCAATAGCATTTTTCACAGAAATAGAAGAAAAATTCTAAAATTTGCATGGTACCACCAAAGACCCTGAATAACAAAAGAAATCTTGAGCAAGAAGATGAGAGCTGAAAGCACCATACTTCCTGATTTCAATTTATATTACAAAACTATAAAAATTAAAATAGCATGGTATTAGCACATAAACAGAAACATAAACCAATGGAACAGAACCGAGAGCCCAGAAATAAGCCCATGGATATCTTGGCAAAGAGGCCATGAATACAAAGTGGGAAAAGGATAGTTCTTATTAAATGGTGGTGGGAAAACTGAATAGCCACATGCAAAATAACGAAATTGGACCCTTATCTTACACCAGCCACAAAAATCAACTGTGAATGGATTAAATACTTAAATGTAAGACATAAAACCATAAAACTCCTAAAAGAAGAAAGCACAGAGAAAAAGAGCTTCTTGATATTGTTCTTGGCAATGATTTTTTGGATATGACTCCAAAAGCGCAGGTAACAAAAGCAAAAATATACAAGTAGGTCATACAACTCAAAAGTGGAAAAAACAAATAACCTGATTTAAAAATGGGCAAAGGATCTGAATAGACATTTTTCCAAAGAAAATGCCAACAGGTATATGAAAAGGTTCACATCACCATTCAACAGGGAAATGCAAATCAAAACCACAGGGAGATATCGCTTCACACCTGCCAGGATGGCTTTATCAGAAAGGCAAAAGACAAGTGTCAGTGAGATTGTAGAGAAATAAGAACCCTTGTACACGGTTTGTGGGAATGTAAAATGGTACAGACACCATAGAAAACAGTATAAAAGTATCTCAAAATATGAAAAATAGAACTACTATATAGAAATCTCACTTCTGTGTATACATCTAAAGGAAGTGAAATAAGTATGTTGAAGAGGTATTTGCACTCCATGTTCATTACAGCATTATTTACAATATAATTGTTTGTGCGTATATATATATAAAATAATCCATTGCGTGTGTCTGTACATACAGACACACGCAATGGATTATTATTCAACCTTAAGAAGCTGGAGAAAGGGCTGGGTGTAGTGACTCATGCCTGTCATTCTACTTGTGATTAGTTTGGAGGCCAAGGCAGGAGGATTGCTTGAGACAAGACTTGACATCATAGCACAACCCCTGTATCTACCAAAAATTAAAAAATCAGCCAGGCATGGTGGCACGTACCTGTAGTCTCAGCTACTTGGAAGGCAGAGGGGAGAGGACTGCTTGAGCCCAGGAGTTTGAGGCTGTGGTAAGTTATGATTATGCTGCTGCACTCCAGCTTGAGTGACAGCAAGACTGTGTTTCAAGAAAAAAGGAAACAGCCTGGAAGACAGTACACTACACGAAATAAAACAGACACTGAAAGTCAAACTTTGCATGATCTCACATATATTGAAATTTTAAAAGTTGAACTCACAGAAACGGAGTAGAATGGTGGTTGCTTGGGTTGGGGGTGGGGTAAGGGGGTCATATTGGTCAAAGGGTGCAAACTGTCAGTTATAAGTTGAATAAGTTCTGGAGATCTAATATATAACATGGTGACTGTGACTCATATTAAGTTAAAATATACTTAAAATTTTCTAAGGGAGGAAATCTCAAGTGTTCTTACCACACACACAAAAATGTTAGGTGACTGATATGTTAATTAGCTTGATTGTGGTAATCATTTCACAATGTATACACATGTCAAAACATCACATTGTACACCTTAAATATGTAGAATTTTTATTCAACAGTGATAGCCCAGTAAAGCTCAAAGGAACACAAAACAGTGTTGCACCAGTTGAAGAGTTTACACTTCTCTATACAAGCTCATACAAAGCTTTAAAACAAGACTGGAAGGGTGAAGTTAGCCTAGATGCAAACTAATTGACTCTCATAAAAAAGAAAAAAAATATGACACTCTTTTTAGGAAGAAAACAAAATCCAGATACTCAACCAGGTAACAGTTACAATACTCAGCATCTGATCTAAAATTACCAGGCATGTAAAGAGATAGCGAGTCAAGATCCATCAATGGGGTAAAGTTAGTGAATACAAAGCTTACAAAATGATAGATGGCTGGGTGTGGTGGCTCACTCCTGTAATCCCAGCACTTTGGGAGGCCAAGGTAGGTGGATCACTTGAGGCCAGGAGTTCGAGACCAGCCTGGCCAACATGGCAAAACCCCATCTCTACTAAAAATACAAAAATTAGCTGGGCATGGTGGTACACATCTATAGTCCCAGCTACTCAGGAGGCTGAGGCACAAGAATTGCCTGAACCTAGGAGGCAGAGGTCGCGATTAGCAGAGATTGTGCCACTGCACTCCAGCCTGGGCAGCAGAGCAAGACTGTTTCAAAACAAACAAAAAAATAAAAAATAAAAGAAATGGCTGATATTATGGAATTAATAGAAAGGATTTAAAAACTCTTAAATATGTTCAATGATGTAAAAGAAAAATGAACATAACAAAGAGAAAAATGAAAAGTATAAAATAGAATGAAATGACATTTCTGGAGTCGAAAAATACGACACTGAATTGAAAAACTGACTGGATGCACTTAACAAGGGACTAGACATCACAGAAGAAAAGATCAGAAAACTGAAAGCAGAACAGAAGAAGTTATTAAAACTAAAGCACAGAGATACAAAAGACAGAATACATTTAATATAGCCTCACTGACTATGGGACAGTAGCAAGTGATCTAATATGAATATAATTGGAATCCACTATTCAGTGTTGTACTGGTGGTCCTAGTCAGTCTAATAAGGCAAGACAAAGCAACAAAAGGCATACAGATTGGAAAGAAAGAAGTAAAAATGTCTTTATTCACAGAGAGCAGAAAATTCCAATAATCTACCAAAATTTACTAGAACTACTTCACGAGTTTAGCAATTAAATAAAAGGTAACTAGATGTACAAAAATCAATTGTATTTCCATATCCTATGAAGAGATAATTGGAATACTATGAAACACTTAAGGATAAGTTTAACAAAAATTACACAAGATTCATAAACTGAATACAACAGAAGACTGCTAGGAGAAATTAAAGAATACTTAAATAAAGGAAGAAATATATGATGTATATGGATCATAAAATACAATATGTTAAAAGGTCAATTCTACTCAAATTGCTATAGCAATAACAATTTCAGCAGGCTTTTTTTGTTTACAAGTTAACTAGCCAATTAGAAAATTTGATTAGATTTGCAAAAGACCATAGAAAACCCAAAACAATTTTGAGAAATAACAATGTAGGAGGACCTACACTTCCTAATTTTAAGACTTATTATAAAACTATAGTAGTTAAAAGATTGTGGTAGGGACACAAGCATAGTAATATAGATAAGTGGAAAAGAAAATTGATTTTGGAGAAAGTTTCAGATAATTTAACGGAAAAAGAATACTCCTTTCAACAAGTTGAGGGGGGAGTAACCGAATAACAATATAAAAAAAAGTGAACCACGATTTTTACTTCAAACTATAGACAAAAAATAACTCAAAATTGATTACATCTAAATTTAAAAATAGAAAACTACATTATTCCTAAAAGAAAACACAGAAGATAAAAATCTTCGTAATCTTTGGGCAGGCAAGATTTCTTTGATCACAAAAATCACTCACCATAGAAGAAGATGACCAACAAATTAAAACTTTGTGAAAATTAATTCGTCCTCTTTAAAAGACACTATTTAGAAAATGAGGAGGGAAGCTGCAGACTGAGAAAGAATATTTACAAACTATATTGAAATATCTAACAAAGAACATTTCAAAAATATGTAAATTAAATTTTACATCATATTCAAATGGTCAATAGGCACAAGAAGAAATGTTCAACATCATTATGCATCAAAGAATGCAAATAAAGTTATAATGAGATACCACTAAACACTACACTATTTAGTTTAGAATAATTAAAATTTAAAAAGAGTGACAATACCATGTGTAGGTAGAGATGTAAAGCTACTTGAAATTTTAGCTTGCCAATGGGAGTGTTAAATGGGACAACTAGTTTGAGAAACAACCTGGAAGTTTCTTCTATAGTTAAACATACAGTTACTGTATTACCCAGAAATTTCACTCCAGGAGAAATGCAAACACAGGTCTACACAAAGGTTTGTACACAAATGTTCATAGCAGCTTCATTTATAATAACCACAAACTGGGAACAACACACATATGCATCAAGAGGTTAACAGATCAACAGATTGTGATGTATTTATATAACAGATATTATTCATCAATATTAATACATACAACATTACTTAATCACAAACACAGCATATTGAGGCAGGTACAACATCACCGTGTGATTCCACCTATAAAAAATGAATCCTTACATATAGAAAATAGTTTGGTGGCTGTCTGGATTGGAATTTGAGAAGAGGATTGGTTGCAAAGAAACATGAGGGAAAAAATAAGGATAATGAAAATATTTTTATTTTTATTGCACTGAAATAACCAAACACATTTCTCAAACCCCATTAAACTATATGAATAAATTTGTATCATTGTATTGTGTACAAATTTTACCTCAATAAAACTGATAACAACCAATTATGTAGAGAGAGGTTGTCTATAAACTGAGCACAAAATGCAATAGACAATCTAGTAGCTTCAGATTCTTAAAAATTCAATCAGTGAGATAATTTGCATCAGGAACAAAACAGATATTTATCAGCCTGGCTGTGGCTTTGTTTTCTCATGGTAAAATCTGAATCATACAAGTATCTCTTACCTAGGATGGCACTCAGGATCAAATTAATAAATATATATAAAGCATGTAGAATAAATCCTGGCAGATATTAAGAATTCAATAAAGGCTGGCTATAGTTATCATTGTTACCACCAAGAGTTGGAGGCCATATCAAACCCGGGGAGGGCTACAATGATAAGCAATGTTGCCCCCTGGGGAGGCTTAGGTTTTAGTGAGAAACGAGGCCAGTCAATTCTCCTCAATGCACAAAAGGATGTTGTATTTGTCGGTTCTCATGCTGCTAATAAAGACATATCCAAGACTCGGTAATTTAGAAAGGAAAGAAGTTTGATGGACTCACAGTTCCACATGGCTATGGGGGCCTCAAAATTATGGTGGAAGATGAAGGCAGAGCAAAGGCATGTCTTACATGGTGGCAAGCAAGAGGGTATGTGCAGGAGAACTCCCCTTTACAAAACCATTAGATCTTATGAGTCATATTCACTATCACAGGAAAAACCCACTCCCATAATTCAACTACCTCCCACTGGGTCCCCCCCATGACACGTGGGGATTATTACAATTCAAGGTGAGATTTGGGTGGGGACACAGAGCCAAACCATATCAGGTGTTCCGGGAGACCTGTGTACAAGTTACACCTCACTGATAGGGAATTTCCATAACATGTCACCTAACTTTATTTTCTGCCTTCTCTTTAAAAATCCAGGGGTGGGACTGGCAAATTGTGGCTGCTTCCTTATTGTTACATAATGTATTGTATTATCTGCATGCACATTTCTCAGAAGAGAATTTATGCAGGCTGAAAAAAATGTATTTCTTGACAACTTTGTTTGAAATATTACTTGCTTGATACTTTTATGTTGATCTTAGAGAAAAATGAGGGAATGTTTCTTAAAGGAGGTAACAAAATTACAATTGGATGCCAGCATGAGTTATCATCTGAGCCTGAGGAGGTACACTAAAAAGACCAGGACTCAGACTTTGAAGAAGTCACTTGGACATGCCCATTGGTCATCAGCTGAAGGTAACCATTCCTGCCACCACCTTCTAAGACCAATGCGCCATAAGGTATTAACTTCCAGTGGCACCTTTAACAAATTGCCACAAGCTTGGTGGCAGAAAGCAACAGAAATGTATTCTCTCAGCATTCAGGAGGCCAGAAATCCTAACTCCAGGTGTCAGCAGGACCATACTCTCCCTAGAGGCTCTGGGAAGAGAATCTATTTCATTTTTTTCTCTCAGCTTTTGATGGCTGCTGGTAATCCTTGGAACTCCTTGGCTTAGAGCTGCATCATTCCAATCTCTGCCTCTATGTTCAGATGGACTCCATCGCTTCTGTGTCTTCTTTTTTGTCTCTTATAAGGACACTTGTCATTGGAGTTGGAGCCCACTTGGGTAATCCAGGATGATCTCATCTGAAGATCCTTAATTATACTTGCAAAGACCCTTTTTTCCAAATAAGGTAATATTCACAGGTTCTAGGAATTTGGATGTGGATGTATTATTATTATTTTTTTTTGGTAGAACCAGGGAGAGTCACCATTCCACCCACTACACATGCCACCTTCCTACTGTGCTTGGACTTTAGAGGTAATCCCACCTTCAACAGAGGACAGAAAAGCAGTTCCGGGAGTGCTGAATATTACTTGGCATTGCACAAATGAGGGAATAAAGGAAAGAGAGAAATAATTAAATTTAAGATTCATGAGGGCAGAAACTGTGTGTGTTATTTATTCTTATTCCACAGCACCTATAACAGTGCTTGGCATACAGAGATTTTTGATAGATGCTTATTAATTTTATGAATGAATGAATAACTCATAAATTAGTCTTCATCTCTCAGTGTCCTGAAAGAATCAAATTTGGCTTCATTTAATCACTGAAACTTTGGTATCCCCAAGCAAAAAAAGCCATCACCAGAGAAACCTGACGCTGAGTCCAGGAAACTTGGGTTGGTGAAAACGCTCCTGGGAACCTGAGGTGGGCTGGGTTTGGTAGGAGAATGGGTCCTGAGGTGCGAGTACAGCTGCAGGGGCCAGAAGGGAAGCTAAGCTTCATTGTGGGTTCTAGAGAATGAGCATCTCTCTTTTGGCAATCATAAATATCTCCTCTTCCCATGATTGTTTAGCATCTTCGTTTACAATAAAACGGCAGTTAAGAATGTGACTACACCCTTTTTGAAACTTCCAGTGATAGAAAGCCATAAATTTTAAAAGTCAAAACAACAACAAAAACTCACTCTTCATTCGCGTGCTTTCCTGTAGAGAGAAAGGGAATAAAGGACTCCTAGGAGCATCTATTCTTTAAATTCTCTTCTTCTGGGTTTCCTCAAAGAATCTGATTAGCAGCCTTTCACCCAGAAACAATGAGCTGCAGGGAAGTTCAGTGATTAGAGCAAACAGATAGCAGTCAGAAAATTCTCCGAGTGGCTCTCCATGGCCTTCCAAAAGACACTTGACAACTCTGTGTCTCAATTATTGGCAAATTGGGGACAGTGGTAGCAACACTTGCTTACCCTTCAGGGATGCTGTAAAAGCCAATTAACCGTGGGCGATGTCAGTGGAGATTGAGGAATGAGCACCATTGCATAGTTACAAAGCATTATTACCGTAGTGTGAGTGGTAAATGGAAAGTAGAGGTTGAGCAAGGAAATTCACGGGTTTGCCTTGCAGCAGCTTCCTGATAAATTGCAGTAAAGTCTTCCTAATTTATCTCATTCTGCCTGCATGGGGATTTCTATCTAATAGTCCCTGTAGATGACAGAGAGAAAAAGTGAGGAAGCCAGGTCAGGCACAAAACATTGACAAGAAGAAAGAAGCCACTGCAGAAGGGGTTTTACTAAAGCTGAATTTTAATCATCCTTTTAAATTATATCTAGAATGTGGATTGAGGAAGGGGCATGAGAGGAGTTTGACATGAAGTTGGAGAAGAAGCAATCAATTTTGAAGATGCATTTCATGTAGAATCTAGGGAGCCAAGATCCTAAGCAGTGACCTTCAGGATTTAAACTGGTGTTCACCAGCTTGACTTGAGATCCTCTAGTAAGACACAGGACTTTGCAAACTGAGCTGCAAGGCCAAATCGTGCAGGCTGATAGCTCTGTATAACATGTTAGCAATGTGTGAATCCAATTTGTGCAATACCAAAAAAAAACTGCTTTAAAAATTGAAATAAAAATATATAAGCACTTACAAGGCTGCCGGGTTGATGATTTGGAGAGAGAGCCTGGAAAAATTAAAGATTGCCTTCAAATCGAAGCCAATATGCCAATCTCCACCTGGGAACTTTGGCTCAATGCCAGTTTTGATGTGTTTATTACTAAGTCCTTGTGGTGAGCAAAAGAAAAAAAATCAATTTGCATAAGGAAAGAAGAAGAGGTCTTTAAACACTGAAACCTATGCAGCTGGGGAAAAAAAAAATTCCTCAAAAGAAATGTAATCTGATTCTGCCAGTTGACCGAGAAGGAAATTTGGGAATTTAGGAGAAAATCCATAAATCTGGACTACCTCAGAGGGCTAATATATGTTGAAGCTGTTTAGAGATTGGGCAATCTTTTGGCCATGGGATTTTAGGGATTTTGGGAGTGGGAAGTGTTAATCTTACCATTGTTTGAATCCCACAAATTCCTTCTGCCTTCATATAGTTATCATTACTGAGCTCTTATTATACAGGAGACGCTGTGCTAAATGGTTTAGATATATTAATATACTTAATTGTTGCAACATTCCTGTAGAGACTGAAGTTACTTTCATTTTAGACATGAGCAATCTGAGACATAAGAAAGGTTACAAAATTTTCCCACAACCATACAGTTAACAAGCTGTGATCTAGGACTCAAACCCTGAGATTCTGACTCCAAAGCCCTTGTTATACTATTACTGTTGTTGCCTCTTGCAAAACACCTGGAAGATACACACACACACACACAGTTTTTTATAAAAAACTGTGTGTGTGTGTGTGTGTATATATATATGTGTGTGTGTGTGTGTGTGTGTCTGAGATAGATAAAATTTAAATTCTTATCCAGACTTATAGCTCAGATGAAATGGGATGAGTGCCCTAAAAATGCTATTGAGAAGATGCTATGGGAGGTTGGTGAGGGACGAGACTAATTCTACTGGGCTTAGGGAAATGGGTGAAGTGAAACACTAGAGAGAGGGGGCAGTAAACTTGTAGAGACCGAAGTTCTTGCTGGCTTTATTACATATTAAGTATTTGCCGTCTCATGAAATCCCATAGCAGGCCTATGAAGTATGTAGTATCTTATCTATTTTACAAATGGGGGAATTATAGCAGAGAAATGTGAAATAAACAATTGATAGTCATACATGGAATGGAAAGAATAATGGCTAGAATGTCAAGTTTGAGTTCTGAATGCAAAAGCCCTCATCCTTTCTTCTATTTTTTTTAAGATGCAGTCTCGCTCTGTTGCCTAGGCTGGAGTGCAGTAGCATGATCTCTGCTCACTGCCAACCTCCGTCTCCCAGGTTCAAACGATTATCCTGCCTCAGCCTCCCAAGTAGCTGGGACTACAGGCATGCACCACCATGCCTGGCTAATTTTTGTATTTTTTTTTTCAGTAGAGATGGGGTTTCACTATGTTTGCCAGGCTGGTCTTGAACTCCTGACCTCATGATCCACCTGCTTCAGCCTCCCGAAGTGCTGAGATCACAGGTGTGAGCCAACGCACCCGGCCAGCCCTCATCCTTTCTATTAAATTACGTTGTTTCATGAAGTGCCAGTCAAGGTGGGAAATGCACAATGTCTCGGGTTTCCATAGCAGAATGGGAAAGATTTTCAAGATTAAAAAAAAATGATGCATTTGAAAATGCAGAGGCGGAAAAGTACAGTGAAGTTTTGGAAAAGTATAAATAGTCTAATTTAAATGAATACGAAAAATCAGAAGAGGCTGGGAAGGAATGGCTTACCAAATCTTGGATTTTGCCTTGTCTGAAGAGAATAAACCTCTATTCTGAAGGCAGTGAGAGTTACTGCAGGTGTTTTAGCTGAAGGGAAGGTGATCAGGGCAGTGAATTAACATCAATGTACAGGCTGCATTCCTCCCCCTGAATACAGCCCTGGAAGTTCCATGAGAGCAAAAAGAAGACAGAGGAATCTATTGAAATAAGAAATACAGCAACATCAGGGCAAGGAAAAGCAATGGGTTAGGTCCTTGCATAGCCTTTGAGTAGAGTAAGGTGGAATAATCAACCCAGACATCCGATATGGAGCAGGGAAGCAATTTTCCACCTCTGACAGCTATTTTCTCTCCCTGATATTGCCTTGAGACGATAATAATCTATGTAAATAAATAAATAAACAAACTACAAAGCAGAACAAGAGCAACCAGCCTACCCCCTATAGTGATGGCAGGGAAAGTCTTGGGGTGCTGCTGAGTCCACCTGGGGTGAAATCAGCTAACCATAAGTGCAATGGGCCTGGTTAGCCTTTCGGTGTTCCCTCTCCTTCCTGCACATCCTCTCTGTACACCAAGTGGTATGTGATTACAACTCAGGTTAAGAATTTTTGATCAAGAGCAGTGCCAATGTTGATATATAAGTAGTAATTTCAGAGGTTCCCTGCTCCAAGTGTTTACCTTCTTACACACACACACACACACACACACACATCTTAACTCCTTATATTTACTATCAGGGGCACACGCTAGCTTCTGGCTTTTTGTCCTTCCTGCCAAAGTCACATTTCTATAGAGGTAAATTAAGTTCCTAAAGGAATATAAATTTATGGAAAAAGATAAAGATATTTTCAGAGCATAACTGCAATGAAAGAAGGACAACTGATGGATTCAGCTATATCAAATAAAAGCAAAAGTAATGTATCAGAGTAAGAATTTAAAATAAATATATTTTCTAAAATATGTAAGAAAAAATATTGGATCCATGCAGCAAACATGAAAAATCATAAGGAAGAATCAACTGGAGATATTAAGAAAAATGTTATGGCTGAAATAACTGGACTGAATAGCAGAAGAATACATGTAAAAATCATTTTGTGAAATTCTCTTAGACGACATCAGGATAGGACAAAGAGACAGAGATTTTTAAATTAAAAGACAAAGAGAGTAGAATCGGAAAGTGTCAAAGTTCGTATCAGTGAAGTCCCAGATAGAGAGAGAGAAACCTATGAGAAAAAACAAAAACGATGAAAACTATTGATCAATAATGTTGAGATTACTTTTAAAAAATCAAGAATCGGCCGGGCATGGTGGTTCATGCCTGTAATCCTAGCACTTTGGGAGGCCGACGTGGGTGGATCACCTGAGGTTAGGAGTTCAAGACCAGCCTGGCCAACATGGCAAAACCCCATCTCTAGTAAAAATACAAAATTAGCAGGGTGTGGTGGTGCATGCCTGTAATCCCAGCTACTCAGAAGGCTGAGGCAGGAGAATCACTTGAACCCAGGAAGCGGAAGCTGCAGTGAGCTGAGATCATGCCACTTCACTGCAGCCTAGGGGAAAGAACGAGACTCCATCTCAAAAAAAAAATCAATACTCAGATTGATGCTAAAATTTTCAATAACAACATAAATTATATAGAGTAAAATTTTAAAACTTTAAAAAAAAACTATCATTTAATCTGGAATTGTGTGTCTAGTTAATCTATCATTAAAATCCAAGAGTTAAATAAGGATACTCTCAGTTTATCACAAAAACTTCCTCTGAAAAAATACTCTTGGATAAGTTATTTCTTCAAAAAATGAAATCAGACTGAGGGGATATAATAAGGTATGGGGAAATTGTGACTAAAGGAGTTAGTAAAACTTACTACTGACTACAATTTGGTGAGAAAGAAGGTACCAGAGGGAGAACTTGCTTATGTATTTGTCCAGAAAGGGAGTTGTGGGGTGTGTGTGTGTGTGTGTGTGTGTGTGTGTGAGTTTGATAGGAAAAATATGCATAAATATGGCTCTCAACAAGTTAGGGGTAAACTCCAAAACCCTACAAATAGACTATGATACTTAAAAAGCAGGAAAATAAAATTTGATATATCCAATGAAAAGTAAGACGGTCGTAAGGAAAAATGAAAATGAAGTATATAATATGGAAATTATTAAATATTTAGATAAGAAATAATGGTATTTGAAATAAATAAAAATTAAAGACATTTACAATGGATTTTTTTTAAATGAAGTAAAACAGTATGCTGTTTACTGGAAATATTCAAAAGAATGCATTTTGAAAAGAGTGAAAATGTAAGAATGTGTACCAGGCAAAATAATGCAAAAGACGGCCATGACAGCAATTTTAATATTTGTCAAAATATATTTTTGCATCTGAATATCTGTAAAGATATACTTTAAAAAGCAATCATATACTGGTAACAGAAATAATATATCAAGAAATTGTAACAACCATGAATATATGTGTAACAGACAATAGAGCCTCAAAGTATATAAAGCAATAAATAATAGTCAAATGAACACTAAATTAATAATTTAGATATTTCAGCATGAACTTTTCAGAAACTGGTGGATTAAGATCACCAACATAGGTTGGAAAGGGAGAGAAGCTGGAGGAGAAAGAATAATTAGAATGTGATTGAAATAATTTAGATTATAGTTGTGATGATTCTGTGCTAAGGTGGGGATAGAGAGAGACTGTAGTTGTAGGACCAATGAGGATGAGTACATTTTGAAATTTTGGGGTGTCATTATCAGATTAAAATAAGTGAAGGGAAGTGGGTTTGGGGGATATAAGATAAATGTATTTAAGATGTATCAATTATAATCCATTTCTTTAGAAGTTACAGATTGCCATTAGATCTCTGTGAGAAGAATGGGGTAGGATAACTTCCATCATTAGAGTTCCCAAGTCTCTTTAGAAATAGTGTTTCCTTTGGAGAAAGGCATTGAAGCCTTCTCAAATATTTTATCTGGAAGGGATTCATGCATTAGGCTCTCACTAGCCATTAACTCCTTAGCACAGGTAATTTTATCAGATTAGCCCTAGTAAAGAGAATGGAGCATTTATATGACATGGACACGGTACAGGAACATTCTGATGGAAGGGGAAAATGAAATAAGAGAAAAAAAGTAGACTCTTCTAAATGTTTTTAAAATACCATTCTCTTCGTCAATCTATATCTTCACTATCAAAAATGAAAATTTGTGGTTCCCTCCTCTGTGCTCCTACAGCTTCTTTTCCAACATTTATTGCAAAAAAAATTGTCAAACACACAGCAAAGTTGAAATATTTTTTTCAGTAAATAATTCTATATGTCCACCATCTAGATTCTATCATTAGCATTTTACTCTTTATTTGGTTGATCACATATCTAGCCATCTTTCTAGTCATTCATATATCCTTCTCATTTTTAGTGCATTTAAACCACAGACAGTGGTATACTTTATATTTTTCAGTATTTTCTTATAATATTTACATACAATGGAAGGCATATATCTTCGCTATACATTTTCCAAGTTTCAACAAAGGTATACACCTCTATAAACCCAATAAGACATTATCATCACCACAAAAATGTCCCTTCATGCCTCTTCCCAGTCCAACTCAGCCCTTGATTCCCAGAGGAGATTGTTCTAGAATATCTTATATATGAAATTATGCATGCAGTATGTACTCTTTTTGGCTAGTTTCCACTCAGCCTAACATTGTTTTGGATTCATCTGTACTGTTGCATGTCACAGTTGTATATGAGTATACTGCATAAATTCACCTCCATTTGTTTCTTCATTCTCCAATTGGTGGACACTTGGATTATTTCTACTGCCTATTCAGTTCTTTCACAGTGTCTTGTGAGTGGAAGTTTTTGCTTTTGCCATTTGTTTGCTTATGAAGTCAGTTTATTATTTTTTCTTTTATGGTTTTTCTGTAATCTGTCTAAGAAAGCTTTGCCTGCTGCCAAGTTATCAAGGGAGATGGCTCCTGTTTTCCTCTAAAAGGTATATGGTTGGGTTTGGTAATCCTTTTGTTTTGTTTTGAGACAAGGTCTCTCTCTGTTACCCAGGCTGGAGTGCAGTGGTGCCATCAAGGCTCACTGTAACCTCCGTCTCCTAGGCTCAAGTGATCCTCCCACCTCAGCCTCGCGAGTAGCTAGTACTACAGGAGCACCACCATGCTAGGCTAATTTTTTTTAAAGTTTTTTTTGTAGAGACAAGGTCTCACTGTATTACTCAGGCTGTTCTCAAACTCCTGGGCACAAGCAATCCTCTTGCCTTGGCCTCTCAAAGTGCTGGGATTATAGATGTGAGCCACTGTGCCCAACCTGGTGATCCATTTTTAATTTGTGCATATGTGTGTATGATATGAGAATCATCATGGCAAGGTTCATTTTTTTCCATATGAATATCCTGTTTTCCCAGCAATATTTGTTGAAAAAATTTTCCTTTTCCATTAGATTGTTTTAATGCTTTTGTCGAAAATTATATGACCATGTAAGTGTCTATGTCTGGACGTTTTACTGCCAGTTGTGTTGATCTAATAATGAATCCTGAATACTAGTACCATATTTTCTTGATTATTTGAGCTGTACAATAAGTCTTAAAGATGAATAGTGAAAGATCCTTCAATTTTGTTCTTCCAAGATTTCCTTGGAGGTTCTAGGTCCTTTACCTATATATTTCAGGATGAGCTGGTGTCAATTTCTAATAAAACACCTTCAGGAATCTTGAAATTCATTGATTCTATAGATCAGTCTGGGGAATATTGCCAACTTTAAAATACTCAATCTTCCAGTTCAATAATACAGAATACCTATCCACTAACTTAGCAGCTTTGCAATTTCACTCAGCAAATTTTTTGCAATTTTAAAAATATAGGTCTATATCATTCAGCTTTAAAAAGGAAGAAAATTTTGACATATGCTGCAATATGAATGAACCTTGAAGACGTTATGCTAAGTGAAATAAATTAATGATGAAAGGCAAATCAACAAGTAGCAGTAATGGCAAGATCACTGCTGTTCAACCCAAGATTATCTTAACAGTCAGACTTGAGAGTAGTGGGATGGCTGTCTTGGAGAGTAGAGAATACCACATTTTTTTCTGGAAGGTTCCAATGGAGGTGATAAAGCAGCACTCACATGGAATATTATTCAGCCTTGAAAAGGAAGGAAATTCTGACACATGCTACACATGGATGAACCTTGAGGACATTATGCCAAGTGAAATAAGCCAGTCACAAAAGGGCAAATATTATATGATTCCACTTTTATGAGGTATCTAGGGCATCCAAATTTACAGAGACAGAAAATCAAACAATGGTTTTCAGGGGATAGAGGGAGGGAGAAAATGGGGAGTTATTGTCTAATTGGTACAGAGTTTGGGATGATGAAAATGTTCTAGAGACGAATAGTGAAGATGGTTGTACAACAGTGTGAATGCACTTAATGCCAATAAACTATATACAAGCAATGATTAAAACAGAAAATTTTTCATCTTGTCTATTTTTAGACATAATTAAAGAGTAGAAAATTTTTTCATTAGGTATACTTAACCACAGTAAAAAGTAGAAATCTTCATTTTTTAAAAATAAACTTTTTCCTAAGCAGGAGAAAGTTTTAGATACTATTTTGAAAAAAAATTTTTAATTTTTAAATTTTGTTTTCTATTTTTTTCTAGTATATAAAACCCACAATTTTTATTTATACTAATATTGAATGCAGTGACCTTGCTAAATTTACTTATTAATTCTATTATTTTTCAAAGTCCTTAGAATATTCCATGTAGACAACGATAACAGCAGCAAATAGAGGGTTGTATTTTTTGTTCTAAACTGTATGCCTGAAATTTATTTTTCTGATTTCAGTGCTTAATAATACCAGCAGTGAGCTGGGAATTCCTTGCCTTATTCCTGATTTTGGAAAGAAATCATTCAATATTTCACTGCTAAGTGATATGTTAGCTGTAGGTGTTTTTTGATACCCCTTATCAGATTGAGGAAGTTTTCATTTATTTCTAGTTTAAATTTTTTAAATCAGAAACAATGTTATTAAATCAAGTTTAGCCTAAAGTTGCCACCTTACATATTTTAAGTTCACTCTACAAGTTTCTCCATACATAGTGAACTGTGACCTAACTGGATGTGTAAACAGACTATAGCCTACCCTTACACCAATCTCTGAGCTTCATTCAATCAAAGGCGACCAAATTTCAAACCCTGTTCAAATAAGGCAAACACCAACATGTAACCAATTCAGCAGTTTCTGTACCACACGTCCATTTTCTGTACATCACTTTGCATTTTCTATCCACAAATGTTCTCTGGCTATGTGGCAGTGCAGAGTCTCTCTGAAACTATTCTGGTTTCAGGGGCTGCCTGATTCGTGGATTGTTCTTTGTTCAATTAAACTCTGTTAAATATAACTTGTCTAAAGTTGTTCTTTTAACAGTGTTAAATTTCATCAAATACTTTTTTCTGCATCAATCAAAATTATCACGTGATTTTTTTCTTTTATTCTATTGTTATGGTGAATTAAACTGATTGACTTTCAAATGTTATACTAACCTTACATTTCTAGGATAAACCCCACTTGGTCATGATATAAAATCCTTTTCATATACGGCTAGAATTGATATTTTGCTAAGGATTTCTGTATCCATGTTCAAGAGAGATATTGATCTGTAGTTTCATTTATGTATTTGTTTTGTAATTTCTTTGCTGGGTTTTGAATAGAGTTTTGAAGGCCTCAAAAGAAGTTTGGAAGTATTCTTTTTCTACTTTCTGAAAGAGATTGCATAAAATTGGTAATAATTATTTCTTAAATATTTGATAGCATTCACTAGAAACCCACCTGGGCCAGGAATTTTCTTCATGTGAAGATTGTTAACAGCAAATTCAACTTCTTTAACAGAGGTAGAACTATTGATATTTTCTGTTTTATCTTGTGTCAGTTTTGGTAAGCTTTATTTTCAAGGAATGTGTTTGTTTTAATTAAATTTTGACCTAAGTTTGTTTATAATATTCTTACTGTTCACTTAATATTTGTAGAATCTGCAATGATAATCCCTCTTCCATTCCTGATATTACTACTTTATGTTCTTAAGCTTTTTTCTCTATCGATTTTGCGAATCTTTTCAAAGAATCATCTCTTCATTTAATTTTTCCTCATTTGTCTGATTTCTCTTTCATTGACATTAATATTTATTAGAAAATCTTTGTGTTTACTTTGCTTTTCTTTTTGTTGTTTCTTAAAATAAAACTTAAGTAATGGATTTTAGACCTTTAGTTTCTAATATAGGCATTTATTTTTTACACATCTAAAAATTTTAATTTGTTGTTTTATTATCCAGTTCAAAATCTTTATTTTATGCTTTATTGACCTGTATTTAGATGTGTGTTTAATTTTCAAATGTTTAGAGTCTTCTAGATTGTTATATTTCAATTGCATAATCAGATAAGTTACTCTGTATAATCTACCTAACTATAGATTTGTTGAATTTGTTTTTATGGTCTATCTTGTTGATTTGAAATTATTCTTATGGTCTATCTTGTTGAATGTGTCACGTGCACTTGGAAGAGGATGTGTATTCTGTGTATCTTGGGTGTGTTGTACTATAAACATCAATTAGACCAAGGTAGTTTATAGTGTTTGTCAGATTATCTATATCTTTACTAATATGTTTTGTTTAGTTTTTTAATCAATTGCTAAGAGACAAGTGTTAACATTCCCAAATATTATTTGAAATTTATTTCTCCCTTTAATTCTGTTAATTTTTGCTTCATTTATTTTGAGGTTATTAAGTGAACCTTCATTTAGAGTTGCTGTGTCTTCATGATAAATTGACTCAATGTGAAATGCGTCTATTTCTGGCAATACCATTTATCTTGAAGTTTTTCTTTTATTTGACATTAATATGGCAGCCAACAATCTTTGCGTTTGCTGTTTGTACATTATTTTTTCCACTCATTTATTTTCAACTTATCATTGTACATATAAATTGTGTTATTATACAATATGTAGCTGAGGGTATGAAATTGTTTTTATTCCTGTTTTGGTAATTTCTGCTTTTTAGTTGTTTACTTCATATTAATTAATTATTAATGTTATTTTATTTAGGCCTACCTTTCTATTATTTGTTCACCTCCATTTTATCTCTGTTCTTTATTTCTTGACTTCTTTTGGATTAATTAATATTTCATTAAAATTTCACTTCAATTTTGTTGCTAGCTTTTTGGTTATGTCTCTTTGTAATTTCTTAAATTTGGTACTCTAGTGGATTACAATAAATAACCTTGACTTTTCACGGTCCATTTTAGTTAATATTGTACCCTTCATGTAAAATGTGAAAATCTTACAATTGTATAGACCTATTTACCCCCCAAGGCTGTTTCTTATGCTACAGTAATCATATGTACTATATATACTTCTATCATAAAACTAAAAACTAATTTCTGCTTCCAACAGTCAAATGTACTTTAAAGAAATTAATACGAAGAATACATTTTACAATATCATTTCCCATGCTTTTTGTTGTTTTCAAAAGACCTCAACTTTTTTCAAGTATCATTTCCCTACAGCCTGAAGAATTTCTTTTAGCATCCCTTGTAATCTCCAACTACTGTCAATGAATATTCTTTTTGTTTCATCTGAAAGTTTTACTTTGCCTTCATTCTTGAAGGTTATTTTCATGGGATATAAACTTCTGGGTTGAAAGTTTTGTTTTTCCCTTAGCTTTAAAGACGTTTATCTTTTGTCTTATGGCCTTGCTAGTTTCTGATGAGTATTCAGAAGTCTTTTGAATTATTGTTCCCCTGTACGTTATATGTTGTTTTTCTATAGCTGTTTTTTAGATTTTCCTTTCATTTTTGTTTTTAACACTTTTTTAATTTATTTACTTTTCAAGTTTCCATCATTTCATGTTTTTAGCACTTTGTACATAATGTTCTTAGGGATAGTTTTCTTTATAATTATTCTGCCAAGGGCTCATTAACCTCCTTTAGTTACCATATTTATGTCTATGGCCAAATTTGAAAAAAATGTCCACCATCCATTCTTCAAAATTTTATCAAGGCATTAGATATACAACAAAAATTAACTATTTTAAAAAATATACAATTATTTTAAAGCTTATTGTATATTTTAAAGTATACAATTGGTGGTATCTAATACATTCACAAGGTTGTGCAACGGTGGTCTCTGGCTCAAAAATGTTTTCATTACCCCAAAGAAGAGCTTGTACCCATTAAGTAACCACTCTCCACCCTTTCTCCATCCAACCCCTGACAACCACCAGTCTGCTTTCTGTCTCTATGGGTTTATCTATTTCAGATATTTTATATAAATAAAATTGTACAATATATGACCTTTTGTGCTTGTCTTCTTTTGCTTAGCATAATGTTTCCAAGGTTAGTCCATGTTGTATTTAATAGTATGTGTCAGTACTTAGTTCTTTTTGCCAAATAATATTCCATTATATGGCTATATCACATTTTGCTTGCTCATTCATCCACTGGTAGACCTTTGACTTATTTTCACCTTTTGGCTATTGTGACTAATGCTTCTGTGAGCATTCATATGCAAGCATTCATGTGCAAATATCTGTTTAAATACCTCTTTTTAATTATTTTCCTCAGTGGCTACACCATTTGACATTCCCTCCAGCAATACATAAGGTCCCAATTTTTCCACATCCTCACCAACACATTTTTTTTGTTTTCTTTTAAATAGCCATCTTAGTGAATGTGAAATTGTATCTTTTTGAAGTTTTAATTTGTATTTCTCTTATAACTAATGATACCAAGCATTATTTTTCATGTGCTTCTTGGCCATTTGAATACCTTTTTAGAGAAATATCTTTCAAGTATCTTGACCATTTTAAATTGAATTATTTGTCTTTTTGTTGTTGAGTTATAAGAATACTTTATATATTCTGGATATTAGACTTTTAATAGATATATTATTTGCAAATATTTCTCCCATTCTGTTGGTTGCCTTTTCCCTATCTTTATAAGGTCCTCTGATGCACAAGAGTTTTTAATTTTGATGAAGTCTTATTTTGTGTGTGTGTTTGTTCCTTGTGCTTTTGTGATCTCAATTTCTTTTGTTCCAGTGTATATCTTTTATCCTCAGCAATTACAATTATATACACATTAGACTTTAGACATTGTCTTACAGTTTTATGAGGCTCTCTTATCTTCAGACTCTTTTCCTTTGCCATTTCCATTCAGTTTTTAAGTCCAAATATTTTTTCTTTTACATCATCATACATAGCTGCTTTAAAACCCATATATTCTAATTACAGTTGGTCTTAGTAGATTGTCTATTCTCTTGAGAGTGGATCACATTTTCCTAGTTCTTCAAATGTCAAGTAAATTTTTATTATATCCTGGAAGGCGATACTATAGATTCTGTTATATTCCTCCAAAGAATGGGCTCTCTTTCTTTTAGTAGACAGTTAACTTGGTTGGATTCAAGTTACAAAAAAATCTTTTTGGGAACAGCTCAGATCTCAATTCAGTGCCCTTTTCTTTAGCTGGACTGCTTTGATTCTGCCCACGTATGTGTGGTTCCATGGTTATCTAGAAATTTGGGCAGAATTTATTTCCAAAATGTGGGGCTCACTCTCTGGCTTTTTTTTTTTTCTGAATCCTTACCTACCTCGGTTTTCAGCAGAGGTAATTTCCCTGAACTCTGTCCTCTAGTTCTTTAGGTCAGAAAGTCTGTCTCTTTTCTGTTGGAGTTTTAGGCTTTAGCCTACTTTCAGACTAATACTTGCAATAATGAAAAAATGCACCTCATTCTTTTTCCTTTTGGCAAGTTTTGTCACTTATTTACAGTCTGTCTCATTTTGTTCACTCCCTAGTGTCTACAATATTTTTATGTTTTGTTCAGAGTTTAGGATTGCCATTCATAGGAATGTAGACCATGATGGGGCAGCTTACTCTGCCATACCAGATACAGAATTGCCTCTAGTTCATTGAAAATATTTCTATCACAACACTATATTTGATTATATAATAGCTATTTATGCTTTATTTTTCCTGTCAGACTATATTCTTGTTGTGCATAAAGAAGAGTCTTCTTTTAAAGTTGTGAAAATATATAGTCTTTTCCTTTTTTTTTTTTTTACTGTTTAATGAATTCCTTTTGGAAACTCCTGCTACCGCTTCTGAGATAATATCTCCATCACATAGACTCATATTTCCCCATTTAAGGGATTTGGTCAGTTGGAGACAGTTTATTTCTTTATGTTATTAAAATTTGAATGGCCCACATAAGCCAGAAACTGCCATGAGTCTCCTTTGTCGACATGTAGAGAGAAGTTTCCTGAAATGAAAACCTGTAAGGAGTAAGATGACCTGAGAGAAACGGAATGGAAGAGAGGATCTTGGTGGCATAATTTAACTTTAGAATTCCCTCTTGCTTAAAGCCAATTTCACTCCTTTGCCCTACAAATTACAAAAGTCATAAATATCTATGAGAAAAGAGTTTGCATTCATTTTCTGACACTGACAACATCTATAATACTAAATCCTCTATACCTGGAAAAGATAGATAATGAATGCTTGGATAATAAGTGAATGACTGATGATAGGTACATATACAATATTACTGGAAAGGTGTAGCCTCTGAGTGAGCATGGCACAGGCATCCCTAATTATCAACGAGGTCACTTATAGGGAAATCAAATGACCTTAGTTCATCTTTCAATGTTGTTCAGGACTGACCTGACCTCTGTCTGGAATCTGTGTATCCATTTTCACCTCTACCAATATCTAGGCAAGCAATGAAATAGACATTTGATTTTTGTGGACAGCCTTCTTATACATTTCCTCATTTTCAATAATAACAACAAACTGGTGACATGCATGTTTGCTCATTTTTTTTTTGCTTGTGCTAAGTGTTCCATTTTGAAAAGAAAGCAATTTGGCAGTGTTTAATGACCCTCTTTCTTAGTATCTTCACCTTGGCAGGTTTTTCTGTCTCTGTCAGACCTGTGAGAAGAAAGTTGTTGCTCAGTGATATGTTGTTCACAGCGTGGAAAGCCTCAGTCACAGGGTCTGTCTCCAGTAACATTTACAACACAGTGAGTACCATAACCAGCGGAGTTTGTGAAACCTCTTTCTTATGGCATGCCAAGAATTCAATCTGTTTCTGGTTCCTGCAAACTAACAAAAGCTGTTGCTATGTTATCACTTTAAAAGATGAAGCCATATAGTCATATGTAGGCTTCCCTTTATACAGTAAATACTACCCACTGATAGACCAAAAGCTTAGAAAACTGTATCTCAAAGGTTAATGTGTCTATTAGCAGCATGTTGACAATCTTCAGCACAAGGTGAGTACCTTGTTGATAATGACTAAACTAGTCTATATCGTTCCACTGATGTCAGCAATGGCTTAAAATTCCAACTGCTTTGATTGACCCAAGATTTAAATTTGATAGCAGAAACATAATTATAAGAGAAATAAAATTTGGGGGGGAAATTACAACTGTGATATAATTAATATGTTTCTAATACATAACTAATAAAAATTATAACAATCCATCAAGGATCTCAGAAGACGATGACAAAATAAAGGTTAAGATAAAAAAATTTCTTAGAAGAGGAAAAAATAGATTCTATGTGAAAAAGCATTTAACTTACTAATCAAAGTAATATAAATTAGGAGATATTATTTCTTTACCCATTATATAAGCAAAAATGTAAAAACAATGTTATTGACACAAGTAGAGTGAGGCAAACATTTTTTATATCAGTTGGTAAGCATGCAAACATAGAACCTTTATGGGAAAAATAGAAAAAAATTGTTTTCTGTATCTATTTATACATTAATTTTTTTCAGAAAATAATTTCAAGTTTATTAAAAGGATACACAAATATAACAAGAGGGATATTTGAAAAAAGAAAGAAACAAGGAAAGGAGGAACGATCAGAATAAAGAGGAGAGGGGAAGGTGAAGAGAGTAGAGAAGAGGACAGGAGAGGAAAGAAAAGGAAAAAGGAGAAGAAAGGAGAGATGAGAGAAGAGCAGAAGAGAAAGGGGATGGGGAAGAGAAAATAAACTAATGTTGGAGGCAACATGGAGCTGAAAATAAGTTTGAAAATCAATGCCTTGAGAACTTCACCAAGTTTTTAAGCCATTTACCAGTCAATGGGATAAGAAGAATCACTATGAAGAAAAACTTTTCTATCACAGTCCACTAAATCTTTTTAAATTACATGTGGATGCTTCCACACAAACCAATGGAAGTTCCCTTGCTTGCTTTTCAGAACCTCAGAGATGGATGCTGTGACGGTCTTCCAGAGACACACACTATAACTATTGGAACTTCTCCTCTCCCCACTTTGGAGAGAGGAGGTCATCTTTGTACAAAGTGATTTTTGTTGTTTTATTGAAATTAAAGTATGTGTAGAAGGGTGTATATAGATTATGAATAGCCAAAGGGGTAGACGGTATTGGTTATTAAGATATTGTATCTCAGCATCAAACCTAAGCTTCTCTGCTGTTTTCTGATGCTGGAGTTGGACCTCTGTAAAACACATTTCTCCTTTGCCAGCTGCATCTTGCTTAGGATCTGCTCATAGGGATGCTAGAAGGAAGACTTGAAGGCTGGAAGAGGAAGAAGCACTCATTTCTATTTTGCTTCTTGTTCCCACCATGTCACTGTAGCAATGGTTTGTTAGTTATAGCTTGTGCCAGCAGCATTGCTTCCAACGTGTAGTCAGTTCTCTCTAACCCTAGAACCAGCATCGCTGCATGTGCTCAGGAATGCAAATGCAACTGCAAGCAGCACCCCTTCCTCAGGGGTCAGAGTCCCGAATCCACAAGTTTCCTCCTCCATGCTCTTAGGTTTCTATAATTCCAACTTCTTCCCTTTTCTCTTCTCTGCAGGCTTAGAGGTGCAGTTACTTCCTCTGGGATACCTCCTTGTCACCTTTTTGCCTTGATACCTTATATTAAAGTTTCTCTGTAGAATAACTCTCCTGACTGAACCTGGACTGATACAATGGAAATAATATTTGTATCATAAAGCTGTGTGTGTGGTGTGTATTATATACTCTAATTCTCTAAACAAGTCTATGTATTAGTATATGTTTTGTATGTATTACGTATAAATATATTTTGTACATAATATACTTAGAATAGTATGTGGCACATAATTTATTCTCAGTAAATATTAGCGTTACTACTAATAAAAATTAATTGCACTGCTTTGAGAACTGGCATTTTGATGTATAAAAGTCCTGATTTCGGCTAATAGAGTTTATGTTAACTGCAAACTTCAAGACACTTTCAAAAAAGTGAAAAATATATATGGAGAAGGCAAGGGAGTTTACCTAAGTTTTCTGAAATGAGAAATAAAGTCTTTTTTTCACTGAAATAGCCTTGGAATCTTGATTTCCTTTCCTTTCCTTTCTATTCTTTTTGGATATCATATGGAATATGGAATATGGTGGTCCTAAATCTTGACATGCCAAGAAATATATGAAGCAAGAAGATAAACTACTATGCATTAACCTCTTGCTATGTACCAGCTAATTTTCAATATTATCCAGTGCACCTTCACCATAAATCTAGTGGGTTAGGTATTATTATTCGCATTTTGTAAATAAGAGAACACAGATGCAGAGAGCTTATAAATAGCTAGTCTTGTGTTACATATACTGGCAGAGGCAGAGCTAGGATGTGAAATGAGATTCGTATCTACAAATACATAAATATCATTAGAAAGGAAAAGTCAGGGTATGCGCACATTTATGCGGAAGATTGCAACAAATATAAGAGGTAAAGAGTTAAAGTCCACACAATGTTGAAAATTTTTATAATCCAATGAGAAAAAACTCCAGGCAGCTCAAAGAAGAAACTTGAGCAGAGTCACACAGCAAGGGTGTGCTACAATCAGAGTTACAACTTGAGACTGATCAGTAGACAGTAGTCTTCCATCTAAACCTCACTTATCATGGAATTAACACCCCTGCTGCTCATTTGAAAGAATAACCCAACTCCAGTCATGAAATCCATTGGCTTATATGAACTGTGAACTCTGTGGGATTAAAAAAATCCCTTTCATCTACTAGAGGAATAAAACACATTATTTACTAAAGTTTAATTAGACACATAATGACTTCTTCATAGGGAGAAAGAAGAAAGAAAAATCTACATTTCCAAGTGCATGGAATGATATTGCCAGAGGAGATCTGGTAAAGAGGGCCATTAGTGGTCATTCGCCTTTGTCTGCCAGGAAAAATTAACTTTTGTCTTCTTACAAAAAGGTTTACCCTGAAAGGTTTCTATTGATGTTATTGAAGTAAAGAAATTCTCCGCAGGTAAATTTTACATGGGGATATGTTATTTAATGCTAACAGGATATAGTAGGGAGAATTTTCATGGAAGCATGTCAATGCTACACATGAAGAAATATTTCCATGTGGGACTGGCTTGAATCCCATTAACGTAGGTATTTTGCAATCTAGGAGTTCCAGGAAATGCAAATTATCCATTTCTAAAAGTATCAATTTTTAAAGGTTTTAAGTTTACTCTGTCATAGACTCTATTAAGCACTGTATTAGTCATAGACTAGGTTTATGCTGTGATAACATAAACTCATAATATCAGAAGCTAAAGACAACGAAGGTTTTATTTTCTCCTCATATGGAGTCTCTTCCAGGCATGGCTGGCTCTCCAGAGCAGCCGCCCATGTGATAACTTCGTCCTCCAGGCTTCTTTAACTTCATGGCACCAGCACACTGATATGAGCCTCCACAATCATTGTGTAGCGAAGGGCAGACTGCAGAGTGCAGCACTAGCAATGAACTATTTCTACTTAGAAGTGACACAGATTATCTACACTCATATTCCATTGGCTGTGTCATGTGACCACACCTGGCCTCAAGGACATGGGGAAAGCAAACCAGATAATGGCAAAGTGTGGCAATGCCTACCCAGTGTCTCATTTACACTTCCCACAACCCTGTGATGTAAATACAATATTATCTTCTTTTTGCAAATAAGAAACCTGAGTCAGAGTCATTAAATACATTTCCTGGTGTCACAGAGATATACAGTGACAGAACTAGGATTCAAACATCAGTTGGCTAACCCCAAAAATGTGCTCTAGCCACTGTGCCTTCCTACGTTCCTGGATGCATTTTGCATGGGCTCCTGAATGGATGTCTACTTTCTGCCATGATTATTGCTCTCAGGAAACACTCCCCCAAGAATAGAGTTGAGAAAAGTTTAAAGTAACTTTGAGTCTCTATCTCAGCAAGAGAGAGGAACAACCCACCAGGGATCGCACTAGTAATGTTGGAACAGACTACTTAACCTTTTTAATTTCTTCGAGTTTTTTTCTTTTACCTCCTGTATTTTCCAGACCAATGAGCAGGAAAACCTTTATAGGGAAAAGGATTGTGTGAGCTTGTCTTTGGGTGAAGCAAAGAAGACAATGTCTAGGGAGATGACACTCCTTCTCTACAGTCTTTTGTGCAGAAAATCCACCCTCCTATAGCCACCAACAGATAGAGTGGTGGTAACCTTAGAGAGAAGAGAGTAGACTGTGTCCCTGAGGTCTGCTGTAGGAAACAGAAACAGCCCTCCCTGGACTGGGAAATGCACCTGAACAAAAGCAAGGCTCTGCTGCTCTGACCTATCCACATTAGGATGTGGTTTTGTTTCTCTGGCATTGAAATGGGAGGGCAAGGTTATCTGCTGTTCTCTTATGACCTCTGTCACATTTATTGTGACACATACCTAGTACGTCTAAGGGATACTACTAGCTTTAAAGAATTTATAATCTGGTAAAGCACATGATACACGAGCACAAATAAGGACAAATGGCAGATGCAAGAGGTCCAAGCAAAGTGAAAGAGGAGAAATTGATTACATCTGGAAAGACAGACCCTTAAAGAGTTCATGGGAGTGAGCATCTACACCTAGAATGGGCTTGGAGATAAGGACAGAAGCTATGCTGGTACAGACAAAAGGCAAAACTATATAAAAGAGAGCAAAACAATTAGAAAAGGAATGAGGTGCCTCTAGTCCCAGCTACTCATGAGGCTGAGGCAGGAGAGTGGCATGAACCCAGGAGGCGGAGCTTGCAGTGAGCCGAGACCGCGCCACTGCACTCCAGCCTGGGCGACAGAGCAAGCCATCTCAAAAAAAAGAAAAAAAAGAAAGAAAATTAAGTTAAATTTAAAAAAGAAAGGGAATGAATACAAAAAGGCCTAGCACTGATTTGAGAAAAAGTCAGCAACTCAATTTGGATAAAGCATCCAATTGGTAAAAGATTTATATCAAGATACATAGGGAAAACTATGTTGGAACTAAGTCATAGAGATCTTGGAAGATTTTTTCTTGTGAGAATCTACTGGATGGCTTAAGTTAGCACATTAAGACCAAGACCCCTACAGTAAAAAATATAGAGTATCTGATGTTGCCAAAGAAAAGAAGTTAGACTGCGTACTCAGGTTTCAATTATAACTCCACCACTTAATCACTATGAAACTTTGAGAAAATTATTTAAATTCTCTGTACTTCATTTTCTCACATTTGAAATGGGAATAATGTTAATTAGGGGTGTTGGGGATTCAGTTATATAAGAGATGTGAAGAGATCAAAATCATACCTGGCACATGGTAATCAGTCAATTAATGCTAATGTTAATTAGCTGCTCTTATTCCTTGACACATACTATCTCCCTCTTCATTTGGGATATGGCAATAACTGACACAATATTAATTTCCCTGTAGAAAGGGTTGGCACTCAGCATAAATGTTAAGTTCACTCACAACTCCCTGAACTTAAAGTTAATTCTCAAGTTAACTCAAATCTGCTAAAAACACAGAACTCATTTACAGGCTAGAAAAGAGCAAAGATGGGCTCAAAAAAAAAAAAGTCACTTTAGAGACTACCCACACAATGCTACTCACTAAAGTGTTGTGTCTCAGAGTGATTCCCTTTTATTTTACAACATACTAACAAACGTAGAGATAAACTAAATGTGCCTGTTGACAGCCTCTACGGAGCTGCCAACTGAATGGAGCATCTTTGAGGTAGAATAAGGTGTTAAACCATTATCATTGTCACTGGTGTTTTGATTGGGTGAAAGGGCTGGTTATAGATTTGGTCTCTACACATATTCTCATGCCTCCTCTATCATAAGCCAGAGGCTAGGGAGAACATCTTTTTTCTAGGCTTGACTCAACACTTCTAGACCCTCTGCTTACTTCAAATTTAGGGGAAGGCATACAAAGTTACCTAAATGACTTGAATGTAAAACGTAGGCAATACATTTTTTTGTTATTGTTGTTTAGAAAAAAAAAAAGGTAGTTTTCTCAGGTCTCCCAAATGCTGTACCTGTAGCCAACACTAAATAACTTGCTTAAAATGTGGCCAACTGTGCCATTTATTTTATTTAAATTGTGGTAATAAGGAGCTGAGTCATTATAAAGACTGAAAACTCTGTCTTAATTTCTTTTTGATCATGCAATTTCACAGTGACTAGGAAAAAACAGTTCAAGACAGAATAGCATAATAAGAATGATAGTTGTGGAGATTCAGAATATTTAAAAGGAATTGTTTGGCCAAAAGGGTGAAGGCTGAGAGGTGACACAGTAAACATCTCAAGTATTTTTTCTCCTTATGAGAGAAAAAGTAGCACTGATTGAGTTTCTAATATATTTTTATGTACTATGCCATGGATTTATATATGCTTTCATGTCATCACATAAGAATCTCATATAATAAACAAGGGAACAGAGGCTTGGAGAGGTGAAATTACTTACCTGAGATTAATCAATTAGTGGATAACAGAGACAGAACTTAGTTGATTAAACAGGTAGTTAATCAAGAGAAAATATATTTGATAACAGAGCTGTTACTTCAGAAAAATTGGTTGCTTCCTCGTGTTTATTATAATAGCACTTGAAATTTACAAAACAAAGCAGAACAGAAAACTTCCTTTATCTTGACATTTATATTAGATTCAAATATATCACTAGGTAATATAAGGCCTGGAAAATATTTCTTAACTAGTGTTTTATGATATAAAGCTGCACATGTGGGACACGAATTCTAAAGCCCTGAAATAACGAGGGAGAGGGTGCATATCTGTTCTTAAGGTTATTCACAACACAATGCTTAAAGAATTGCTTTGAATTAAAAATGTCAAAATCAATGTTACTTGGCTCACTCTCTTGAATCTTTTCAATTCTGTACTAACTAGCCAAACATATCACTTCAAACAAAGATAACAAAAATCCATTCTTTCCATATTTATATGAAATTTAATTTCTTCTGCTCCCCCCCACATTTTCAAAACGCCTGAACCACAAAATGAAGGGAATGAGTAACAACAGTGGTTTGGACAATGCCTTCGTGAACTTTCCTATCAGGAAAATGGTTTATAAATAAAGTCTAGCTAAACCAAGATAATTCATTAATTTAAATATAGTCATTCTTTCTTATTTGGCTCCTAAGATTAGTTCTGAATTCTGACTGATGTCCACACCATTGCTTACATGTTATTCTGCCCTTTCTCATCGTGGAGGCAAGCTCTGAACCCAGAATCATTTCTATGCAACAAACAACAGTGAAGCACTTTCTCCATACCAGGTACGGGGCTGGACACTCAGGAGAAAGATGAACAAGCAGACCCTCTTCTCAAGGAGCTCACAGTCCCTGTGTAGTGAAACAAATCATTACCATATATTGTGTAACAATAGAAAGTGGCCCAGAAAAGGGAGAAAAGTTGGATTTGTGGGAGATCGTCTTGAGACTGTGGAATCTTAAGAGAAGAAAACAAGTTATGGGATTAACAGGAGAGAAAGAGACTTGCTGCTGTACCAAAGAAAATGCTTAAATGTCCATCTCTGGGGAAGACTTAGATCTTATTGTCTGTAGAATCTTACCTGGGAAGTTTTTTAAACTTCCACATGAGAGGACTAATTTAATCATAACTTGAAGCAGCAGCAACATAGGACATATTTATTTATAAAATCTTTCTCTAGACATTGATCTTGTGAGAGTGTGAAAAATCAGACAGATTTTCAACTTATAAAAGGAACAGCCCTTTGTATGTGTTATTTTAATCATGTAATTTGGCATCTATACCTGAGAAATAGCAGATGGACCTTACAGGATAGAGCAAGCAACATGGATAATTTTTTCCTTCTTCTTTTAAAATAGCTTCCAATATAAATATTAATAAATTCTAAAAAGACTATTTAGCCATCAACAAGATCTTCTTTATTTTTCTGTTGTCTGGAAAACCCTTAAGCAAACTCATTTATTTTCTTTAACTATCACAAAGTAGTCACAATTCTTTAGGGATTTCTTGCTTAGCATTCTAACCATGTGTGTGCCTCAAGGTATTCCTTTCAATGGGATGAATTTAGACTACTTATCAGAGGAAACAAAGAGGCAGAGGAAAACAAGGAAACAATGTAATAAAAATGTAATAAATTACATTTTTAGGAAGGAAGGAAAAAATGTAATAAAAAAGAATCTAGGCTGGGTGCGGTGATTCATGCTTATAATCCAAGCACTTTGGAAGACCAACATGGGAGGACTGCTTAATCCCAGGAGCTTGAGAACAGCCTGGGCAACATAGTGAGACCCAGTCACTACAAAAAAAAAAAATTAAAAATTAGCTGGGTGTGGTGGCATGTGGCTGTAATCCCATCTACTTGGGAAGCCGAGGCAGGAAGATCGTTTGAGCCCAGGAGGTTGAGGTTGCCATGAGCCATATTTGTACCACTACACTTTAGCCTGGGCAACAAAGCAAGGTCCTGTCTCTTAAAAAAAAAAAAAAAATGTAAACCACAAAGTCATTCTGAGTTGAAGCCATCCTCTGGAGTCAGGCTTCCTGAATGTGAATCTCACCTTTACTGTTTATTACTTAATAGATCTTGAGCTACTTACTTACCCAAGGCCTTCTCCTCTCATCTATGTGGGCCTAATAACGAAACCTACCCCTATGAAGTTGCCATTTGAAATAAAGAGAAAAGCCACATCATACAACTTAGCACAGTGCCTGCCATAAAGCACATAATATTAATTTATCTTCTATTATTTCAAAAAAGCCCAATGTTCAAATTGAGTGTCTTTGGATGAACAAATGTTATTCTCTCTAAAAGGGATGGGTTGATGTTTGTTCAAGACTCTCCACACCCTTAGGTTCCTTCTGCCACCTGCCAATATCCCTGCTGTCATTTCCTGTAATCATTCATTCTTTAATGATCTCTTTTTTCTATTTAATTTGAATTTATTTAGAAAAACATAGGTTTTGCTATAAAGGAGGCACCACTTTTCTCAAATAAAAGTACTAAAATATCCAATAAAACAAAACAAAAATACCTTTCCTAGAGTCTCTAGATTGATACAGAACACCAGGCTATTTACCAAAAGTAGAGTTTACATATATAAATTTTGCAAGGGTAAAAATATTCCTTGAGCAGGATTTACAGCATAAGCAAAAGTGTAGAGTCATAGTTGTAGAATTTTAGGATTCAAAGTGATCTTAAAGAATGCCAAGTCCAATGTCTTCATTTTACAGCACAGAAAACTAAAATCCAGAAACAATGAGTAGCTTTTCTTTTTTCTTTTTTTTTTGAGACGGAGTCTTGCTCTGTCGCCCAGGCTGGAGTGCAGTGGCGTGATCTCAGCTCACTGCAAGCTCCGCCTCCCGGATTCACGCCATTCTCCTGCCTCAGCCTCCTGAGTAACTGGGACTACAGGCGCCCGCCACCACACCTGGCTAATTTTTTTTTTTTTTTTTGTATTTTTAGTAGAGGCGGGGTTTCACCGTGCCAGCCAGGATGGTCTCAATCTCCTGACCTCGTGATCCGCCTGCCTCAGCCTCCCAAAGTTCTGGGATTACAAGCGTGAGCCACCTTGCCTGGCCGACAATGAGTAACTTTTTAAGAAAGTTTAAGCCAGTTCATGAGCTAAAGGACTCTGTCACAAGTCCTCTGAGGTGCAGTCAAGTGGCCTTTTGTTGGGCCTAGAATAGGCTAATAAAACCCCACGTAGCTCCAGCATCCTAAGGAAAACAGAGAAGAACGGAGAGACAAGTACCGTTTCTCAGGCCCTGCCCCAGAATAGACCCCTGCCACAGTGGAGAAGTTGGGGCTGCTCTACCTTTGCCTCAACCCCCATGGTTCTGGTATGACAGTAAATCAGAACTGATAGGCATGGTGACCCAAAACTGTTCACACTGAATAGTGAGAAGCAGATTCACTGTGCATTGGTTATCAGCGTTTCCGAGTCAAGTCACAGAGAAGCCCACACACAAAACAAGTTACCTGAAATGCATTTCTTACACACAGGCAGCAAGGGACAACAGAAGCCTAGGGTCCATTGTGAGGCATTCCTGAAGGCTCGGGAATGCTGCCTGGTGCAGATAGAGTCTTTTCTACATATGTCCCACTTGCACCACAGCTGAGGGACCCCCAAAAGGCAGGCTGCCCCGGTTATATACCTCAGGGTCACATGACCCACTGGGCTAAGGAACTGAGTGACATTCTTTTTCTAAAGATGGACTGGAACAGAAACCAGGCTCTTCTAGCCAGTCCTTCTTCATCTCAGGCTGTTGCATTTCCAACACATTCTACAGTTATTCTTAAAAACTAAAAGTAGAATAGGGGAGAACTGGGGAATTAGGGTAACCCAAAGAACTATCCTGCAATTAGTCCAAGATTGCAGGACCTATTCAACCAATTAAACCTGGGAGAGAGATCGTCTTCCCTTGGTAATATGAGTGACAACGAGGCCTGTTTCAGGCTGCCTACAGTCAATTTGTCCATCATACAGAGAAAGTCTTTCTGTAATAGGACAGAATGAAGTCAACAAGTTTAAAGAAAAACAAGAAAAGTCAACAAAAACAACGAGTGAGCTGGAAAATGATGACAATATATGATGACATAGTTAAGCCACCCAAACCCCACCATGCAGAAAGGCCATTCTTCCTTGGACTTCCTGGCCACATGAGCCAACAAATTACCTTTTCAGCTTAAATGGATCTAAGATAGATTATTTGTATTTGCAATGGAAAAGGTCCTAATGCAAATACTTATAAGTTTTTTTACTACTATATACGTAATATCATTACCCACCTAATTTGACAGCATTTGTTTAGTGATTCACCTTTATTTAATCTTTTCAGAGAATTCAGCCTAATTTTTACATGAACAATAGCTCCATTTCTTTGTACACTCATATTTTATTGGTTTTATAATAATTATATAATTGCAATAATAAATGCAACTGGCATAATTAGGCTTGTGAACAAATAAAATGGACTTTTTGGAAGCTTAAAATCCAACCTGTGGGAGCAGAAGTGCTTGGCACAGTAGAGAGTAGTCTACTGTTCAGGAGTAAGTGGAGTGCCAAGGGCTTCCGATGCTTATGCTTTTTACAGGGGAAAAGAAGAACATTGATTAACCCATCATGATAGTTAAGTAGAGACTGGTTACAAGAGCTTTTGTTTTACATTCTTTTATTTCACACCCTTAGCACATTACCAGGTACATATTAGGAGCTCAATAGATGTTTGTTCAAGAAAATATTTCTATAAATACTTCTGGAGCTCCTACTCTGGGCAAAGCTTTGTGCTAATCACTGGTGGGGAAACAAAGAAGTATAAATGTTATTTTCAGCTTTCACAGAGCTTATGTGTAGCAAGGGAGGATATTAATTAAAAATTGCCTCTGGCTGCCAGTAACAGAAAGCTGAAATAACAGTGTTTAAACAAATTAGGTGCTTATTTGCTCACATAACGTGAAGCCCTGAAGTTTAGCAGCCCAGGACTAGTATAATTATTCAGTTAAATTGTCAGAAGTCAAGGCTCCTTCTATCTTCCTGCTTTATCATCCTACAGCACACTTTCTGCCTTCAAAGCCACCTTATGGATTGTATTAATCAGAGTTCTCCAGAGTAACAGAACAGGATATGTATACATATAGAAAGAGATTTATTATAAGAAACTGGTTCATGAGATTATGGAGGCTGAGAAGTCCCGAGCTTTGTAGTCACCAAGCCCAGGAAAGCTGATGGCGTAGTCTAGTTCAAAAGTCAGCAGGCTTCAGACCCCAAAAGAGCTGATGTTTCAGTTTGAGTCCAAAAGGAGGAAAAGGTCAGCCTTTTGTTCTATTCTGGTCTTCAGCTGATGGGAGGAGGCCCATAGACACTGGGGAAGGCAATCATTCAGCCTACCAATTCAAATGTTACTCTCATCCAGGAACACCATCACAGACATACCCAGAATAACGTCCACCTGAATGCATGGGCACGCTGTGGTCCAGTCAAGTTGACACACAATTAACCATCACATCAATCCAGTTGGTTGCTAGAGCTCCAAACCTCAGAACCAATTATCAGATTTCAGGGAGGAGAAATGTATACTAAGGGACACATTTGTCAGTGAGTTAATACACTTTTGAAACCTTACTCTACTTTTCATGTAATTTCTTGTTGACATATCATTGGCAAGAACCAATTATAATTTCATGAGTACACTTAGCTGAAAAAGAAAGAGCTGGGGAAATATCTTCTTTAAACTGAAATCACTGTCACCCAAATATTAGGTTGGTACAAAAATGATTGTGGTTTTTGCCATCCCTTTTAATGAAAAAATTGCAATTACTTTTGCGCCAACCTAATAAAACTGGGGTTCTGTGACTAATGAAAAAGAGCAAACTGACACTGAAGGGCTACCAGCAATCTCTTCTACAGGGAGCTAAATTATGTGAAACTCCAAATTCTTCATGAGGACTTCAGACTAACAGCAGACATGAAGCCTTCCTTAAAAATAATTAAATGCAAGTTCATGCAGAGGAAATTTAATAGAGAAGAACATTTATTGCCCCTCAACATAAAGCAGAGAGTCAAATGGGCACAGAATAATAAATGGTTTGCTTCCTAAAAACCTCATTATTGCCTTACGTATTTCAAAATCATCTTCATTGGTAAAAGGCTTTCATTCAATTTCTAATTAAAATTCTAACGTTCAGAAGCCACTTTAGTCTGAAAGGCAAAGCACAAATGGTTTAGGATAAAAAGACGCCCCATGTCGCCGGGCGCGGTGGCTCACGCTTGTAATCCCAGCACTTTGGGAGGCCGAGGCAGGCGGATCACGAGGTCAAACCCCGTCTCTACTAAAAACATACAAAAAATTAGCCGGGCGTGGTGGCGGGCGCCTGTAGTCCCAGCTACTCGGAGAGGCTGAGGCAGGAGAATGGCGTAAAAAAAAGACGCCCCATGTCATGACACATTTCTCAAGAATGACTACAACAGCATTCCCCTGAAGTGTGAATGTGACTTTAGTCTTACCACATGCATGGCCCAAAGAGTAGAATTCCAAAGCATCTAAATAAATTGGAGCCCCCAGGAGTGATAAGTACTACGTTTATCTCACTGCCTTCCTCCCTTTGACAGCCCTTCTCCTTGTTAATAAGCATTTTTTAGGTTCTTAACCTTGCAACAAGCCTCGTTTCTCAGATCACTAATGATTACCTCCTCTTGCAGTGACATGCTCAACAAACACTCCATTTTGGATCCTGAAAAACTTGTGAAAATGAAACAACACCAGATTTTCTCACTGACATCACCCTGCTTCTAGTGACAGATCTGAAATGCCTGTGCATGCTAAATTTGGTGTTAAAAAAAACTTTAGCTGGTGTTCAAACTGTCAGAAACGCTGTGGAGGGCCCTGACTTGTAACAAGATGTGGCTTATTGTTTTGACAATTCTCGTTTTTCCTCCTTCTACGTCCTGCAAGGTTTTGAAAACATAGGTGAGATTAGAGTAAAAGATTTTCCATCTTCCCTTTGGATCAACAATTCTCATTCTTTGGGGAACTCACCTTTTGCTTCATTCTATGATACACCCTTCCTTTCACCTTCTGAAGACATTTTATGGCAGGAATTTACTGTTTCAATTTCAATTAATTTTGTTTTGACAATCTCTTGACACTATTTTATGGTTGAAGACACCCTGGGGTGTGGCAAAACCAAGATTGTGAATTACTGCTCTCTTTGTTCAAAGAAAACAGAGTTGCCCCTTTATGAGAAGGCCAAGATAAAAAAGACTAGAAGGCAGTAATTTGAGACTGCAAATTCTCTAACAGGACTCCAAATTTGTTATTAACTCCACCTTCCTTAATGGAAAATATAGAAGAGAAAATTGCAACTGATGAAGAATGATTTAAACTCCTGAAAAATCTTGAAAGGATTCTGGATTTTTTTTTATTTTTAAGAGAAATTTTATTTCCTTTTTCATGACAAAAATAAAAGAGAGGAAAAGGAACTTCTCTAAAATTTTTGAAGCATTATGACAAGGAGATGCTTATATCATTAATCTCAAGGCTCTATGGTGTAGTAAAATTATTTTCAAACTGCCACTTGGAACCGTTTAGACAAGAAGAATATGTTAGGGGATTTAAGGGAGGAGTCGCTATCCTGGAGGCTTGAACGAGAGAAGATACACACACAGAGGCACACAGAAACAAAAGAAACACGAAACTGTGGGTAAGAAACTTATTTTATTACTTGTTCTTCCATTAACCAGCTTTATAATTATGGGCAAGTCAGTGTTTGTCTGTCAAATGAGAAGGTTAGATGATAATGAGGTCCATTCAAGTCCTAAGTTCCATGCTTTTACGACTTTTATAGTTTCAGGTCTACAGAGAAGAGGGGAGAAACAGACTTTGGGATTGCAAGAATTATAATGATCTTGGACGAAAGCCGGTCGTCTTTCATTATGAAACCCTCTTCTGGAATACAATTAAAGATCAGGTGAGGGGAGGAAAGAAATGCAGAGGAAATTTCATAGAGAAGAACATTTATTGCCCCTCAACATGATTTAGAATAACTAAATTTATTCTGCCTGTACCTGAAGAGAATATTGTGACTTTGGAGATGGATTCACTCTTCCTATTTAGCTACATATTGAGATAATACATTCATTTTTGTGTCCCCAGTGGAACATGGCTGGAGACAAGAATAGAAAGGAGATCACCCAAAAGCACCCTCAGCAAAATGCTCCATGCTTCCAGGCCTTGGGGGAAGTCTGGCTAATATTCATGTCCAAGTGGCCCTGGAATCAGGGACATAAGCATAGAAAATTGTCTGTAGAAACCAGTGACCCTCTAAGCATAACCAAGCAAAAGAGGAAGACATTTTCCCCATAGGCTGGGACAGTGCAAAGTGCAGGCATTTCTAGAGCAGTTATGTTGCTTTCTTTATTCATCCATTCGTTCTACCAGTGAGTATTTGTTAAATATCACACTCTGTGAGAGATGCTACGGAAATGCAAAAAGGAAAAAGGAATCATGAAGTATCCACACTTTATAGGTGGAGGCATTTTCACAAGCAGAATAACATGTCAAGTGCAGGGATAGGGAGGTATATGGTTTCCTGTAGTTGCACAAAGAGAATATTCACCATCCGGTTTGCAGTAGGTCATCAGAAGACTTCCTGAAATAGCTGATATTTAAAGAAAATCTTAAAGTGAGTAAAAAATAGCTATTGAAAAGACCTGAGAAACTGGGGGCAATATTACCCCAGGAAGAGGAAAAGTGTACAGGTGAGAATCTGCATAGCCAGGCCCGAGGACAGTGGAAGGACTGTTAGTCACAAAAACCCTCCCAATGATTCATTCTCTGCCTCACCCTCTGTGAGCCAGGGTGTGGTTAGGATGGATGTGGTGAGTAATATTGGGTGCACTGGAGGATTGCTTGCACCTGAACAAGGCAGAAAGCATCTCACCCTTTTCTTTCTCTACCTGAGGAGTGAAAGTGAGTAGTCAAACACATTTCTGAGCTCTGTCACAGCTTCATTTTTCTAAATCTTACTTCTGACAGTCTTCTGCTTAAAACCTAATCATCTGGTTTTTCTAGATTTACACAGAATAATGGCTGCCTCTTAACTCTAATTCTTTCTAAATATTCACCCAAAATCCACCTGGATAAATATAAGCAGCAAATAAAACGACCCATAATCTATGCTTTCTGCAGGAAACAGAAAATACAATAATGTGAGCTTAAAACACTGGCAAGTAGGGAAATTTTTTAAAAATCCAGTTTAGGGGAAGAGTAAGGCAGAGATATGAAAGAGGCCAAAAGAAAGAGGAAAGAGGAGCAGGGGCCACAGGAGAAATAGGGTAACAGAATCCAAATAGAATTCCCTCAAAAAGCTAAATCCCCACCATGCAGTGGAAAATACCAGGAACAAATGTAGAATCTGGTAGATCTGAGTACTGGCTAGAAAGGAAAGAAAAGAAGAAAGAAAGGAGAGAAATGAAAGGATTTGCATGTAATCAGGACCCAAAGCAGCAATATTGGAAACTAACACTTCTGCCTGGGAATGGGGCAACTTGAGAAGGAAACATGCCCCATGGACACTTATTTGGTAGTGAAGGTAAAAAATATATATATATAAAAACAAGAAATTGAGATTTCTGGTGTGTGTGCACATGTGTGTGTGTGAGAGAGAGAGAGAGAAAGTGAGAGAGAATCACAGAACAGAATACACAAAAATTTTCCACACACGAAAATAGCTAAATTAATTAGAGAAACTGCACTTCACCATACTAAATGAAGAGGGTAGTCTTGAACTAGGGAGCTTGATAAGCCTGTCAAAACTTTCATTTTTGTGTGCATACAACTGCTATTGCAGGTCTAGAAAATTAGACATTCAAAATAAGTATGAAAAGTAGATAATATCCATACAAAGTCAGACAAAAAAGAAATGAAGTAAGAATTAAAATGTACCAGCTGTTAAAAATGCTCCCCAAAATGTCAACCATGAAGCAGAACAAAACTGCAACATAAGAGCTCCATCTGAATTAAATATCTGAAAACAAGAATCTGTATATGTAAAATAAGTATCTCAAATCAGAAAGGTAAAACTCATAGCAAATATGAACAAAAATTAGGAAGATGTAAAATGACTGAACACAGGAAAGAAATAGTAGAAAAATAAAATTCACCCTAGAAGTGAAGACAACATTACAAATTGCCTGAATGAGAAAACATTGGATTGAAATTTAGTAGGGACCATTGAATAGTCAAGAAAATAAAAATAGGGCAAAGAATAAAAATAATGAAAAGGAAATAATTTAAAAGGATCAAGGGAAAGTATTTGGCATAGGCAAAGCAGATGCAATATACATATAATTGGAGTCTCTGGGGGACCAAAAACAAAAAAACAACAACACAACAGAACAACATTTTAGATCATAATCCACTTTTTTTCAGAAATAAAAGACCTATTTGCATAAATTAAAAGGACCTATGGTGTATAATGTGTAGTGAAAATTGTCCTCATGGTCTGCAAAGCAAAACAACAACAAAAAGCCCCAGATTATTTATAAAAGAAATCAAATTGGCATAAGATTTCCCTACTGCAACATGCAAAGACAGATAACAGTGGAGAAACATTTTCAAAAAACTCAAAGAAAGCACAAGCCAAGGATTTCATATCCAGCTAAGCTGTCCTTCAAGTGTCAAGGTTATAGAAACACATTTTTAAGATATGCAAGAATCTAGGAATACTGTACATGTGCCCTTTACAAGAAAATCTACTAGAGGACAAATTTGTCTTAAGTAGAAATAACTGAGGAAGCTTTTTTAAAGGCAGAGAAATGAAAAAGAAAGGTGAGGGTCAAAGTATGTAAGTTAAAGCTCAGAAACCAAATAGTCAAACTCCAACTAAGAAAAAGGAGAATGAAGAACATTTTTTACCTGCTAGTGTATAGATAACTACTAGAACACAAATAAAAGTACTTCTAAGTACAAAAAGATGTAAGAAAAAGTAAAAAGAAGAAAATAATAGACATTGACCGATAGATGCTGTGAAATACCACCCAAGTCCTCCTTCACTGATTGAGAGAAAAGTATAAAAGCCCAGCTCCCCTTTTTACTCTAACTCAGGATAACTCTGAAAGTCCGTCTTAGCTTCAGAGGTTTCTATGGGTTTGGCTGAGGCCTTTATTGGGTTTGCATCACTGCAAAATTTCACTTTCTTCCTTATCCCCCTTCCTTTACCTTCCTTCTACAGGTGTTCATCAAAGAGTATCTACTAATACACACCTAGCATGCTAATCTGCATCTCATAGTTTACTTCCTAGAGAATGTAACCAGTGATGGTTGACAAGAAGTGGTCTTGCAGATGCTAAAATTGAATTTTGGAGCTGGATCACTTACCAGCTAGGTGGCCGGCAATGAGAACCCCATTACTGATGGTTAATCAAGCATAAAGCAGCAGTGAAAAACTTTCACTGGGGCAATCTGGGATGGTGTATTGTTTAATGGGAATGCACTAATTGCTGAAACGTATCAGCCATTGGGAAAAAATGAAGGAAACAGAAGCTCTAAGGAGAGTGGAATTGGGAGACCTATTGCTAAACTATTGCTAAACTTGATGGACACCCTGGGGAAAGATAACATCATCAAATCATAATCAATAATCACCAAATGAAATCTAAATGTGAAAGGCAGAAAGCTTCCTTGGTAGCATAACAAAGACTTTCTAATCACTTGCAACAGAAAGGTAGTGAAACCTAAGGATTGGTTTTAAGATTTAATAATAAGAGTAACTGTGTTCCAAAGAAGGTTAATCTCTATCATGACACATGAGATGGCAAAATCTGAGTTGATGGACCTGAAAATCTTGAATGCCCTAATTCCGCTGAATCCTTTGAGATGAGAAAGTAGCCTACTCCTCCTACTGAGCATCAGTACATTCTCTCAACTCTTGGGTAAGGGAGTGAGAAAATCACATTAAACAGAATACACACAACTCCTCCCCCACAAAAAGAGAACAATTGATTAGAGAAACCACTTCACCATTCCAACAGAGGAGGGCAGCCTCTTCCTGATATAGGTGCCTCTCCTTTAAACAATCAGCACCCACTCATGATCTTTCATTATCTCATTTCTTTGCTTTTAAGTCCAAACCTAGAGTTAAGTCATAGGCTATCCCAACCAGGAGTGTGTTGAGCCTGGAAAAAGGTGGGAGGTGACTGCACAGCTGCATGACTTAGTCAACGTGTACCAGAAGGAGCTGGAAGAGCACAAATGAGACTGATTACAATAAAATGTTTTGCCAAGGGCAAAAGAAAAAAACTTGGATAAGAGGAATTTATCAGTATGGGAGTATTTAACAGCCTGGCAAAAAGCCCTGGGAAGATGGTACAAACACACTGTAAGGATGGCCACTAGAAGTATGAAAAAAGCAATGGCCCCCGTGTGGTGAGAAAGAAATTCCAGAATTTTTGTGGCAGGTAGTAGAAGAAGCAAAAGAATCAAAGAAGTGGGCATGTTAGAGTGGATATATTATGTAAAGTTAGAAAACTCACCAGATAGTGATATTCCATCAATGAGGCCAGGGGATACACTATTTGTCAAAGGGCTAAGGAAGGAGCTGGTGAGAGGGACATCAGTGTCATTGAGATGTTCATTAATGCTTGTTAGTGTAGGGCTGACAGCAGAAGATGCCATTCCCAACCTATAGCTCTCTAATAATAATGAGAATGATAAAACTTCAAAACAAAATACTAAATAGCAATGTGTGGGCTTCGTCAGCAGCCTTAAGGATGAAGCTATTTGTAACAAGTGGTAAGATTGAAGCAGCAGCCAAGAAGAGCTGATATGGAGAGGGTTATGAGATGGTATTCCTAGGGGCAAAATAGAAGAGTAGCCAATTAGGGAACTGCTCAATGTGTGCAAGCGAAAGAATTCAGTGGCAGATAATCACAAGGCAGATCAGGGGGAAGTTCCCAGCCCCCAATTCCAAATATAAAAGTCATGATTCCATCCCAGTTTCTTGTCCAAATGAAGTTACAAACCCAGATCCCATAGACTGGAATGGAGGACAGGTCCCCAGGAGAAAGGACCCCACAAAACCATGGCAAGGAAAAATGGCAATGATTTCTTCAAATAGTTCTCTTTCTTTCAAATAGGGACCCAATCCTGGGGAATAGCAAACACTCACACATTTCAAGGACCGTTGCATGTAGGGACCAAGTAATTATTAATACCCAAAGTGTTATTATGCCACCTCCACATTAGAGGCCTGGCCCAGGTCCAGCTCACAATGGGTCCACAGGATTCATGGAACCACTTAGCAGTCATTTCTCTAATCTCTGAATGTGTAATTAAAATAGACATAGTTGGTAGTTTCCATAACCTCCAGATTAGGTCATTGTCCTATAGCATTAGAGCTATCGTAGTGTAGAAAATAAGTGAAATAGAATAGAAATACCTGAAAACAAAATGATTCAGAAAGGCAAAAAAGAAATGAGTGGAGCAGATGGACGAAAGTATACTAGTCAAACGACACCAAGGAAAAGAGAGGATGCATCCTTCTATCATATAAGAATTTATGCTCTAAAGCAAAAACAGAAAAAAAGAGAGGCTTTCTTGTACTAAAGGCCATACTTTTCAATGAAGACATGACACATATAAAATTTTTGTATCAAAAACACAGAAACCACCGTCATAAAGGAAAAATTACAACTGATATACAGAGAAATGAACAGAAGCACACGACTATCAGGAGAATTTAAGCCAGCACTTTCAGTCCCAGACAAAGATTAAGTGAACAGAAAATAATATATTGATTATATATTCATTATATATTTATATAAATATCTATATTTATATATGTGTATATAATTTGCTCCTTGATTAAAACGTGTAGAACTTCTCAAATGCACCTAAAACATTTGTAAACATTGACAATATAATCATGACTCAAAGAAAGCATAAAATACATTCACAAAGTAGAAATAATATTAACAACAATCTCTGATCACAAAGTAATAAAACTAGACATTAATAACAAAACCACAAAACAAAACAAAAATTCTACTTGGAAATTAGAAAAAAAAGAGAAACTATTATATTACTCTTGGGTAAAGGGAAAATGAAAACCAGAATAATAAGTTTTGTAAAAATTAATGATAAAAACCCTCATTATATCAAAATGTGTGGAATACATTTAAAGCAGTAATGAAAGGAAAAAATTTATAATTGTAGATATTTTTGTTAATAAAATAAAAAAAGAAGAATTACATCCAAAGAAAAAAGGACAGATAAAAACAATTAAGCCAAAAAAAATTAAAGGAAGGAAATAAAAATAAAACTGAGATCCTAATGAAAGAGAAAACAATAATCAGTAAAAACAATTAATAAAATGCTGAATCTATGAAAATTAAAAAAAAAATGGACAAGTCAACTGTATCGGTCAGGGATAAACCAATGAAACAAACCAGTAGGTGATACCTATTAAGAGATTTATTTCGGAGAGTTGGCCTATGTAATTGTGGTAGCTGGGTAGGCACATCCAAAACTCATAGGGCAGGCTGTTAGGAAGGACAGGATGGAATTCTCCTTCAGAGTTGCTATCTGTAGGAAAAATTTTCTCTTCCTTAGGGAAGCCTCAGTTCTGCTCTTAAGATCTTTGAACTGATTGAATTGAGCCCAAAGATTACTGAGGATAACCTCTCTTACTTAAAGTCAACTGTATTAGTCTTCTGAGGCTGCCATTAAAAAAAAAATACCAGAGACTATATGGCTTAAATAACAGAATTTGATTTTCTCACTGTTTTGGAGGCTGGAAAGTCCAAGGACAAGGTCCAACAGAGCTTGATTTCTGGTAAGGGCTCTCTTCCTGGCTTTCAGATGGCTGCCTTCTTGCTGTGTCTTCACATGGCAGGGAAAGAGAGCGAGCGAGCGAGAGGGGAGAGAGAGAGTCTCTTCGGTGTTCTTCTTATAAGGACATTGATCCTATAGAATCAGGGGCCCACCCTTATGACTTCACATAACCTTAATTACTTCCTCAGAGGCCCCATCTCCAAACACAGGCACTGGGTGTTACGACTTCAACATATGAATTTTGGTGAGATGCAATTCAGTCCATACCATCAGTTAATTATAGACTTCAATCACATCTACAAGTTATCTTCACAGCAATACCTAGGTTGATGTTTGATTGAATAACAGAAAAACTAAGACTATAAACCTAAACTAAGTTGACACATAAAACTGACCATCACACCAGTAGATAACAGAATTTGATTCCTAAAAACAGGAATAACAGTGAGATTGTAATGTAGCCAGGAAGTCTTGATGTACCCCATTCAATTTACCAGAATAACCTCCCCACCCAGCCCCTGACAGCCAATAGTTTTCTCTACACCAGAGCCATTCTAACTTCAAGATGCCTAAGAAGCACCTGGAGATCTTGCTAAAATATAGATTCTGATTTAGCAAGTGGGATGGTTTGGGGCCTGAGATGCTGCATTTCTAATATGTTGGCAGGTGAAGCTGATGCTGCTGGTCTAAGGACTCAAATTTGAAGAGCAAGAGTACAATTAGAATATAATTATGAAGCTCCTGAATGTCCAATTTAGTCTTACTCTACCTTTTCACAAATATTTCCTTTCTATTATGTGTCTAAGGATACGCTGGAGTGCTCATTTGTGCTGAGGAACCAACTCCTGGAGGTTGTTGCTACTGGCCCTGAAACATGGAAGCATCAATATTACACGTAGACATTAGCAGCTCATGCCAGATTTAGTCTGGCCTGACAGCTTCTTGGCTTTTAAATTTACTTGAATAGCTATTTCCTTAGGTCACGAACCTACTACCTGGATGGCTGGGTCAGAACCTCATGGACCTAGAACTACTCTTCCCCTTTTATCCACCCATCTTGGTTTAGGGCACACTAATCGTATTCTTTCCTACTGCAATGAGCATAACTCAGAGGCCCATTGCTCTTCCATGTCATAAGATCTGCTCTGGGCTACCTGTGTCCACTACAAGAGATTTTAATAACTTTTAATATTGGAGAAAAAGAGTTAGGAACTCTATATTTTTATGCCCAGAAGTCACCTTATCTCTTTGGAGAAATCTGTCTATATTTTTATCTATTTATATTTTACCTATATTTTTTATCTCTTGCTGCATAAGAAAGAATATAAAATCTCAGAGGCATTTTGTATTGTTATGGGATCAATTGTTCCTTACGTTCATAGTCATGAAGCACTAACTCCCAGTACCTCAGGATGTGACTGTTTTTTGGAGACAGAGTCTTTAAAAAGATAATGAATAGAAAATAAGGTCATGATTTTGGCCAATGGCACATTGGTAGAAGGAACAGCATGACACTTCTGACCCTAGGGCATAAGGGTGAGGTCTAATGCTATATGACTGATATCCTTATAAGAAGAGCAGGCGAGGACACAGATGTGTATACACACAGGAAATATCCTATGAGTACGCACTGAGAAGGCAGTCCTCTGCAAGCAAAGGGAGAGGCCCCAGACAAAATGAAACCTGCCAACACCTTGATCGTGGACTTCTAGCATCCAGAACAATGAAAATGTGGATTTCCGCTGTGTAATCCACCAAGTCTGTGGTATTTTGTTATGGGAGCCTGAGCAAACTAAGACATATTATGATAAGTGCTTCTTATGTTCCTGCAAGTTGGTTGGGATAGTTTTGCTGTTTAAGTATCTGCGCATAGCCCAGGGATCAACTGATCTAGGCTAGAAGAGCCTAGATCTCGGTATCTCTGCATCAAACTGTAAGCCTGCTGGTCAGCCAGGTAGTTCACTATGGACCAGGGGGTTAGCCAAGACATGTCCTTCCCATGAAGATATCAGAGGGTTAAGACAACAGCAGAAACCTGTGATGCTTAAGGCCTAGGGTCAGGAGTGTCATGCTGTCTCTTCCACCAACTTGCCACCGGCCAAAGCAAGTCATACGGTCAAAGTCAAGTTGTTGGGAAATATATTCAGCTCACACCAAGGCCATGGTAAAAGTGTGAATATAGGGACCAGTAATTAAGTATACCCCAGACACCAGGTACTCTGAGTTCAGAATAGTTTCTCTTGGAAAAAATAAAGCATAGCTTACCAGCGTATCCTTCGTGATAATAATGTTTTTACATTTGTCTTCTAAATTTGATTTTGAGCTCATCAAGAATGGAGGCCATATCTTATTTGTTTTTGAATCCAAAGAGACTAGCACAGTTCCCGAACACTACCACACTGAAAGGGATAGTATGACATGGTGATAAGACCGTACATTATTGCATCAGACTCCCTGGATACAAATTCTACTACTTATTGGCTGGGTGATCTCAGGAGACTTACTTAACTTCTCTGTGTCCCTTTTAATTGTCTGTAGAATGGCAATAAAATATTACTTGCCCCAAAGATTGTTTTAAGACTTTAAAAAGTCATTATGTAGAAAGCCATTCAAACAGTACTTGCTACATAGGAAGGACTTGCTAAATGTTAAATAATATACATTGTAATTATGTAGTTACTTACTTTCCTATCCTCTCCCACTCTTTACTCCTCTCTAGATTGTGAGCTCCTTGAGGTCAAATATTCTGCCTAAAATTGTTTTATATGAGGAGCATAGAGTTGGAGTCACTCAAATCTGGGCATGAATCTTAATTCTGTTACTAATCAGAAATTATTTAACTTCTCTTAACCTTGGCCTCTGCATTCACTTATTCATTCATCAAACATTTATTATCACCCCTGCTAGAGTATAGGCCCTATAAAGGCAGGGATGGATGTTTACCTTGCACTTAGCTTCATCCCCAGGGGCCAACATAGTGCCCGATCCACTGTGCGCTTGATAATTGATACATTTTTTAAAAATGTCTTCATGAATGAATATGCCAGGCAGTAGGTGTAGCAATCAAGAACAGGATGAGAAATAAGGCTTGATGTTATCCTTGCTGGAATTTGTAATCAGGAAACAAAAAATAATATAGCTTCTCATAGGGTTATAGTGAAACTCAAGGAGATACTGTATGAAAAATTAAGCAGAGTACCTGGCACTTAGTAAGATGCTTCATGGTTGTGACCCCAGCAATGGCTCAATTAAAAGTATACATATCTCATATTTTAATAATATATTACTAGAATAATGTATCAAAAAGATGTTAGAGATAGAAATGAATTATTTAGTGTACCTAATTTTAAGCAAAATAGTAAATCAAGTAACATTTGTGCAACTTAAGTGAAATTTCCAGGAGTTGGTTAATGTTGAATTATAATTGAAAGTAAATGAGCAGGGAGAAGATGAATTAAAGAATGAATGAAGGAATAAATGCAAACTCACAATAGCCAAACAGAAGAGCAAAGAAAGAGATGGTGTTAAATTTTGGGTAGTGCTTTTTCAGCTAAAGCTGAATCATTTTCATGATTTGCACAGCCTGCACCTCAGCCAGAAACAACTTTCCCTGGAGGGTTCACAGCCTCTGAGAGCAAATATTCTCAGAGGAAGGTAGATGATTCATGAGATGACTCCTAGGGAGACTGTCAGAAATAAAATCTCTAAGGAAAAAAAAGAGTCTGACAGAGAGAGAGAGAGAGAGAGAGAAAGAGAGAGACAGAGATCAAGGTGATTCATCAGATTTATTTTCTGTTGATCGTTCATTTGGTGCTATTTCTAGGCAATATACAATGTAAAGAGAGGTAAAGTGATGTTGAAACGGGAAGTTTACAAAACAGGCTGGCTGAGCATACTAAAAGGGTGTTTGTCTCAAGATGGTACAGGAGAAGTAAGTTTGGCTTCAATATTCTCTGAGGCTTTGGGCCTTCTAGATTCTTCCTCTTGGCAAAATTGCCATAGCTGCATATTTTGAGGAGCTCTGTGGCATCTCTTATTGAATCACCCAATAGATTTTTAACAGCATCACAAGTTACTCCTGAATGGTTAAGATCACTTCTTTTATCCTGGTGTGAACCATTAAAACTAATAAAATTTTATCTGGCTGAGGGAATCACAGAATTACAACATTTCAGAGTTGGAAAGGTCTTAAAGGCCACAGAGTTTTCATTCTGCACTGAGCACTGGGAGAAGTGAGAAATTTTATGCATTTCTGAACCTGTAAGACTATTACGACAGTCCAAGAGAACAGATTTAAGATGAAGACGACGTTTACTAGCCAGGCGATTAATTGATTAAATTAAATATTAAGAGCATTATCATGAGTGAGCTATGATCTGACTTTAGCAACAGACATTTTAGAAAATGCTTGTCTTAGTTATATACTGGAATTATTGGCACTTTTCCTGCAACCGTTTTTCAGATCTCAGGCAGAAGCACTTACCAAGAGTGAATCCAAGATCCAAGATCCTGCCTTTACTTCCAAGGCCAGTCTTTTTCAAAATATGTTAGCAAAGTTGAGACTTTGATTTTTTTTTTTTTTTTTTTTTTTTTTTTTTTAGGGTTGAACGCTGAGATCTCTTCCCACCCATAAAAAGCCCAGAGAACAAAAAGAGTTGGCCCAGGCATTGAGTGCGAAGGCATTTCTGTATGTTTCTGGCTCTTGTAAAAAAGTAATTTCTCTAACAGTTTAAAGCTTCAGAAATCTCACTTTGCAATAAGCCACTGCTGGAGTCAGGTGAGGTCAAGGTTAATGTGCAGAGGGTATGCATTTATTCAATCAGGATTTATTGAATAACTAGCATAGGTTAGTCCCTGTAATACAGACATGAATAATATCATCATCACTGGCATAGAAATACGAACAATGGAGTCTCAGCAAGGAAGATGACTAAGGCTACCTGTAGGGAAAACAGAGCAAAGCAATCTTGAACAATCTTGAAGGATGAAAGAAAGATTTCCTGGTGGGGAAGTAGGGAAAGATATTCCAAGCAGATTTTTATTGTTATCATTAACAGCTAACATTTATCGAGCGCTTTCTATGGGCCACATGCTATGCTAAAGGCTTTATGTGCATTTATTTGGCTCATACTATAACCCCACGAGGTAAATACTATTTTTTACACTTTTTAATAAATGAAGGAATTGAAAATTCAAAAGTTTGAGTCCTGTACTCAAGCTTGTATAGCTAGTGATCCTCTCACCCCATATAAAATATATCCCCAAACTATCATATTCCATGTTTTGATATGAAGTTTGCTCAACAATAAAATGATCATTCAGCTTCCCAAGTTTATTATTCGTTTATCATTGAGGTTGTCTCAATATTTAATGTTTTAATTTGGGGTATTACAAATTTAAAATATACATCAATTTATCAGTTAGTCTCTTCTGGACAAACTACATTTCTGGTCTATAAAGCCAAGCACCAGAAGCTGGACTGGGATTGCAGCTAGATAGTAAGACCTGAAATAACTCTTAATTGAAGACTTCAATGGAATTTCAAAGGCAGTCATGAAGCATATGGTCTGGAGCCAAGTTCTAAATCAAGTCAAGGCAAGAATTGAAAAGAAAGCCAATGTAGAAAGCTACAAGTCCAATAATTTCAAAAAAGAAAGGTCAAAGGAGGTGCGAGTGATTTTAAAAAGTAAAGTACGAGAGAATACCTTGAACCTCTTAGCATGCAACTCAGTTTTGTATCTCATTCCTATGGCCAAGGACAAAGATGTCACTTGTTAATGGACAACATCACCTCAATGCTTTTCCAGAGGAGAGAATAGATAAGGAGTTGGCACCTTATCCTTGAGGCTCTTGTTAAGCATCTAAATTTTTGTCCATACATTTGGTAATATGACTGGTCTAATTGCTCAATATTTTGTCAGGTTTAGATAGAAGTGCATGAGGAAGGTAGTAATGTCTATTCTGTGTTCTCTGCAGTGCATTGGTTGATACTGGCCCCCCTTAATAAGTAAATCTCCACTGATACTCACCTCTCATGGTCTCTAAATGATTTGGTAGTTACTGGAAAGCCATACATAGGCATTAGGGGCAAACCAATGCTTTAATGGCTTTCATTTATTCATCCAGCAAATATTTCTGGAGTGTCTTCTATCTACCTGGCACTATTTAAGGACAAGGGACATGGTGATAAAGAGAGTAGAAAAATGGCCTTTTTTTTTGAGACAGAGTCTCGCTCTGTCACCCAGGCTGGAGTGCAGTGGCACAATCTTGGCTCACTGCAGCCTCTGCCTCCCGGGTTCCAGTGATTCTCCTGCCTTAGCCTCCCAGGTAGCTGGGATTACAGGCATATGCCGCTACGCCTGGCTAATTTTTGTATTTTTAGTAGAGATGGGGTTTCACCATGTTGGCCAAGCTGGTCTCAAACTCCTGACCTCAGGTGATCCGCCCACCTCAACCTCCCAAAGTGCTAGAATTACAGGCATGAGCCACCGCACCCGGCCAAATAGCCTATTCTTAAGCAATGTGTTTTCATTCTAGTGAAGTAATCAAACAATAACCTTATACACAAATACAAGATAGTTGAAGAATGTGATGGTATAATAAAGAACACTACCAGGATAACGGTGTCGAGGGTTATTAAGGAGAGGGGTGGTATGTGCTTCTTTGGATGAGGTAGTCAGAGGCAGCCTCTCATGGTACTTGAACTGATCCTGGAAGGATGAAAGCCTGGCCACCATGCAAAAGGACAGGGAAAGAAAGTTCCTGACAGAAGTGACAGAAAGAACAAAGGTTTTGGAGTGGTAGAAAGCTTAGTGTTCAAAGAACTTAGACTTGATTAGGGGAAGTTGCAAAGACCATGGAGCTCCTTAGGGAATTTCACCATATCAGACAGTGAAAGGAATTACCAGGCTTGGAGTTTACAGAAGGCACTGAGACTTTGGATCAGAAACTTTCTAGGCAGCTAGACTCTTTTGGAAGCTAAGGTGAAGCATTCAGATGGCTGCTGAGCTAAGCTCTGCCCAGCCACTTCAGTGTTAATATGTTCCTTCCTATAAAATTTGTTTGATTGTCCTAAATAAAGAGTAGCAGTGGTTAAGAGATGGTGTCTGGAATCAGATAGCCTGGCTTTTTATTCCAACTCTAGGCTAAGCATACATGTATCATCTTGGATAATTTACTCAGCATAGATGAGTCTTCCTCCTATTTATTCCAGAGACTTCTGTAAACTGCCTTGTATTGCCTTGACTTCACTTCTGACTCCAGCTCTAGTTATAGCAAACAGTACTTATGGTCTTTGACTCATTGGCAGCTTCCTGCCCTAAGCAAGAACAACCTCTTCTTCATTTGCAACCCCAGGTCTTATCTAGCACAGTGGCATGGTGACCTGAGAAAAGCATGCTCTGCCCTCATGTGCAGCCTCAAAGTGAGGAAAAGTTAATGTCCCCAGGGCATGTCTCAACCAATTAGTGGAGGAACCTGAGAATCCTAAACCACCAGATCCTCCTGAACACTCCAGGCTGGCAAAAGGACACCACTGTCTCCTTATCCAAAGAAAAACTTCCAGTTGCCTAGATACCTTGAAAAGGCCTCACCTGAAGAATATGCCTTACATAGTGATACTTTTTTTTCTCAAGATCCACCACCACTCACTCCTTTTTGCCAATACCAATAACTTGGGTCTCTTCTCAGCGTGGTCTGAACAAGGATCCAGGATGTACTGTCCTGGCAAAGAGATTCTGGAACCAGTCCTAACCTACTGCTGGGATGGTTCCTTGAAGGCCGTACACAATAACAGTGCAGAGTAAATGAGGTGGAGATGCCAGAACTGCTTAGACAGAACATTGAAGGAGCCAAACGGCTAAAGGAAGTGAAAACGTTAGAATGGATTTATTATGCGAGAGCAGAAAACCCCACTAACTGCCTGTTCACTCGAAGGACCCATAGAAACTCCTTTACTAAGGCCGTGAAGGCTCTGCTGAAGATGAACAGATTTGAGAAGCCAAGTGGAGGCTTCCATCTGTTGGTGTGATAGTAGAGTCTGCTACCTTGGCACTGGGCTGCTTTGTATTGGTGTGTTTATAAAATGATCCAAGAATAACAAAGGCCCACAGGCAGCACTTAATTTTCAGAAGCAAAGTAGATGTGACTATCATAATGGAAAGAGCCAGGTAGAAATCAAGATGCCTTTACCTGAAGGGATCTATGGTAATGAATCATAGATTAGAATATTCCAGGGGACAAGATAGATGGACAGCCTACAAAGTGCTATTCAATTTGAATTAATGTAATTCTCTCCCTTCCCTGACATGCCCAAAATTGAGAACTGTCCAATGTGAGCTAACACAATGAAAAACTAGTCCTTCACCAAATTTCTGGATCTAAATTAGTTTACAGACCCAGAGGTTATTGATCAAAGGGCAGGCTTGTTTTCCTTGAGGAAGGACTCTATAATATCATCATTTGTATATGTAAGACATATCTCCCCAAATAAATTTTCCAGAGTAGTTATGCAAGAGGAAAAGAGAACATCTAGACCTTTCAAGGACAGTTGAATACAGGGTCTGAGCTGACACCATCCAAGGGGCCCAAAATACCATCCAGGAGCTCCAGTGGAGTGGAGGCTCACAGAATCCATGTAATAAACAGATTTCTGATACAAGTTCATTCTACAATGAGTTCATTGAGTCCACAGACATATTTCCCAATTCTCAAGTATATAATTGGGATAGATATACTAAACAGCTGGCAGATGTTATTCTCTGACCTATGGAATATAAGTCAAAATTATAGGAAACTCCTAAGATTGCCTCCACCCTTGCCAAGATAATAAGGCATAGGTAATAATGCATTCCAGGAGGAATTCTGGAGATAGTCCTACCATCAAACATGTAGGATGCAGGGAGGATAGTTCCTACATATCCTTATTCTATTCACTTGTATGGGACCAGAAATAATAAAACCTATTAGTTCTGGTAGAAGACAGTGGACTCTTATAAACTTCACCAAGTATTATGATTACCCTCACAGCTCCTCTGCTGGATGTAAAATCCTCATAAAAGAGATCAACAGAGACTTTGGTACTGGGTCTGAGGCTACCAACTTGGTGAATGTGTTCTCTAATTGTATCACGAAGGAGGATCAAAGGCAGTTTTCTCTTTTGTAGGAAGGACAACATTATACATTCACTTAATTTTTCCAGGGCTATATAAGTCTCCTGCTCTCAGACACAATGTAGTCAGCAGGAACCTTCATCACATTAGCATTCCTCAGAACATCATATTGGTCTACAATATTGATGATATCATGTTAACAAGATCTGGTGAAAAGAAAGTAGTAAGTACTCTAGATCTCTGGCAGGATAAATACATGTCAGAGGACTGGAGATAAACCACATAAAAAATTAGCTACTCACCATGTTAGTGATGTTTTTGGGGGTCCAAGGGTCTAGGACAGGCTGGGACATCCCCTCTAAGGATGGGCATTTTTTATATCTTGTACCTTTTACTATCAAGAAGGAGCCATGGCACTTAGAGTGTCATTGTGGATTTTGAAGGCAATATGCTGACTACATTTGGAGATAGTTCTCCTTTGGGTTTATCTGGAGTCTGAAAAGACTGACAGTTTTGAATGAGGCCCGGAGCAAGGGAAAACCCTGCAGCAGGTCTTATTTGTGGTATCAACTCCCCTGCAACCTGGGCCACATGACCTGGCAGAGCCAATGATGCCCTCTGATAGATAAGTATGCCATTTGGAATCTCTGACAAACCTCAATAGAAGAGACACACAGATGCCTTCCATGGTAGAGAATGACTTACTATTTAAAAGACACCACCTGGAGTGCTGCTGGATCCTGGTAAAGACTGAGTACCTAACAACAGGCAACTTGGTAAGTGAAGCCGTCAAACATGAGCTAGGTATTATCAGATTCTCCTAATCGCAGCATCGGGTGGGTGCAGCAGCAATCCACTGGACACTGGACAATAGAAATGATCTATTCCGGATCAGGCCCGAGCAGGAGATAAAAGTAAATTACATGAAGATGTGCCTCAACATATTAGTGATGCTTTTTCTGAAGCTCATGACTATGGCCCCATACGATGAGAGTTTTTCTATGACTACATGATGAAGGCAGAAAAAACCTGAGAGCTGGTCCACAATATGTTGTTTTTTTACCTCCCACTATGCTGATTTGAGCTGAAAATGGACTGCTACGTCAATACGGCCCCGTCTAGACTTGGCACTAAAGGACAGTAGTGAGGGTGAATCCTCTACACTGGAAGTGTGAGCAGTACACTGGATCATTCCCTTTGTAGGAATGGAGAAGTACCTCAAAATAATGACAGACACAGATCTTTGAGGACTCCTAAAAGGCATGGATGCTTGGTCATCGGCTAGGAAAGAGAAAGATTAGATCAGAGACAAGGGGAGCTGGGAAAGAAGTATGTAGATGTACCCATGGAAGTGGTCAAAATCCATGTTGATCTTTTTATCTAATGTTAATTAATGTCTACCAGAGACCATCCATTGCAGAGGCAGCACTTAACTGGGTGGAAAAGATGATGCATCCACTGGTTGTCAGCAAGCCTCTACCCTTAGTCACCCTTGTGGCTATGCAATAGAGCCACGAAGTGAGTAGCCATGGTGACAGAGGTGAAGGCTATGCATGGGCTCTAAGTTTGGGGTCCCTCTGATCAAGGCTAGATTATCTTTTGATACTGTTCAATGTCCAAACTGCCATCAAAAGACCAATACTATGTCCCTTTATATAGCACCAATGCCCAAAGAGATCTTCCATCACTTTGTGGCAACTTGATTACATCACACCTCTTTCATTTTAGAGGGGATATCAGTTCACCCTTAAATAAACTGACACTTATTCCAGATATGTCTTAACCTTCCCTGCCTGCTGTATGTCTCTCAGGACCATCACCCAAGGGCTTTCTGCATGCCTGATTTATGGACATGGGATTCCGTTCAGCATTGTCCATTAAAGGGATGCATTTTACAGCATAGAAGTTATAATAGTGGACCACTTCCCATGAAATCTTACCATATCACTCAGAAGCAACCAGACCAATATAATGATGGGAAGACCTATTAAAGGCTCAGCTAAGCCATCTGCTTGGGGACAATACTTTGTCCTCAAGGAGGAGATAAATGCTTTAAACTGATGGCTGGTATATCTCTGCTCTTCACAACCGAAAATGGGATCACTGTTAACATTGCTTTCATGTGTAGCCAAATATATTTGTTTTTATACCAGAAGAAAATGCCATGCCTATTTTAGCTATTCATACTGAATCCCTAGTATCTAGAAGAATGTGTGGCAACTAGAAAACACTTAAAAAATACTGCTGATGCAATGTATACACAACATTTAGTATATTAAATGCTTAATAAAAGGTTATTATCACAATTATGATTATTCATGCATTGTATGCCATAGATAAAGACATCTTTAGTCTGGTTGTCTCTGTTTTAAGCATGATCCCACCTTAAAAGCCTCGTTGTTCATACCTTTGTTCAAAGGAAATTAGCCTAGGAAAGACAGCTGCTGCTGCTCTTCCCAGCCTCTCACAGCTGCACTGATCAATATGGAACTGGGCTTGAGAAGGCCATTATGGGGCCTCCTACATTTCACCCTGCTTGTGGTCTCAACACTTGGATTCACCAGTCAGCTTTCCCTGGGCACCCTGTTGACATCCAAACTTGAGAGAATCCTCAATACGCATGAACACTGTAATTACACAGACTTAAACTTCTCCATTCTGAGATAATTACAGAAACGAACTATGTTTCTCAAGCAAATCAGACTGTACAGATACAGGGAAGGGTGTCTTGGTGGGCATAAGGGATCTCAGACTTATTCTGGCTACATGCCCAAAATTGGCAATACAATGAGCCCTTTGCCTTAGCAGAGAGAAGCTTCCTGTTAGAATCCTTATGGAAAATGCGTACAAGCAATTCCTACCCTCAGAAACAGGAATCCTGCTGGCAGTTTGTTCTGTTTAAAAGAAAAACAGAAAACAGAAAAAGAGATGATGTGGCTTCATCAAGACCTATATCCTGGACTTCATAAAAAAAAAAAAAAGTAATTGAAACAATTCCTGATTTGTGCCCTGAAGGGGTTTTGCAGTTTTCTTATTCTATCTTGCACAGAAGTTCTGAGCTCAGAAAAAAATAAGGAAAATAAATCTAATGAATAAAATATTGAAGGGGTTGCAATTCTTGAGAACCAAAAACAAAAGAAAAATCACTTCCTCAGCTGGTTTGGGTTTGAGGGACTGGGATTCAACTTACAAACATCTTTGAGTGATGCAGCTCATGACCCTCTTTCTTTCTACTCTAATCCCATAGTTTGTACTTGGAGATCAGTCCATTTGCAGCCTAGTCTGGAAAATCAGTGTTGTCATAGAAAAGGTGAGGTAAGATGCAAGTTGGGACACTAAGACATCTTTTGTAGGGAGGTGAGAAAACATTTCAGTAGCATCAGTGTCACCAAAATGTAGGAGGACATGAGCGGGGGCATCTCGGACACAGAAACTCCAAAAAGCCTCAAGACCTTAGGTGATTCAGGCAATCGCCAGTGTCTATCTGAACTGCGGCACCCAGGGATGAAGATCCCAGTGGTGAATGATATCTGGAAGAGGTGAAGAGCAATTGACACTAGGTTTGTCCATGGGGATTTCTCACAATTGGGTAGAAATATAGGGGAGCAGAATTCAGCTTTGGAACAGAAACCTTGTAAGAGCCAGGCATTCAGGGCAATACCCTAAGCTGGACTTGGGGTCTAACCAGGGACATTAAGCAGAAACTACGAAGGTCAAAATAAAAACAAAAAAGTTCTTACCCTTGGCTGGGACCCATATATAAGTGGAAGGAAAAAGGCTGTTGTTTAGGGATCCACAGATGCTCATTCCTCGTACATGGGGTCCTGAGCCAGGTTGACATTAAGGTAGCTCAGAGGGCATGTGGCATCCCATCAATCATAGCTCAGACACTGGACTTGGGGTCAGAGACATGAGACTTAGTTCCAAGGGCCACTGGATGGGGGTAGAGAGGATGAGGCTTCCAGCACACTTCTTGTTCTCATCAGGAGTGTCTCAGGATCTGAGAAGAGCATTGATTCACAAATAGGGCCTGGCTACTCTTGTTTATGGAGGGCATAGTATATGCCAGGCATTAGATGATATAAATCCATTATCTCACTTGTTTCCAGGAAATGCAATTGGGAAGCTGAAGAAGATTATAGTATTTCTGGCAGTCAAGATTTGGAGTCAGGTAGCGTGATGCCTCCAGCTTTGTTCTTTTGGCTTAGGATTGACTTGGCAATGCGGGCTCTTTTTTGGTTCCATATGAACTTTAAAGTAGTTTTTTCCAATTCTGTGAAGAAAGTCATTGGTAGCTTGATGGGGATGGCATTGAATCTATAAATTACTTTGGGCAGTATGGCCATTTTCACAATATTGATTCTTCCAACCCATGAGCATGGAATGTTCTTCCATTTGTTTGTATCCTCTTTGATTTCATTGAGCAGTGGTTTGTAGTTCTCCTTGAAGAGGTCCTTCACATCCCTTGTAAGTTGGATTCCTAGGTATTTTATTCTCTTTGAAGCAATTGTGAATGGGAGTT